>NC_137799.1:9818476-10273476 GCF_963383645.1 Muscardinus avellanarius
TAGTATACACATAGGATATCTAAATTATCCATCGTTTCAGGTACCCACTGGGGGCTTGGAGCATCCCCGGCGGGCTGAGGGGCTGTTCGGTGGCTGACCACTTGCCCACCCCCTGAATCCCACACGTGTGCACGTTTTGCTGTCTCCCCGCTCTCCGTCTCACACACACGTCTCTATCTATGTATTTTTGCTGTAAGTTTGAAAGTAAGTTCCAGACATAATCCCTAAAGGCTTCGGTGTGCCTTTCGGAGCACGAGGGTATCCTCTTAACCACAGACCAGCTGAAGAAAATGAACAGCAATTGGAGACGGAGGGGTTTTGAGTACCCGGATCTCAGCGTGCGGCTCTGGGAGCGGCCCTATTTGAAGCACCCCTTTGGTTCTGGCCCCCTGCGGGGCACGGGGAGGCGAGATGAGGGTCTGCTGGTGAAGTCTAAGAGCCCCACAAGGACTTTTCTAGCGAACATTAGGGGCTCAGCTGTGCCTGTCAATCGCAGTCGGGGCTCCTCCCTGCTCCTGAGCCAGCAGGGACCAGAGTTCTTGTGGCCCTGCCCAGTCCAGAGGAGGGGTGCTGCAGCTGGGTTTGAATTTTGATGGGACCCCAGCTGATGGCACCCCCCCCTCCAATCTCCCAGCTCCAAGAGGAGTTAGATGAAGAGAGATAGCCCGTCCCCAGGAGCTGGGAACCCCTTCCTTTACCTCTGCTGGAGGGGTGCGGATACTGTGACTAAGGGGCTGTTGGGATGAGATTGGGGTTCAAGTGTTCAATGCCCCCCCACCTCCAGGCTGAGATGGGTCCTGGGGATCTTCTAGGTCTGACATCCACGAGTCTGCAAGGCCGCCCGCGCCCCCTTCTGAGCTGTCCAGGGGCCGGGGGTGAAGTGCCACACTGATATACATGGGACAGCACACGCGGACCCATACGTGTGACTCTGTTGACCCTGTGCGACTACCTTACAGGCCGAGGAGAGTGGTCTGTGGGTGTCACAACCATCCCTATGTGTGAGAAAAATGGAGGCAGAGAACATAATTCTTTTACATATTTACTTAAATGACCGTGGACCTGGATGTCTTGGGCTGGCCTGGGTGTGGTCCCACATAGAAGCGTGGGTCTGCACCCTGTGTGATGTTAGAAGTAGGGTCTGGGACAATGGAATATTATTAAGCCTTAAAAGGGGAGGAGATTTGGACACGGGTGAACGGAGAGGGTATTATGCTAAGTGAAAGAAGCCAGTCGAGAGAAGGTAAGTACGATTCCACTCGTGTGAGAAGCCAACCCCGCAGAGGATAATGGCGGTGGCCAGGGGCTGCGGAGAAAAGGAACGGGAGCCTGCACTTACGGGGACAGCGCCAGCTTTGCAATGAGAGCAGATCCGGGGCTGGGTGCTGGTGACAGTGGTGCAGCATCGTGACCGTATTGAGTGCCGTGGAGCTACACTTAAAAAACCCAAGAGGCGCAGGCGTGGTGGCGCACGCCTGGAATCCCCGTACTTGGGAGGCCGAGACGGGAGGATCGCAGTTAGACGCCGGCCTCAGCTATTTAGCAAGACCCTCTGCAACGGAGAGAGATTCTCTTTCAAAATAAAAAAGAAGATAGAGCTAGGGTTCGCCAGGACTAAGAAAAAAAAACCGCAACAAAAGAGTCAAGAGGGTAGGTATTGCTGTGTGTATTTTAGCACCATGTTTTGGACAGTAACGTTTTTATGCCGGTGACTGGCTATGCTGTAGGGTTTCCTGTTTTAGAAGGATGGTTCCTTACCGTGATTGCTTATGGTTTTTCACTGGGAAAGCCAAAATATTGTCAATCAGAGACAGTCTACTAGAGCCAAGGGCATGCTTCGGGATCCTCCGAGTCTAAGCCCCGAGACCTGCTTGTTTGGGGAACGCTGCTGCGTCTGAAGCCACCTCCCCAGCCGGGAACGGAGCGCGGGCATTTTGTCAAAAGAGAGAACTTGATGAAAAATGGTTTTATGAAAGCTGAATTTTGGCATGTTTTCACGTTTTGGTTTGTCAGAACGCAGGGTAATAAATGTTAAACATGTTGTTTATTATTGTGCGTGGGTGATTTCTTTATGATGACAGTCTTATTTTAAGTTCATTGCAGAGTCACGCGGGGACAGGGTGGGAGTCCCAGGAGGATTCGAGACCGGGAAAGTTTACAGTTTGTCCCAGAAGGACAATGGGGGAGCAGTTCTTATTCTAAAAAAACAAAATGAGGAAAGGGGCAGGCCCCCCAATTCCACATCCGGGATGGGGGGGTCGCTGTGTCTGAAGCTCAGGATGTCGGGATGTCGGGCGGCCGTGGAGGGAAGCCCGTAACTTGCTGCGTGTGGGCTGGCTCGCCAGGCCCCTGGCAGCTGGCGCTCGGCTCTGCCGCGGGCTTTGTTCCCGGGGCTGACGTCTGTCTGTCCAGGTGGCTGGCTGGTGGTGTCACCGAGACAGCAGGGCCAGCCGGGCAGCCCCCGCTCTGGGTCTCTCTGCCTGTGCAGCAGGGATGGGCTGTGGACCAGCCCGCGGGAGCAAGGGGACCACATGAGTTAGTTTTCTTTCTGAACTGGAGAAGGAAGGTTTGGGCTCCAGCCCCAGGTACCGTGGCCCTCAGCACACAGGCCATCGAGGCTGGGCTAGGGTCCCGTGGGTTCTGCTCAGAACTCATGCCCAACAGAGGGTGGCTGAGGTGGCTGCTCTGTACCAAGGAGGTAACCTGGCACCTGATCTTGGGGCTGTGGAGGATGGGCCGGCCTCAGGGGTTGCGGGGAGCCCTGCCTCCAGCAGAGCTCCAAAGTCTGGTCAAATTCGGGTGACTTGCTACCGCGGGGTGGGGGTCTGGCTCTGCCTGGATGGAGCCTGAGGCCTGGGCCTGCGCTCTTGGCTGAAGTTTCAGCAGCTGGTTATGGGTGGAACAGGAAACTTTACATGGTACACGTGTCGGGGG
Source organism: Muscardinus avellanarius (assembly GCF_963383645.1). Lineage (NCBI taxonomy): Eukaryota > Metazoa > Chordata > Mammalia > Rodentia > Gliridae > Muscardinus > Muscardinus avellanarius. The sequence continues at coordinate 9,821,411 of NC_137799.1, forward strand.
CGCCCACAACATTGGCTTGCGTGCGGGGCCCCCTTTGGACTGGCCTGCAGGTGTCCCTAGGAGTCTACACGGGCTCTGAGAGGAGGGCACAGAGAGACAGGGCCTGGTCTGGTGTCGCAGAGCATGATGAGGAACCCCCGGGCCGCCTTTCCTGAGCTGGGGTGAGGGGCTGGGCTGGGAAATATCCCAGCCTCTGGGCTGCCACCTCTGCAGCTTCCTTTGACATGTTGGGGCACAGTAGAGGGGCTTGGAGGAAGCAAGTGTGCCCTCTCTTTATATCCCTGCTGTTGAGCATAGATACTGCCTGACAGGAGCTGAGGAGGCCGGTCAGGGCTAGTTTGGGGTCCTCCCGCCAGATTTGACCCACATGCAGTCCCCTCCCCATGGTGACTGCTCCTACTTTAAAAAAGTGGAGCCAGCCGGGCATGGTGGTGCACGCCTGTAATCTCAGCACTTGGGAGGCTGAGACAGGAGGATCGCAGGTTCGCGGCCAGCCTCAGCTACTTAGTGAGCCTCTCTGCAACTTAGTGAGACTCTGTTTAAAAAGTAAGAATAAAATAGGGCTGGGGGGTATAGCTCAGAGGTAGAATGCCCCTGGGTTCCATCCCTAGTAACATACACACACACACACACACACACACACACACACACACACACAACCACCAGGCATGGTGGCAGATGCCTGTAATCTCAGTACTTGGGATGCTGAGATGGAAATAGCAGGTTCGAGGCCAGCCTCAGTAACTTAGTGAGAACTTGTCACAAAATTAAGAAAATAGCCAGGCATGGTGGCGCACGCTTTTAATCCCCGCACTTGGGAGGCGGAGACAGGAGGATCGAGCAGGTTCAAAGCCAGCCTCGCTGGCCTAAGAGACCCTGTTTTCAAATAAAAATATAAAAGTTGGGTCTGGGAGTGTAGCCCGGAGGTAGAAGGGTTTCCAGGAACCCCAGTACCACCAAAATAATAATAATAATAATAAATTAAGAAAATATATATAAAATGGACTGAGGGCTGGATGTAGCTTAGAGGTAAAACACCTTGGGGTTCAATCTCCAGTATTAATAAAAAGGAAGCAAGAGGAGGTGGGGTATCCAGGAGCACCGTGTGGATAGGGAGGTGCCCGCCTCGCCGGCCCCTGGCTGCTCCGGAAGGCACTGGGCTTCTGACCCGAAGCTCCTCTGGCCAGCCGCGGCGGCTGCCGGCGCAGCAGCTGATGTTCCATAAAGGATAAGGATCACATTCTTCACTTTTTAAGTCACACAAAAGCTGTATGCATAATTAATGTGCAATAAACGTGAGCGGCTGGAAATTAACTAAATGAAAAAAAAAAGGAATATACTTAATTGTGAAAATTTAATTTTGCCCGTATCCTTTCCCTTCTCCTCTCTCCCTCCCCTTTCCCCGGCCATTTTACAACTTATGTTCTCAGCCCGTCAGATCTTGCAGGAGATCATATTGTGGGGTCCCGCCCGCTGACCTCTTGCCAGGGAGCCGCGGACAAGATTAGTTTTAAGCTGCAGCCCGGCTAGCCGCCTGTGTTGGAGTGCCCACGAGCGGGGGGCGTTGTGTTGCACAAAGGAATGTTGTAATTATCCCCCGGTTCCACCTTGGAGGGCCTCGGCGCCTGATTTTCAAGGATTTTGGTAGATGCAGTTCTGAGAGGCCCTTTTGGAAATTCAGAGAGAAAGCCCATCACGGTATTTAAAATTCCTGAAATGAAACCAGTGGTTAAAAAGCCAAACGGCTGAACACATTTGCATATATTTAAGCCAAGTATTTTAAACAATAACATTGAAGTCTCCTTCTTCTCTGATTTTTTTTTTTTTTTAAGGATAAGACCTTTTCTAGGTGCTGCGATCGGGTGATAAAATTTCCCAGGGGAAAAAAATTGGTTGACTCCTCCTTAGCGTGACAGCTCTTAGTAAAACCCGAGACTCAACTTTGAAAATCAACTCATCCGGTGGAAAGAAAATTGAAAAAGAAATATTTTTAAGAATAAAACCCTATTAGCTGAAACTTTAAAAAACGATTTATCGTACATGTGTAACAATAACCTAAAATGTCAAATCCGCAGAAATAAATCACTGGCGATCCCATCTCCCTTCCACACCGGCTGTTTTCCTGTTTCTGCCATCTTTCCCAGTCCTGGTCTGTATCAGCAGATAATTTTCAAAGTGGCAGGAGCATGAAGAGATGGAACCCAGCGTCCTTTGGACTGTTGGGGACAAAAATGACGTTTTCAGAGCATTCTGGTTTGTTCTGGATAGATCATACATAGCTAGCCCTTCTCAGACCTTTGCAAACAGTAACACAGAGTATCTCTAGGTCATTGTTAATCATATTTATAACAAGGAAAGACCCAGTCAGTATAGCCACCTCTCCTGGCCTCCTCTACCCAGGTTCCTGGGCCTGTTTAAGGCAAACGATGTCACCCAAGAGCAGCCTGGTCATGGGACCACAGCAAACTGCAAGTAACCATATCTGTGGCTGGGGACCACCCTGGCTGCCCCACCTAGCTCAGCTAGCAAATGTGGCCGCCCCCGTGAGCAGGTGGGCTGAGGACAGATAGTGGTCTGGGTGGCAGGTTCTGCCGCAGCCTTTAAGGACCCTCTTGGTTTCAGCTCAAACCTTCTACCAGCACCCGGCGGGGCCCCAGGCACAGACCTTCACATGAAATATCTTCTGACACTAAAACTCCAGGTCTGCTGGCCGTTGTCATAGGAATGCAATAACCTCTAAGGTCCCCTTATTAAAACCAAGGCCGGCCTCTGCTGCCTGGGATAGATTTCGATTCCATTTGTATCGATCACGGGGAAATGTCTCATTCCCTAGTTGACGGATATGACCAGTAGGGAGTTCACATGGGGAAGAAGATGTTTGTTTGCACAGTGATTGTGTGGGGGGCACTCTGGGCCGAAGCGTGGTTGGTGGTGGCTACACGCGCTCAGCTGTGATGGGTAAGCCGTAGCTGTGACAGAGAGTTACAAATGTGGGGCTTTCAATCTCGCGGAACAATAGAGCCTGCCAGGGCTGCGGAAATTATCTGATGCGGGCGGCTTCTGTTCTGCAGGTTCCGGGAAGAGAGAAGGGTCTCGACTGGCCCAAGGTCACAGAGGTAGCTGGTGCGCCTAGAAACTTCCCCTGCAGATAACGCCCCGTCAGTGTAGACAAAAGTCATTCATCACAACACTGCTGGGAAGAACGGAATAGTGGGGATACCTTCACGCCCCTCAAAGAAAATACTGTACAAATGACAGTTTCAGGTAGAATCGTGGCCAGCTGACCTTTTTTCCCCCCCTGCTCAGCAATGGTTGAGTATTGAAAGTCCCGCACGGGCCAAGCTCCTCCATCTAGCGACTGGCACACAGTCCTGGTGATGTGATGGAGAAGTGTCCTACGATATAGAACAAGGTACCAGTTATGTATGTTCTACTGTGTGTGTGTGTGTATGTGTGTGAGTATGTGTGTTTCAAGGAAACTCATACACAGATTTGCTAGAATAAGTCTCAACTCTGTGGAAGGACACATGAAAAATGATCCCAAATGACTGTCTTGGGTATAAGAAGAGAGGCTAAGATAATGGAGAGGCAGCCAGGCTGACATTTTCAGTCTTTGTACCTTCTGAATTTCATACCATGTGCATGTATGATAGATATCAAACAAGTTAACTTTGTGTGTGCGTAGGGGCGGGTACAGGGATTGAGCCCAGAGACATCCTACCTCTGAGCCATCCTCCTAGCCCTTTTTTCATTTTTTATGTCGAGACAGGGTTTTGCTAAATTACTGAGGGTCTTGCTAAATTTCTGATGCTAGCCTCAAACCTGTGATCCTCTTGTCTCAGCCTCCCCCCAAGTACTAGGATTGCAGGCATGCGCCACAATACCTTTTAGAAGTTATCATTTTAAAACGAAAATCTAAGCTGGGCGTGGTGGCACAGGTTTGCAATCTCAGTACTTGGGAGGCTGAGACAAGAGGATTGCAGGATCGTGGCCAGCCTCAGCTACTTAGTGAGGCCCTCTGCAATTTAGTGAGAACCTATTTCAAAATAAAGAATAAAAAAGTAGGTTTGGGTATAGCTTGGCGGTAGACTGCCCTTGGGTTCAGTGCCCAGTACTGCAAAGAAATAATAAGTAAATATATAAAAATAGGCAAATAAGTAAACAAATAAAGATCCAGTTGTCCGTAGAGCCTCCCAGCCTTCCGAGGGGTGAAGGACTGGGTGGGCTCTGTGGTCCCACAATGGAGACTTCATCTCAAGGAGCCTCGGTTTCCTCATCCACCAGGCGGGGGTCTGAGAGCGTTTTCTTTCTAGAGTGGAAGCAGAGGTTTCCTTGAGATGTGAGAAGAGCTGGGCGCGATGGCACAGAAAAGTCCCTAAAGGTCGCATTCTATCTTCAATGACACAGACGTCTCCACACACGTATAAACCTTTCTATTGGCATGCTTGGCTCTTTGGTTTTCTCGGAAGGGACATTAAAAATAGCTGTGCGAGTGTGCGCGTGTGTTCAGAGTCTGAAGCTGAGATGGCCGCGCGCTGTGTCCGTTTGGGCACCGCTGCGCTGTGATGGCTGCGGCCCACCCTGAGCACAGGGTGGGTTAGGGCTTTTTTTTTTTCTTTCCTTTTTTTCCTGAACTTGTAAATGGTCGTCTGCATCACTGTGTACACAGGCAGGTGAACTAATAGAATTAAGCTTATTGGTTTAATTCCTCCGGGCCCCCTTGGCGAGGGGAGAGCAGCTGGATGAATATTTTAATTAAGCTCTGACACCCAGAAGTCAAAGTCCCCGAGTGGTCCCACCGGGCAGTGTCTCACCGTTTGGGGTTTAATCAAGTGCGGCTTCAGAGTTCAAATTTCTTCCTGGACAGAAATATGTCATTAGGCGTCCAAGATTTCCACTGGAAAAAAAAAATACAACTTGACTCTATTTTCTCGAGAGAATGACACTGTGATTCGATTAGTCCTCTTTCCTTGACATTTTGCCCATTTTATTAACTTCTGCTTTGCTTTTAAGCAGCCAACTACTGTTTTACTTCCCTGAAGAAGCTCATAATATTATAATTCAAGTGTCAGGACAGATTAGGTTAAACGAACTGTGTAATTCCCGAAGGAAAACAAACTTCAAACCGGACGCGGTTGGGCTTGTAACATGTCACGGATCGTATTAGCAGCGCGGCCGATGCCGGCACCTCATGTCTCGAGTTGGCGCAGAAGGCCCCCGCTCTGCAAGGTGAGAAATTACTTAGCTAACAAAACATTTCGTTTTCCTCTCTTTGCATTCTTTCTTTATGAGATCCTGAATGTCACATCCCCCCCCCCCCAATCTCTGTGCTTATTTGTGAAAAATGTATATTAAAACCAAAACCCACGAAATGGAAAGAAATCACAGATGGTTTTATTCACAAGCAGTAGAATTAATGGCCTCTCTTCTCTTTATAAATATTAGAAGCAGATGAGTTCATTACGATTTCACCCTAATAAAGAAAACCTGCTTGATTTTGACAAGACATCGGCTTATCTAATATATCTATTAAATAACAAAGCTACTTCCCGCCCGTAAAACACGGTCCGAAATCACCAGCTTTACCTGGCTGCTTCTAAATTAACGAAAAACACTTGAACGCAAAATTCTGCAAGAGAAAAGGAGTTGGGTGGGGAGGGGGAATGGATGGAATTCAAGGGATCTTTTTTTTTTTTTTGGAAAATGTGACTGATTTTGAAAAGAGAGGGGTTTGAAATGTTTACTTTGTGGTGGTTTGAAATTTTTACATCTTTCAACAAAGCGAGTGAAGAAGTGAAACCGTCTGAGAGGGCTTTTGAAAAGAGCGATTCAGCACAAGCTGGGAGCCGGGTGCCTTTATCTGGGCGATCAGCCTGCGCTGGCCCGTGGGGCTGCGGGGAGCCCCTGCCGAGCCCCGAGGCGGCCACCGCTTCAAAGCGCACTCAGGCCGCAGCGTCCCGGGAGGGAACCGGACACCTCACTCGCTCCGGGGACCCTTGGGCCGGCTCCTGATCCCCCAGCCTGGCTGCCTGATGTGGTCATCTTGTTAGTCATGGGAAGCCCCGGGTGTTTCTGTTTGTGCGGCTTTCAACACTTGTTAAGAGAATTGGGAAGCTTCGCCAGCGAGAAACTGCAAAAGAGGTCCATTCTCCCCGGGGATGCTGCAGTCTCTCTATCATCCCAGAGGCCTCCCTGAGGAACAGCGGGTCCGCCCTGCCTGGGGTGGGGCCGAGAGGGAAAACGAGGGGCCCTGGGGTCTGTGGCGGGGTACCTTCTTGGCTTGGCTCCCTTGGCAGAAAAGGCGTGGGCTCCTGACTCTGAGGGAAAGAGGGGCACCGCCTGGGCTCTGGGGTCTCTTCTACAACTCAGGCTCTCCCCTAGACCCCGCCCTCCCAGCCTCACACGAGCAAGGGGCTCACCCTGCAGAGACCAGACACCTGCCCAAGGGTGTCTGGGCTGGGGGAAGGTGGGGCTGTGGCAGAAGAAAAACATACTTAAATATTATAGAAAACTCTATGTGTATACTCAGACGCTACACACACATATATGTATATTTTTTGGGGGGTGCTGGAGATGGAGCCCAGGGCCTCCAGCATCTCGTGCGTTGCTAGGGGAAGTTCTCTACCACTGAGCCATACTGCCAGCCCAGAATACTATTTCTAAGCAGCTCCTTGAGGTGAGCGAGTCCCAGTACCTCCACAGGGTCCAGAAGCTGCATCTTTCTGACCGTCTCCTGCATGCTTCCTCCAAGCCGCGATTCTCCAACAGGCCCAGGTAGAATTCTGCATTCTGAGCTCACCGGGGCAACCCCTTCGCGTCTCAATTGCACACGTATCAAACTTCTGGGGAGAGTTTTTTCTGGAAGCAACAAGTTTGAGCCAAGACCCTGCGATTGAAATTCTCCAATAAATCCCTCCCAGCTGAGCCCTAAGGGCCTGAGCTGCTTCAGCAAGTGAGGGCGGCGGGAGGGGGCTGCAGACTTCAAACGGACCTGGGGTTGTGGGGGTGGAGGGGGGATTGTGCAGAGAAGGGAGGCCACCGACCGAGGACTGGGAGTTAATTAAACCAACTGCGTGGTTACACCCATAAACTCAGCCCCCTCTCTCCACATGAAAGCGCCAGGAGCTCAGTTCTCTGCAGAGGCCCTCTGGCTTGGAGGCAGGCGTGGAATTGGGGCGGGTGACTCAACCGCACTCGGGATGGGGATTCACGCGGCCTCTGGAAGGCTCTCGCCAGGAGGACCTCCCTTGGCACCGGGACTGCTCAGTAGCCTCAGTTGAAGGTCTACTGTCCCCAAGCTCTGTGCTAAGCCCCTCAATGGGAGATGAGGACTCCCGTTTAACAGATGAGAAAATCGAGGCTCAGAAGGGCCGAGTTGCCCGCTCGAGGGCGCACTGTGGTGCAGGGCTTGGAGCCCGCCTCCCCCAGCTTGTGCCCTGGGCCGAAGACCAGCACTGGACAGGCGGCGTTAGCACCACTGACATGCCGCCCTGGCCTCGGCCCTGCCCCCTCGCACTGTCCACGACATTCAATCAGGTGCCGGGTGATGTCTGGCCCGCAGTTGGGGCAGGGCCTCCCTGGCTTCCCGGCGACAAATGGTTCTCATTTGAAAAGAGGTTATAAAAACACATGCCCAAAGACACTGTCAGAGAACTGAGGATTAATCTCATTTCAGTCAAAGACCATTCCAAATATTTTTCTGGGGAGGGGGGAGAGTGGGCAGCAAGCCTGGCTAGGAAGGACATCGGGGTTCCTGGGGCGCCCCTCAGGTCAGCTGTGGGAGGCTGCTGTGGCGTGGCCCTGGGGGCAGGGTCACTTGGCACCTGGCTGGGCCCGCTGCCCGCCTGAGTCCCAGGCTGGCTTTGCGGGGGGCCGCCTCTGGCACCGATGTTCCCACCACGTTGAGCATCTTGGCTGTGTTTCAGAGCCATGTAACTTGCCAAAAGGAAGGGAAGGATTAGACGCCTGGGACATTTTCATTTTCTGGCTGGTGTCAAAATCAACCAGAGAGGGCCCTGAGGACCAGCCAGGGGAGGGCGCAGCCCCCAGGCCCCTGCCCAGAACCTGCCAGCCACCCTGGGGAGCATCCCTACTCACCTGCCGGCCACCCTGAGCATCCCTACTCACCTGCCGGCCACCCTGAGCATCCCTACTCAAGCCTCAGAGCAGGGAGCACCTGCTCTGCACTGAGCCAGCAGCTCCTAAACTGGGAGCCTGGGTCCCCTAAATAAAACTGGGAGATGCAGGGCAGAGGCCTGCGCTTCCCAGAGCCCCACTTGCTGAGCGCACGGGGTGCCCCGCAGTGTCCTGCCCTCTTATCTTTATGCCTACCCTGTAAGGGCTTTTATTAACCCCAAATTACAGCGGGGGAAACTGAGGCTGAGGGAGGTGCAGATGGCTTGCCCGAGGCCAGAAAGCTGGGCAACAGCGATATACCTCCTTTCCTTCTCAACAGCTTTCAAAGTAGGGACTTTGAAAAGTCTCCCCATTTTACAGACGCGCAGGCCCAGCTCAGTACTGTGATCCGTGCACACCCCAAGGCGAGGGTGGGCGGGGCTGGGGCTTGTGGTTTTCTCTGATCCTCTGATATTTCTTCCTGAGTAAGGCAGGGCTAGCGTGTTGGGCAGAGCCCTGCCCTCCCTTTGAGTAGTCCCGGGTCTATGCGGGGTGCTCCTCCGCCAGGGGTGGGATCCCCGAGGGGCGCAGGGACTCGGCAGCTGGCTGGCCCTCTTCCAGACACACGTCAGCAGCGCAAAGCCCGAGGATTTATTTTCCGAGTTGGAGGCTGCAGAGTCCCCGGGCGCAGTCCCTGCGAGTGAGCGCAGCCAGGGCTGGCGCCGGCCCCACCTGATGTGAGCTGGCTGCCCAACCCCACAGGGAGGTACTAGCAAGGGCCTCACTTTACAAAAAGTGCCAGAGACCTCTGGGGACCTGGCTGGAGACCCTGGCTGGACCCCAGCAGGAAAGCCGTGACGGTGAGGTGGTGCCTGCTCAGCCCTAAGCAGATTCCAAATGCGGCAGCCCCTGCCTGCACAAAGCCACGAGGAGGTCTGGGTGGGCCAGGGTCTCGCTGCCCTAGACCCTGTCTCCCTCCCTGCCCTCCTTCTGCTGGGTCCATGATCCCCGCACGGCGCAGCACCTGGGCCAAGCAGGTACTAAAGGTCTCACCTCAATGCCTTCTCTGCAGAGACCAGTGGTGGCTGGTTGCTGTTATCCCAGAGCCCCAGGGTCACATCAAACGGGGGGGGGGGTGGCACACCCTCAACAGGCCTTCTGACTTCAGGAACCATCCTTTCTTTAAACCCCCGCCCCAGGACAGGACACCCTCTTTGCAGGTAGACACAATCCAGCGTGTCCAGGCACAGCACCGGAGCCGGGGTACCTGGGCTGGATGCCCTGAGCTGTCCTCTCTTGGCTATGTGCTCCTGCGCACCCTCTGGGGCCTCCTGTTTCCTCATCTGCTAAATTGGGGTGGGGGTCCCTAGATGCAGGACCATGGTGTAGCCTGCACACAAGGCACACCCACAAGCTCCAGCCAAACCCACTCCTCCAGGAAGCTCCTTCACTGTCTTATAGGGGATGTACTGGCAGAAATAAGAGTTAGCGCGCGTGCGTGTGCGTGTGCGTGTGCGTGTGCGTGTGTGTGTGTGTGTGTGTGTGTACTCGCGTGCCTGCACATGCACGCACGCGTAAGAGAGAGAAAGAGAGAGACAGACAGACAGACAGACAGGAGATGAAGCCCAGGGTTGCTGTACCACTGAGCTACACCACCCAACCCTTTTTATTTTTTATTTTGAAATAGGATCTCACTAAAGTATTCTGTGCTGGCCTTGAACCCGTGGCCCTCCCGTCTCACCCTCCCAAGTACTGGGATTACAGGCATGCGCCACCGAACCCAGAAAGAAGAGCCATTTTTCAAAGAGTTAGGGGGACAGGTAAAGATTCTTATGCAAGACACAAAAGGCACTAGCCTGAAAGGAAAAGATTGAGAACTAGATCATATTTATAACTTCTTTTCATCGAAAGATACCATTAAGGGGCAAAACCAGGCATGGTGGTACAAAATATAAAATAATATGTCTCAAAATACAATATGTCTTCAAAATAAAAAAATAAAATAGGTCTGAGGGTGTTAGTCAGAGTAGAGTGCCCCTGGGTTCAATTCCTCACTGTCTCCACTCAGGAAAAAAAAAAAAAAAGCCACTGAGTAGAAGAAGATTTTGCACATAAATATGGTGAATAACAAGCTTAGAGAATAGATAAAGAATAGGAGCCTGGCTTGACAACGCACGCCTGTATTCCCAGCTACTTTGGAGGCCGACGCAGGAGGATCCCTTGAGTCCAGGAATTTGAGGCCAGCCTGGGCAACGCAGTGAGACCATGGCTCAAAACAAACACAAAAAAATGAAATAAAGGAAGGAAAAGACGTAATCTCCAATAGAAAAGCGGGCCAAAGGTTGAACTTCATTAGTTAAGAGGGAAAGGCAAAGTTCAGCTGTGATAAACTAAAATCTCCTAAAACGGCTAATGTAAAACACTCTGAAAAATACCTGACTTTGTTAGGGTGTTGAACACCTGGAATCGCTGCTACTTCAGGCTGCGAGTATAAATTGCTTCAACCACATTAGGAGAATGTTTGGAAATATTACTAACTGCCTCCCCAAAGGTCCGGCGATTCTACTCCTAAATATCTAATCAACAGCAATGTTTACACTTGTCTACCGCATGAGACAATTTCCCCAACCCACTTCTCACTGTACGCCTGTTTCAGCATCGACTGCTTTAAAAATTTTTATTTTTAAATTCTGGAAGTTTTAGATCAATAAATTACACATTTTCATATAGTTTATATCCATTTTCCCTATTTATAAACACTTTGCAGGTGTGAAGAATCGTACTGTTTTCGTGAGCTTTGCAGTGTATATTTGAGTGATTCCTCTTTTTTCTTTCTTTCTAAGAGTGTTCAGTGTAGACTTTTATTCTTTCATAAAAATTTTAGGATTTTAGCTGGGCGTGGTGGCGCACGCATGTATCCCCGCGCTTGGGAGGCTGAGACAGGAGGATTGCACGGGTTCGAAGCCAGCCTCAGCTACTGAGTGAGGCTCTCAGCAACCTAGTGAGACCCTGTTTCCAAATAAAATATAAAATAGGTCTGGGAGTGTAGCCCAGAGGTAGAAAGCCTCTGGGTTCCACCTCTAATGCCACACACAAAAAAATTTTTTTAAGGATTTTAGAGTAACTGCCAAATTCTTCTGGAACCCTTGCATGATATTTCTTTCTTTCTTTCTTTCTCTTTCTTTCTTTCTTTCTTTCTTTTCTTTCTGATCTTTCTTTCTTTCTTTCTGATCTTTCTTTCTTTCTTTCGAATTTGTGGTTTTATTAATTTTTGTTTGAATTTTTATTTGACCTGAATATATTAATTGGAGAACTGGCATCTTCACATTGGTTCAATGAAGAAATATTTAGCAAAGGCCTATTTTATACCAAACACTGCTCTATTTATGGACACCAGGAATGAAGGTCAGTGTTTTCATGGGGATTCTATTAGCCTAGTAGAAAGAGGTCTTAGAATGATTAGATGCATGTAGGTTATCTTTCTGCTAATTTCAATATCCTTTGTCTTTCAAATGTTCAAAGATCTTCATAAAATTCTTTACCTACCTGGGCTTGGCGGCCCATGCTTACAATCCCAGTATCGGAAGGCTGAGATAAGAGAATTGTAGGTTCAAGGCCTTGGCAACTTAGGGAGACTCAGCAATTTATGGAGACCCTGTCTCAAAATAAAAAAGAAAAACAGGCTGGGAGTAGAGTCAGAGGTAGAATGCTCCTGGGCTCCATCCCTAGTTACCAAGATAAAACCAAAAAGCTGACCTCCTTAATTTCTGGATCCTTCATGGCTATTTAAAAAGTTCTTTTCTATTTTATTTACTAGTTAGTTGTTCTTATAAAGGAATGCTATTCGTTCCGGGAGTTTTTCTAGTGATCGTCCATGCCCGACTCTCTCGTTTGCTTTAAGAGTTTGTTGGTTCTGCTTGGTTTTCTATGTAGACAGTTGTTGAATCTGACAAAAACGATGGCTTTGTCTCTTCCTTTTCAGTTCTTTTCTTTTCTTTTCTTTTGCGGGTCTGGGGATGGCACCCAGGGATATTTGACCTCTGAGCTACACCCCCTGCCCAATTTTTTATTCTTTATTTTGAAACCGGGTCTCACCGAGTTGCAGAGGGCCTCACTAAATAGCTGAGGCTGTCCGCGAACCTCCAGTCTCAGCCTCCCAAATGCTGGGATTATAAGCTTGCGCTGCCATGCCCGACTTTCAATTCTTCTATAGAGATTCTTGATAAGGAATTTACCAAAAGAATTTCTGCATCAGTTGCAATGATTGTGGCCGAGAGTCACACGGATGGACTTTCCAATGTTGAACATTTCTGCATTCTCGGAATGTTCCCTCGTCAGTGCGCGTGCGCGCGTGCGCGTTAGTAGGGATTGAACTGAGGGGTATTCTTTCTCTGAGCTACAGCCCCAGCCCTTTTGCTTTGAAGCGAGGTTTCTCTAGGTGGTTGAGAATCTTGTTACATTGCTGAGACTGTTCTCAAACACGGAGATCCTCCTGTCTCAGGCTCCCAGGTACTGATATTACAGGCACGCACTACCATGCCCATTTCTACTCGGTCTTAATGGATTATCTTTTAGTATAATGCTGAATTCAATTAGATAATATTTTATTGAGAATTTTTACACCCACGTTCATAAGCAAAACAGATCTTGATTTTTTTTTTTCTGTATGTGAATTGTCCTTATCTGGTTCTGAGTCCAAATTTATCTCTTAAGGTGAATTGGGTTGCCTACTTACTCTTATTTTCTAGAATGAGTCGTGTAGAACAAAATATAATTTCTTGCGATTCTGAGTAAACTCGTCATGATGATTTGGTCCTGGAGATATTGTAAGGGAATAAATCTTTGATTTCTCTAAACCACTTAATGGTTTTTATTTTTATTTTAATTTTTTTTTTTTTGGTGGATGGAACCCAGGGGCATTCTACCTCCAAGCTACACCCCCAGTCCTATTTTTTAGTATATATATTTTTTGGTGGTACTGGGGTTCCTGGAAGCCCTTCTACCTCCGGGCTACACTCCCAGACCTATTTTATATCTTTTATTTGGAAACAGGGTCTCTTAAGCCAGCACGGCTGACTTCGAACCTGCACGATCCTCCTGTCTCTGCCTCCCAAGCACGGGGATTACAAGCGTGCACCACCACGCCCGGCGTTAGTCTTTATATTTTTTGAAACAGGGTATCACTGAGTTGCAAATGGCCTAAGTAGCTGAGGCTGTCTGCGAACCACGATCCTCTGGTCTCCACCTCCCTAATGTTGGGATTACAAGTGTGCCAGTTGTTTATTTTGTAAAACAACTTTAATGTCTTATATTTTTCCAGATATTTAATGACATATGGATACTAATACTTTTCTTTTTAGTTAAGTCTTCTAGCTATAGTTATTTCTTATTTCAGTCCTTAGTATCATTTATTTTTGCATCTTCTTTTTCCTTATTAGAATTTTGTCTTTTTAGTCTTTTCAAAGAACAATTTTCTGTCACTGTGACAAAATACCTGAGATAAATAACCTAAGAAGAGGAAAGGTTTCAGATGCTCAAGGTCATGGTCACCTGGCCCTGTTGCTTTGGACCTGTGATGAAACAGAGAATCATGGTGGGGAGTGTGTGCTAGAGGATGTCACCACAGCTTGGTGGAGGGGGAAGAGAAAGGAAGGAGAAGGAGAGGAGGAGGAGGAGAGCAAAGGAGGGGAAGGAGAGGAAGAAGAAGAGAGAAATAAAAGAGAAGAGAGAAGGCGCCAGAGTAGCAGTGTCCCCTCAAGGACATGGCCCAATGACCTTTCTCCCGCGAGACCCCGCCTCTTAGAGGTCCCACCTCCCAGTAGTTCTACAGGCTGGTGACCTGTAACCTGTGGGCTTTGGGGAGCACAACCCTGGGGAATTACTGAGAGCCCTGAGCTTAGTTCTTTGTCTGAGCTGCACGCTGAGCTGCCAATACGGAGTCCTCGGTGCTCCTGCGCAGTCCTGTTGAACTTGCCGGGCTGTGGGTCTGAGCACAGAATGTAAAACACTCTCAGGGCCAGGTGTGGTGGCGCACGCTTGTAATCCCCAAGCTTGGGAGGCGGAGACAGGAGGATCGTGCAGGTTCGAAGCCAGTCGTGCTGGCTTAAGAGACCCTGTTTCCAAATAAAAAAGTATAAAATAGGTCTGGGAGTGTATCCTGAAGGTAGAAGGGCTTCCAGGAACCCCAGTACCACCACCACCAAAAAAAAAAAAAAAAAAAAAAAAAAATCTTCTTTACGCTGGGTGTGGTGGCGCACGCTTGTAATCCCCAGGCTTGGGAGGCAGAGACAGGAGGATCGTGCTGGTTCGAAGCCAGCCTTGCTGGCTTAAGAGACCCTGCTTCCAAAAAAATATATAAAATAAGTCTGGGAGTGTAGCCCAGAGGTAGAAGGGTTTCCAGGAACCCCAGTACTATTAAAAATAAATAAATAAAAAATAAAACACTCTCAGGCAGTTCCAATGTAGCCAACGTTGAGAACCCTGTGCCCTCCTGAGGACAGGAGGGTGGGAGGTAGGCAGGCCCTGGGAGCTCCAGCATGTGCCAATCTTTGCTTATATGCCCCCGCCCCCGTCAGGAGAGCTGAGCCCTTAGAACCTTCCAGAACTCTGCCCCAGCACCACCATTCCCAAGAGCTGTGACTGTTTGCTCCTCCCCGGTCCCAGGTGTGGCCAGAGGGGAGGCGGGAGCCTGGGGCCAGGCCAGCTGCCTGGTGGGCTTTGGCTGACACCCCTGTGCCTGGGCTGTTTTCTTTTCCACACCTGTGAAGGGACGAAGCTGACCTATCCAGGGAAATGCGGGAGGGATGGCCGGGCAGTCAGCAAGCCGGCCTGGCTCCCTCTCACCTGCCTGCTCCTGGCCCCAGCCACCCGCCTCCTCCTCTCTTCCGTGGGCGTCTCCAGAGCCGGTTCCAGGGACCTGTGGCGGGTCTTCCCATCCCACCCACACAGCGTGGGCTGGCTAGCTCGGAGCCCAGCCCGGGTCAGTCCAGGCCGGGCTCCCACACGCCATCTCCTGTCTCTCTGGGGCCATATCAGGGCGTGGCCAGGAGGGCGGCTGCTGCCTGGACATTGCGGCCCCTGCATCTCTGGCGTCCATCTTTTCTTGGGCTCCCCAGCAGCTGAGTGCAGCTCCTCCGCCTGCCCCGGCCACCCCCAAGATTCGTCCCGAGAGTGTCCACGGAGGCCGGTGCTTTCTCTAGGCCGGGGCCCAGTGCTCGGAGTTCTCATGTGATGGGGAAGACGTGGTAAACGGGCAGGACCCCGTCCTCCGGGGCACAGGACATCATGATCAAATGTCTACAGTGACCCTGGTGTGTAATGGCCCCTGCGCAAGGGTCAGGAGGCTCAAAGGGGAGAGTCCTTACCTCTGCCTCTGCAGGCTCATGGCAGACACCACAGAGGACATACAGGAGCGAGAGCTGGAAGGACGAGTAGGAGTTTACCAGGCAGAAAAATGGGAGGCACCGGGCGGAGGGAATGGCATTTGCAAAGGTAATGGCGTCAGTGAGAGCTTGGGGTTTGAAGAAGCAGGGCCAGTGGTGGGAGGCGAGGCAGAGCCAGGAGGTTTCAGATCCCAAGGACTTGGCCTTCTTAGGGGAGGGGCGGTGAGAGCGGAGGAGCCCTGCGAGCAGGTGGGTGAGGGAGGCAGGCTCCTCTGCAGGGGAGGGCTGATGGGCGGCGGCTGGTGAGGAGTGGGCCAGGCCAGAGGCAGAGCCCACAGTGGCCGCGTGCCAAGATGCTGAGAGATGCAGGAACTGTCCAGCATAGCAGGTGGGGGTGCCCTGGGGAGTTGTGGCACGGCTGTTCAGGAGGAGAGAAATCGGGAGGAGAGAGGGCAGTTTGGGTTCCAGATAAGATGGCGGCCTGCGCTCTGGTGTGCAGAGGCTGATCTGTCTGGGGGCGTGCAGGTGGGGGGCTGAGGGCTGGTGCTAGGGAGACGTGGGCAGGGAAAGTTGGGGTGGGTGGGCAGAGCGGGCCAGGCTGGGCGTCAGCAGCGGTGGGCACCACTCCACCTGGGGCTGGCCCAGGAGTGCAGAGGGCATGAGCTGGGTGGATGGCGGGTGGACCAGTGGAGAGCTGTGGGCGCCCCGCCCACCCCTCCATCCTTGGCCTCAGCTGCTGGTTGACGGAGTGCGACCCATCTCCCTTCCTCCACCTGAGAGGGCCTCTCTCCTCTGCCCAGCCTCACCTGCTCAAGGTTCTGAGCCCCTGGGCCCCGCTCCACAGGTCAGAGCTGCGGGGCGGGGCGGGGGCCGGAGCGGTCACATGACCTTGCCAACCCGTCAGTCTGTCCTGGGACTCTGGGTTTGGGACCAGGAGCCCTTGGATTCTGGATTTTCTGAGCTGAGTGTGTGTAAACGTGGCGGCCGTGTGCTTGCGGGTGCCCTGCGTGCTGGTGTGCAGAGGGTGGGGCAGAGCTGCGGGGCCCAAGGGTGAGACAGGAAGGACGGAGCTCTCACCGTGGAAGCACAGTGGAGCCCTGCTTTGGGCTCTGGGCGGCACCAGGGCTGGCCGCTCCCCCACCTCGGCCCAGGCTGTGCACGTGGTTTCCCGTGGGCCCTGGTGTGGGCCGGCTGCTTCCCAGCTGGCCAAGACCTGTGTCCTGCACACCCAGCCCCTACTTTGTGTCCTCGGTGCCTCCAGACCTGGCTCACGGGAGGGACTTGGTGCGTTCTGCGGACAGTGACACAGACCCCGGCTCCAAAGAAAGGCCTGGCAGGTGGCATGGTGCCTGCTCAGTCCTGGCTCTTCCCAGAGAAGGCCTGCAGGGCAGGACTCTGTTCATTCTGACAGGCAGGTGGGGCGGGGGACACTGAGGGTGCCCGTGTAGTTGGGAAGGGCACAGGAGGCAGGACCCAGCTCCTGCAGAGGCGCTCTGCTTGACCTTGGCTTGGGACCCCGCTGTTTCTCCTCTTCTGCAGCGGACTGGGCCTGGGTGCTGCCTCTCCCTGGCCCCTCCTGGTGCTAGGAGGTGAGCGCGCAGCCAAGGGGCACCTGATCTGGCTCTGGTGTGATGGAGCTGCAGGTGGTGACTGCCCAGGCTGTGGTGCTGAGTCCAGACATGCAAAGGTAGCTGAGAAGGGAGGCAGAGATGCCAGTGGCCGGCGTCTCACACGGTGCCGGCTGTGCATGGTGGGGGCTACCTCTGCTGGCCTCTGGAGCAGGGTCCTACAGGCAGGCCTGAAGGCACCCCGAATCTGCCACAGACAGCACTCAGGGCAACCTGGAGACAGAGGGGCGCTGCACCTCAAGGCACGGGATTTCCTCCTTCAAGGACGCCTCTGCGGGAGGATGGGGCTGCAGAACCCTCCACATTTCCTGGGCTCACCAAAACTAAACGGGGCAAGTGGCTCTTTCTAGAAGCCGGAGACCCTCTGCTCCTCAGGCGCCCTGGCTGCAGTGGGAAAGTTCTGGGGAGGTGTGGGGGTATCCCTCAGGGACGCTGACCTCTGGTGGCTTCAGACACAACAGCAAACTGGGAAAAAGAGGTTAAAACAAACATTTATTTAACAAATTATATTAAGAACACAGACAGTCACACAGTGAAACTCCCCTTTGCCAAGTAGTCACCTTGAGTAAATACACAGTGGGGACACCATTCCCAAGGTCCTTGTCCCAGGCCTGTGGCCGACAGGGCGCCCCAAGTCACACACCCTCTGCCAGGGCACAAGGCCCCGCCTCCCCCAGGCCTGTGCCAGAGCTGGTGAAGCCGGCCGATCCGAGCGCCAGGGGCTGGAGAGGGGCCTGGGCGCAGGAGCAAGAGCCAGGGCCTGGCCTGCGCCCTGGGGTCAGGTGGACCCCACTCTGAATGCCAACTGCGGGGCTTCGCGGCACACGCTTGCCAAGGCTCTGCCCTCCCGGCTCTTGGCAGCTGAGGGTGGGCGGCGGGCTCCCGCCCTGCACTCGGGGTGGTAACCGGCGCCCAGTGGCTGCTGGGAAGATCATCACAGGACAGACAAGTCAGCCTGAGGAGTGTGCTAATGCCAGGCCGCCCGGGGCAGGGCAGATCCTGCCCACCACTTACCGGTGTGTGCCGGGGACAAGCCTCGGGTTCCCCACCTGCCACAGGAAGCAGAGCATGCACTGCTGGGGTTCTGTTTTGGGGTGCAATGGGAGAAATGTGCTTAAACTGCCTGGCGTGTAGGGGTGCCCGGCACACGCTGGTCTCCATGTCCCCCATACCTTCCGAGCTCCATGGGCTGCCAACCAAAGCTGGGTGTTTCCCTCAAGGTGAGCTCGCCCAGCGGGTGGCCATGCTGCTCTGACCACCGAGAGAGGCCGGAGCGCAGGCACCTGCTGTTTCTTTGCGGAGGGCGGGTTCACATCTCTCCAGTGGCAGAGGGCGGCTAGAATTCATTCTTGGACTGTGGGAGGGGGCAAAGGCCTTCCGATCAATTTGTACGTGAACTTGGAGTGGACATCCTACTCCTGATCACCTCTGTGCCATTCCCAAGGCCTCTGTGAAGACTGTGCTCTGGTAAGTATTGTCAGGAGGAATGGGGGTGCCGGGCAGGGACGCTGTGGACATGCTGGGGACACCCAGGGGAGAGGCCGCAGCCCTTCACATTGCCACGAGGATCCTTGTTCTCCCCCCAAAACATGGAGGGCAGCTCCATTCCTAGGTGAGAGCAGCGCTCCACCTTGGTCTTGGGGTCTGTACAAGCCCCACGCGGGGCAGACACACACGCGCGCGCGCGCACACGCGCACACACACACACACACACACACACATGCGCTTGCGTCCTCACTCCCCTCTAGGAGGCAAGGAGTGAGGGTCGGAGCGGCCTAACACCTACCACAGATACCATCGTTGCTTAGCTGAGGCTGCCGCTACGACCACGTTCACAGTCAGGGTTTTCTGAACTAAGTCCGAGACCCTCAGGGAAGACCTCCGGCTCCGAGCGCTCCGCTGGCCTCTCCCAGGGGTCAGCGGGGGCTGCTGCACCCTTTCTTCTCTTGCCACCGCCCTTGGCTCTGCCTTCTGGATCACAGTGGTCCCACGCCGTCGCCTTTGAGCCGCCCAGGGCCCATCGGAGCAGCTGCGCTGCCTGGTCCTCCGCTGTGGGACAGGAGGGGGCGCGGGCATCACCTGCTGGAGGCGACCTCACCGTGGGGCATAGAAGGAGATAAAAAGCGCGCACCGGAGCGTCCCGGGCCTGCCCCACCCTCTCGCTGACACCCTTCTCTTCTGGGCCTCCAGCCGAGCAGACCACGTGGCTTTGGACCGGCCACCATCCCAAAGTGGCAGTAGAGACAGATCGTGGGGCTCCCGGGGCCCCAGAGACTCAGCTAGCTTATTGTTGAGGAGACGTGGGTGCTGCTCACAGCTCCCCGGGTTCAGCACCAGCCCGTGATGGGGCGGCCACCCACATGCGGGTGCCCTCAGGCCTTGAGGGAGGGGTTGGGCGAGGTGACTGCTTCCTAGCACGCGGAAATGAGGGGTCAGTGCGGGGTGGGGAGGAGAAGACAGTGACCGAGCAGGGAGGGCTGGGCCCAAGGGTGCCCGAGGGCTGGCGCAGTGCATGAGGTATTTTGGGGTGCACGCCGGCTCTGAGCCCGGCCACCTAGTTCTTCCTCTATGTTTTGGGCCCCACGGCCACCCCACAATCCAGCCGGGCCACTCAGCAGTCCTCATGTCCAGAAAGCACCCGAAGAGGTCAGACACCCACGTTCTGTGGAACAGAGACGCCCCTTAACAGCCAGTCATGGCCCCACCACCCCTGGGGTGGGGCTGGAGCCCTCTGGAATGACAGCAGTCACCTTTCCTGTGGCAATGTGTGTGGGCTGGAGCATGGTGCCGCTGATGGGCGCTTGTGGAGAAATGTCTGTCCTGGCCCCAATTCAGAAACCTGCATCAGGGGACTTTTCAAACAATGATTTTTTTGCGTTAATAGATGCCGCCAGACCCAGCCTGGCTGAGGAGCCTGGGGCCCGTGTCCCTCCAGGGCTGGGAACCCGCTCAGAGTGTGGTGGTGGCTTTCTGGGTACCTCCCGTGTCAGGGTACCGGGTCAGGGCGCCAGGCTAGGGCAGGTGGCCCTGTCCCTGGCAGGTGGGTGCCCAGCGACAAGCCCTCGGGGGATAGAGCACATAGCCAAGTTCACGTCCAGGCGGGAACCCTGTCACTCGGCTGTCTCTCTGGGAAATGCAAGGTCCCCTCTGTGTTGTGGCGGGGCCTCTGTGTCCAGTGTGTGGACCGGGTGAAGAGCCCACAGGTGTCCAAAGCGGGACCGGGCCAGGCGGCTTCTCCCATTTTCTCGGTGGCGGTGCAGTGAAATGCTGGGGCCCTTGATGACTGGTCGGTGACTGGTCCCGGCAGCCCTCTGTCAGAGATGCTTGGAGGGTCCTGTGTGAAGCCGCCACCTCAGGGCCTTCCAGAAGGGCGACGGCGGCTCTGTGGGGTCCCACGGTGGGTGACAGTCAGGAGAAAGGGAGCCAGCGGCCATCACTGGGCAGCCGGAGCCAGGCCTGGCCCTCGGAGGTGACTCCAGGCGGGTAGGGGCTTCTGTAGTACAACTGGTCACCAGACAGACACACTAGGAGCCGAGCTCACTACAGCACACAGGTTAGTCACGGTGTGGACAACATGGGGGGGGGAATCTGCGGGGTTCTTATCAGGCAGACGAATGCCTGGATGTCGCTCTCGGGTGCGGGAGGGAGGGAGCACCTGCGGCCGCAGTGCCCGCCCGGCAGGCAGCAGTCTGGGCCCGGGCGGGGAGGCAGCCTCTCCCACGGAAGGCGGGGCTCCTCAGGTCTGAGGGACCTGTTGGCACCTGGTGGGGCTGGGCGGGAGCCTGGCCGCGGCGCTCTGCTCTGTGCGGAAGCTGTACTCGTACTGCAGGAAGAGGGGGGACAGAGGAGAGGCACAGTCAGTCACAGGACGCCAGAGGAGGCGCCCGCCCGCCAGGCACTGAAGGCCAGGCTGCACGCGTGTGAACTCAGCGCTGGGGAACAGGCTCAGCTGGGGACAGTCACCTTTGCAGGCCCTCTACAAGGCGAGAGCTCTGCCCAACGCTGGCAGCACACGTGTGGGTGCCAGCTGGGGCTGCGACGTTCCTGCCACCCAGCCTGGTGGGTCCCCGGTCCTCCTTCAGGAAGATGGTCACTCAGCCGCTCACGGACAGACCTGTGATTTGACCCCAAACCTGATCTACGCTGGCCCTGGCCACCAGCCCTGGGGACCCTTGAGGCGCGCTCCTAAGTGCTGACAGGGACGGTCGTTGTGTGTGACGTGGGGACTCGGGCACCATGGCACGCCGCTGCAGCCTCCGCAGCTTCCCTCCCGCCTGCTGGGGCTTCCCGGTGAGGACCCTGCTGGCTACACAGCTGGATGGGCCAGGAACTTAGGCTCTGGAGACTGGCCCCGAGTAACAGACACGCTAAAGACAGGCTTTCGGACCCCCGGGAATCAGAGAAGGGGAGGCCCTCGGGTGGGGTAAGAGCGGGATGCCCACTGCCACCTGAACACTCAAATGAGGGTGGGCGCGGCCCGGCGAGGGGCAGGGGAGGCATCGTGGGCACCAGGCTGCAGGGCCCGCCCGGGTGGGAAGAGCCTGGGACGTTCTGCCGGCCCTGCAGCCCTGAGGTCCCGTGGGCTTTAGGAAGAGACGCTTGGGTTTGTCTTGAGTATGTGTACCAGTAGAGCTGCCTTAATAACACGCAGGCTGAAGTGGAGGGGCCCTTGTTGAACTGGGCCACCCCCGGGGCACCTCTCGGAGGATACCTGCCACGGGTGAACCTGGGCTGCTGGGAGAAGGTGGCTGGACTGTCCCTGTGGCCCCCCCCCACCCCCTTCCCGGCATAATGTAGCCTGCCCTGCCCGCAGCAAGGGGCCGAGAAAGGGGGCGGCTGAGAACGGAGGGGTGCGAGGCCTGAAAAACACCTGAGAAAGAAGGGGGCAGGCAGAGGGTTGGCCGGGCCCCAACACTGGAGCCAGCGAGTAGAGCGTGGGCAGAGGGACGGGGCGCTGCGGGCAACCTGGGCAGGACTCGTCTCTAAAGCGGGCTGAGCCCTCCACTCCCTGGCCTGCCGTGAGGGTGGAGTGAGGCTCGGGGGTCCTGCCCCGGCATGGAGCAGGCGCCCACTGAACACCTGCTGGCCGCAGAGAGCCCATCAGAGCACCCCCAGTCCTCCCTCTCCCAGGCTGCACAGATGGGATGGGACGGGCTGGGCTCAGGCTACAAGACAGGAGGCTTCCAGCAAAGCCGGGGTCATACTGCCACCTGGCGGCTGGTCCTGTACATACATGGTGGGAACAGCAGCAAATTCCCCACCCTGGTTGGCTTCAACACCCACGGACCTGACCCTGTGCTGGGTGCAGGGACCAGCCATGAAGTCCTGCTGCAGGGCTCACGAGGTGGCAGGGGAAGGGCCCAGACTCTCAGCACAGCCCAGCAGAAGACCACCTCCCTGGGTGGGGGCACAGGGCCTGCCTGGGACCACAGGGGCTTGATGGGGGTCAGTGGGGGGCAGGAGAGCGGAGGACCCCAGGGCAGAGCGGCCTGAATCACAAACAGCTGAGAAGCAAGGGCCCAGGCAGCCGTTTCCAGGGGACAAAGGCCTGGGCCAGGGGGCCCCGATGGCAGGAAGCCTTGGCCTTGAGCTGGGGCTGCAGACATGGCAGCCTCTCAACCCCAAGCCTGCAGCAGCTGGGTGGGTCTGGGGGCCCGAGAGCCCGCGTTTTCAAGCGGCTCCCAAGGAAACAGACCTGGGGTCAGCTCTGAGGGCCAGTTTAGACAATCCCACCACCCAGCCATGACCTGGAAGCCATGTGGATGGGGTGGGTGGAGAAGAAGGGCCAGGGACTGTGCTATGTTGGGGTTGGGGGAAGCGTGAGCGGGGGTCCTAGAGGGGCAGGGGTGTTCTACCTGGAGGCCAGGCTGGGAGCACAGAATGGGGAAGATGGCTGGGAGGGGGCACCGACTGTCCCTCCCGCCCCCCTTTAGAAGGCCCCGCGGTGCCTGGGCCGGGGCTGGTCTGTGGGCCTGCACGCTGGAGTGGGGCACTCTGGCTTCGGGGTGGGTGGGAGCAGACCTCAGTGGGGAGTGCCCCCTCTGTGGCTGGGAGTAGGTCAGGGTCACGGCGAGGGGCAGGGGCCGCCCTGGGGATAATGTGCTAAACCCCTACTCCACTGCAGCTCTGCGTGGGAGAAGTCACAGGACATGCTTGTCTTTTTCTGACCCGCAGCCTGAGTGCAGGGGACCCCGGGGCACAGACTGTCCATTCCCCCGCCTCTCTCCCTCGGGATTTTTTTTCTCCTTTTTAGGTTATCTTGGCTACAGAAAAGCACCCCCCCCTCTTGTTTTCCCTAACTCCCCAAATGAAATTTCAACATATGTCCCGCGACATAATCCCCCTTAGGCCGCGGATAACCTTCCCACAGACGCTGTCCTCTGCCCAGGATTGCTCGTCCCCCAAGTGTTTGCCCAAGAGACTAGGGCCGCTTCTGGAAGCCCTTTCACTCCCTTGGGCAAACAGCGAGTACCTTTGAAGGTGGATTTGGGCCCAGATCTGTTTACTCAAGACATTAGTCTCCTGCATACGGAAAACCTGCACTCAAGTACAAACAGCAAATCCTTTTTGAATTAAAAAAATTTTCAATTAAAAAGCATTTGGTTCACAGAGCTGAGTCCAGCTGAGCAGGGCTGGGCCAGGGCGCCATCTGGTGGACAAGAGCTGACATTGCACCCACCCTGCAGCCCGGCAAGGACTCTCCAGGAAAGAGACGTCACTGTCAGGGGCCCTTGTAGGGGCCTTCCTGGGGCAGGGGTGTGCGGCTGAGGGCGGCATGCCCGTAAGCCTCAGCTTCCACAAGCTTTGCTCATGGCGAGGCCAGCGTCTGTAGGTAGGGTGCTGACTTTGGCTGCCAGCTGCAGGCAATTGAGCCCAGGCTTGCTGGTAGAGAAGGCCCTGGAACCTCTGGGCCGTGGCGGGCGTGGCGAGGGGCTGAGTGCCTGCTGGGAAAGCCCGTGTGAAAGTATTTGTGGAACCGAGGTCCGGGTGACGCACTGGGGTGGTGTTCGCTTAGGATGCTGCGGCTCACAGGCGGCAGGAGGTTCTGTGTTGCTGGAGTGGGGTCGGCGCTGGCACTTTAAAAGCACCAGGTGATTTTGATGGCCAGGCACGGCCTGAAGATGTTTAACTGCGTATCTTACAGCAGAGGGAAGGCACACACGCACTCTCCACTGGCCTTTTCCCTCCCTGGGTCTAGTAAGCTCCAGAGGAGAAGGGGGTGCAGAGGTGCTCCCGGCACCCCTGCTCTGCAGGTGAGAGGCCAGGCCCGGGGAAGGGTCTGACTTCTGGAGGCCCAGAGCGGCCTCAGCACTGCTGGCTGGGTGCTGAGCCAGTGGAAACCCGCCTGCACCCACCTCTTTCCGGATGCAATTCGGAGGTCGTGAGCAGGGCAGGCTGGCGCTGCAGTGGGCTGCAGACGTCAAGGTCTAGAGGGCAAGCCGGCCAGGGGAGGACGGGGTGGGGCTTGGGCAGGTGCCAGCACAGACGGAAGGCATGTGAGGCTCTGCACCCTGGCCCAGGTACCTGCTCGCGCAGCCTCCTGCGCAGGGCCTTGGATACGCCCAGCTCCCAGCAGCCCCACGCCTGGCCCAGCCCGCTGGCTGCTTTTCTAGGATCTTCTATCCTAGGCTTCTTTCCCATGGCTCAACCTCTGAGAGCCCTCCACCCCAGGAGGCTCCTGTCTCCTGGGCTGCCTCCTGCCCTAACCTGTAGCTCGGTCCCTGGAGAGGAGGGGCAGCGCCACAGGCGCTGGGCAGGGGGCCTGACAAGCTGCAGTCCTGGGAGCCGCCGGTTCAGCAGGTGCGGCACCAGCACCTGCAGTTCACTGAGGGCCCCAGGCGACCTGCTCAGCGGCTGGCCGGGTCTGGAAGCCTGGACAGGTCGGCCCCTCACTAGCCGGAGCGCAGGCCGAGGGCCGGGCCAGCAAGGGACACTGGGCCTGTGTTTTTTCCCTTTTCCCTGGGGCCCAGAGTCCCTCTCCCTGCTGGGATTACAGCTCGCTGGAGACACAGGGGAGATCAGAGGATCAAAGGCGGGAAGCCTGGGCTCCAATGACGTAGACCGCTTCACCCAGAGGCCTCAGGGCACATGGGGCACAGGGAACACCCTCCTCACACCACAGGGGTTCTAGAATACTCGGGAGCAGTGGAGAACACCCCGCTCGATGCCCTCATTTAGGATGGGAGCCTGGAGCTTAGGTCAGGACCCCGTGGTCACTACGGTGACACTGCAGGCTGGGATGGAGTTCGCGCCCCTTGTAAGGCTGGATCCCTGGTCCTTCCTGCTGCAGGGGAGCAAGCCGAGGCCACCTGGGGTTGGGGCGCAGGCAGGAGACCATCAGGGGTGGCGAGGGCTTCTAGAAAACGTGTGGGGAGCACCTCTGGGCGTTCCTTCTGGCAGTCCCAGGGGCTCAGGAGGCCCATCTGAGATGGAACCAGGAGCCCTGGCTGCAGGTGCTGGGCCTCACCCCAGATGAGGAGGTGGATACGGGCCCGGCTTGTGTGTTTGGGGACCTCCGAGTCCCCTCTTTTAGTTTAGCCCCCGCCCACCAGCCTGGAGCTCAGGAGTCAGAACCACCCGGCAGGGGCTGCTGTGTCCCTGCCGCCTGAGCCAGGCCCAAGGACAACACTCAGGAGCATCCGTGGAATGCAGCCCGTCAACACTGCCCCTTCCTCTCACCACGGGACACCCAGCTCCTTCCTCCAGAGCCCCCTTCCTTAGCGCACACCTCCTCTCCCTGTTCTGTCTTAAGCCCGGGACTCCTGAGGGGGATGGCGACCACAGGCGTGTCTCCGAGGGATGCTACTGGCCAAGCCTATAGGGCACCCTCGGCTCACAGAGCGCCTCCCATGCAGGACACACATGGAGCAGGTGAGGGGACTCTCACCTCCTGCCCTAGCCCAGAGCCTCTCACCTGGGGCAAGGCTGAGGTCTCCACAGAGACCCTCACCCAGCGTAGCTGCTCGGATCCCCCCCCCCCCCGCCAAGCACCACCCCACCACGTGCCAGGGCCAGCGGGACCTTTGCACCTTTCTGAGCAACCTGTCAGAATACGCTTCCTCCGTGGGTGGTACAGTCCTACTCGTGCATTAGACCAGATCATGTTTTGAAAAGCGTCCCCCTTCCTTCGGCTCCGCTGACTTCCCATGCTCCTGCGGTGCAGGCTGGAGTGGAATGCCAGCCATTTCTGGAGCTCTAGAGCTGGGAGTGGCCACAGCTTAAAGTAGAGAAATGAACTAATGATGGATAGATGGGAGGGTGGGTAGTCAGTAGGGGTGGATGGGCAGATGAGAGGATGGGTGGGTGGATGGATGGGTGGATGGATGAATGAATGGGTAGGTGGATGGATGGATGAATGGGTGGGTGGATGGATGAATGAGTGGGTGAAGGATGAATGGATATATGGATGGATGGGTAGATAGATGGATGGATGAATGGATAGATGGATGGATGGATGAACGGGTGGATGGATGGATGGATGGATGGACGGGTAGGTGAGTGGATGGATGGATGGATGGATGGATGGATGGATGGATGGATGGGAGGATGAGTGGGTAGGCAGATGGATGAGTAGATGGATTGGTAGATGGGTAGGTAGATAAGTAGGATAGGAGGACTGGTAGGTAGGTGGGTAGGGAGATGGATGCCAGGCGGTTGGGTGGGTGAGTGGTGCTTTGGGCATGGTTAGATGTCAAGGAGAGAGCGTGGCTAGTCTGGCAGTTTAGTTCTCGGCAGGTCATTCTGGTTTTCAGCCCTTGGTGGCAGCTGGGGCAGGTGAGCCGGCCCTGAGTCCCCTGTGCCTGGCCGTGTGATGGCCCCTACCCTGTGGCACCATAGCTCACATGGGCCAGGTACCAAGGCCAGAGCGTGCTCATGGTAGCATGCCATCCCCGTGGATGGCAGAATTCAGCCTCGCATGGTTTGTGTCTGTGTCTCTAAGCACAGACTGTGTAAAAGTGTTTAAAATTAGTTATAGACACTGAAAAGTTGGGAGACTGCCTCGGATGCCAGCATTTATCCAGACGTTGCTGAAAGATATGGCAGCTCCAGGCTGTCATTCTCACAAGACAAACCATGAACCTCCCACAGGTGAGGGGGTCGGTTTCCCCCGGAGAGGCAGACGCTTCCCGCTTGGCCGCAGTCCACACTGTGCCTTATACGCCGCCCGGACAGGTAGGGCCCACTGCCATTTTGTCGCTGTGATTTTTTGTTTTGTGTGTGAGTTCGGGGAATGACGGGGACAAGCTGTGTAAAGGTGAAATATTTCTTATGCCCATGACTATTAAAAGCAGAAGGAAAGACAGGTTGAGAAGCCACGTATTCAAGAACTGCCGGAACGACGCTCGGGGAAACTGAGGACACCGTGTGATTAGCAAGGAGACCAGCACGCCTCCCCCTCCCGCGCGGCTCAGAGCCCGAGGCGCCCTCCCGGGGACAGCACTGCAGAGTGCGGGCCTGCAGGCCACCTGGAACGCAGTCCCTGGGACTTCCCTCCTCTCGATTGTTCAGAGAGGATATTTAAACTGCTGATTTCCAGCACCAGCTTCTGGGTGAAGAACGAGAAGCGAGGGGCAGCTCTGGGCAGCTCCCTTCCTGGTCTCTGTCCCGTCTTTATCACTTTCTGCGTACATCATGCCAGGTAACCGTCTATTCTGCACCCGTCTCTGCTTCGGCTCCACGTCCATGGCCTTGGCCTAGCTCTCCTTTTTTTTTTTTTTTTTTTTTTAATTGGTGGTACTTGGGTTCCTGGAAACCCTTCTACCTCAGGGCTACACTCCCAGACCTATTTTATTTTTATACTTTTTTATTTGGAAACAGGGTCTCTTAAGCTGGCTTCGAACCTGCGCGATCCTCCTGTCTCCGCCTCCCAAGCGCGGGGATTAGAAGCGTGCGCCACCACGGGAACAAGCTGCATGGCGGCGTCTGTGAAGTCACCCCTGCTGCCATCAAAACCCAAAGGGCAGCGGAGGGGCCGGGGGTGAGGACTCAGAACTGGTACCTGCTAACACAGCCGCCATGTTAACATGCCCCGGAAGGAAAAAGACGGTCCTCTCAACAGACGATTAAAAGGCATCCATCAAAAGCCATCATCCATTCCTGGTAAGAGGCATTCCAGAGAAAAGAAATAGATGGCTAATTCTTTAACATGATACAAAGTGGGGGTGGGGTGGGAGGTAGTTATATCTAGCAAGCCCAAACGCAGCGGTACAGGTTAGTACTGAAGCTAGAAGCTCCCGCTAAAGATGTGGGCAAGACGGGAGGCCGGGGACACGGCTGTGTCTGCTGAGCCGCCAGGCAGAGGCGCCTGGAAGGAACAGGCGCTGGAGAGGAGGAGGCCTGGTCTGCGTTCGCTGGGGATGCGGCTGCCGCCCAGGGAGCCCCAAGTCAGCGGGATGGAAAGCTCTGGGTAAGTACTGCACAGAAGCCAGTGGCTTCTTTATATAAAAGTCATAGAAAAGAGGGAGGAGGACAAGATCTTGTTTGCAAGAACCACAAGAAACATAAAGCACAAAGCCTGCCCTAAGAAGATACGCAGGCTCCGCAGAGCCGAGCCGGCCGCACAAGCCGGGGGCGCACCCGGCCTCGGACAGAGACTCCCGGCTGCGTCAAAGGCAGCCGGCCCCCACCAGTACATGCTCATGGCGCCGTTCCAACAAAAACGCAGGGTGCAGTTTTCAGTCCCCCCCGAAAAGATTCTAAAGTTCAGCTGGAAGAACAGTCGTTGACTATAGTTGGAAAAATTCTGGGGGTAAAAGAGAGGATGAGCAGGACCATATATGAACGTTCGCTATACGGCAGGAGGAGTGGACGCAACGACAGGAAATATGAGAACAGGAGCGAGCAGGGCAGGGCTAGAGGAAGCCTGCGCCGCCCGCGTGGGAAAAGCGATAAAAATGACACGTGAAAGTCATGGAAAAAACGCTCCGAGTTTTAGGCTAACACTGTAGGGTAAAAGAAAACGGCCCCAGACCTTCCTTTCTAATCCGCCTCAGATGGACGGAGTAGTTGAAAAGCAGTTAATATTTTAATATATTCAAATACAGGAGAGTAGAAGAAAATATGGGGAAACGCTTTTATAACCCCCAAATGACACGAAACCTAAACCAAAGCCAAACATTAAAAGAAGATGAAATTGCCACCAAAACTTCCAGGCAGCAGCCAGACCTCGGTTAAAAGTGTGCGTGTTATTTGAATGCGTGGCCGGCCACCCTTACAGCACAGAGAGGCCCTTAGAAATGAACTTAAAAAACGAAGTCAATGGAATATCAGTAAGTTAAGATCACCAACGAGAGAGGGAGACACAGGATAAACGCAAGGCTTCTAAGGACAAGTGAGAAGACGTCCAGCTTATTAATTCAACGATGTCGAACATTAAAAACACCAGTGATGCTTAGCTGAAGTCAGGATGCGGGAAAGGTACCCTCTGGCACCTCTGGTGGGCGGTTAGGTGGGAGCATCCTTTGTGGAGGGCAAAAAGGATCGCGATGATTCCCAGGTTAGAGAGGCCCAGGGGAGGGCAGGGGCGGGTGCGAGCAGAGCGCTGGTGGTGCTGGGAGGAGGACGTGGGACAACTCAGGTGTCTATCAACGGGGGTCGGTCGGGTAAATCGGGGAGTGGCCTGGAGGGACCAGCCCGCAGCCTGCAGTCACCAGAAAGGAGGCAGAGCTGGAAACAAACGGGGGACGTGGGCCGGCAGGGGAGTGGGAAGCAGGTTCCACAGCCTGATTACGGGGGAGCTCGCTGAGCGTATGTGGGCTGTGTGCACCCCAGGGCGGGTGGAGGGGCGTGGGGATGTGGCTGCCTGCCCGGGAAGCCCCAAAGAGTGATGAAAATCATCTGCAGTCAGTGACCATCTTTTACTCCATGTGTTTTAGTAATGTTTGCACTTTTATAAACATGTACAATGGCTGTACTCGGCGGGGGGGGCACTAAATAAAAAATGATTCTGATTGGCAGGGTAGCTGCTTAAGAAGATAGACTGCTTGAAAGGTTCTCTATCAATTTATTATTCTTTTGTGGCTAGAGATAGAACCCAGGGACATTCTCCCTGCTACACCCCGAGCCCTATTTTATTTCAGAAACAGGCTCTTTCTAAGTTGCTGAGGACCTCAATAAGTTGCTAAGGCTGGCCTCTAGCCTGGGATCCTCCGGTCTCAGACTCCCAAGTAGGATTACAGGTGTGCGCCAGCATGCCTGGCTGTTTCTCCATCACTTAAAGTAAGGAACGAATCCTGTCTGTGGCGTGAAACTGGTTCCTGTCTGGGCGGTGGCTGGGCGAGTGTGGGGTGGGCCCAGCCTCCTTCAAGCATTTTAGAAGAAGCCCAGGACTCTCGTCATGCCTTCAGAAAGGCTATTTAACTAATTTGTTTGATTTCCTTTAGAATTTTTAAAAAATTTTTATTTTAATTGATAAGTAATATAAATTTATGGAGTCCATATGTGCTGTTTTATTTATGTATAATTATAGAAAGATTCAATCACACTAGTTATTATATCCATCACCTGGAAGGCACATCAACGTGCGGTTTCTTTGTTTTGGGCTGGCATGATCTCAACTGGGCGTGAGTTGGGGAAGAATTTGGGAGCCGGCTCTGAGCCTCTGAGCAACATATACGGGGGGTGGGGGGGGGACAGGCAAGCTTCTATTTCCTCAACTAAATTTTACTTGGTAAATGAAGTAGGCAGACGTCTTTCCCCGACTATTTTGGCTTTCTAACCCTAAGATTAGGCAATCAAAAGGATGCCGGGTGGTGAACAAGTCCACCCTCATGCAGAGAAAGATGGCACCTTATTTCCTGCTGCAGTTCAAGACCCGACCACTAGGTGGCGAGAGGGGACCACAAATCCGGTGGCGGCGGCAGCCTGGCCCCGCACAGAATTCGTTAACATTAATAAGCACAATGAAAGCATTCCAGAAGTAGAAAAGAATGAACAATTGTGCTGGGATCTGAACGTTCTGCTTTTATAAAATTGGGACTCTGCCATTTCATTACCGGTTACAAAAAAATCTGCCTCGCTTCCTTTCTGCCGGCCGTAGACCCCCCCAATCCGCCCTAACCTCATATATTTGAAGAGGCCCAGGCAAAGAGGGCGTCCAAAAGTTGAAT
The DNA here is from genome assembly GCF_963383645.1 of Muscardinus avellanarius. Lineage (NCBI taxonomy): Eukaryota > Metazoa > Chordata > Mammalia > Rodentia > Gliridae > Muscardinus > Muscardinus avellanarius. The sequence goes on from NC_137799.1 coordinate 9,852,644, forward strand.
TTGAAAATTCTTTCTACCTCGCGCTGCCAAGTGTTATTTTCATTAATTCTACCTCAAAGTCGTGACGTAAATGCTAGCGGAATCGGCCCCAAGCTAAATAAGCAATAAGCCCCATTTTTCAACACACAAACACATAAAGATGTCAGCTCAAACTGTTTACTAATTAACACTTAAAAAGACACAAATTAGATATGCGTGGCTAAGAGCAATTATAATCAAGACGAATTTCTCTAGTCATTTGGGAACCCAAAAAAAAAAAAAAAAGCCTAATTGCTGGAACCAATGTTTTAAAAACTGAAATCATGCCAGTTAGCAAATATGTTCATTTAAAGAACGCCCCACGTGACTGCACTCTGGAGGACTGACTGCAAACACGCGGAGAAGGAAAATATTTAGGTATAAAATTAAAATTTTAAGCTCCTTTAGATTTATAACTTCTTCATTAAATATGTCTGTAAACGGCAGCCCATAAAAATCTGTAGCAATTAAGTGGTTAAATGAACGGCCTCCCTTGTCAATTTTAAGGGAGTGATTAATATTAGGCCGTTCCTTTACTAATTAGACTCTCCCTTGTCTTTTAGCTTCCAATGCAAATGGCGGCTGCCTGGCCAGGCAGGAGGCGGTGAGCGGCGCTGGCGAGGGGCTCCCAGGGCAGCGGCACCCTGGGGGGGCAGGCGTGTGCGAGGTGGGCGCTCTCTGTCCAAGCTGTTCGTCTCGGGAATTCTCCCCTATTTAAAAGGGCTGCAGGTAGCTCTGCACAGAACGTACCAGGGAGGCCAAGGCCTCCTTGAGGCGAGGGAGGGAAGGCCAGGCTGGGTGGGGATAAAAAGGGAGGCCAGGCGCGGGGTTGGTTTAGAGGCCGCCTCTGGCCCGCGGGGCTGCCAGGGGGATCCATCAGATGGAGAAATGGGGCGACTAGCTTACAAGGGAAATAAAGACCGTGGAGCCGGAGAATATTTATATGGCCGTCTTCTCACTCCGAGAGAGGGAGCTTCATCACGGCTGGCTATGAAATTACCCTCACCCTGGCGCCTGGACGAAAAGGACGTCACAGGGACAATGGCTGCCGGGGCCCTGGTTACTCTCGTGTACAGTAGAACTGCCAGCTGCCTGGTTCCAGGGGGAGGGGGACAGGACAGGGACAGGCGGGAAAACCGTCCCGCAGCTCTGGTCACCTCCTGCAGCCAAGTGCAGAGGAGCAAAGGATTCGCTTTCTCCAACTAATCTGTTGGCATCTGGAGCGGGGCCGCTGCTCCTAGGACAGGGCGGGCGGGTGCGTCCGTGTCACTGGGAGCCGGGAGTGACAGCCCGTACGCCAGGGTTTATTAATCCACCCATCCCACAGCATGGCTGAAGTGTAAGAGGTCTCGTCCTTCTGATCGTGTGTACAGATAGATATAAGATTTAGAAAGCTAGATATTTCCCCCACAATCTGCTCGATGGCATGTGTATGGATTTTAACTTTAGCCGTGATCTTCCTTGGCTGTGTGCGCGAAGCCCAAGCTCTCTGCCCACCGCAACTGCATGGACGGAGGTCCCTGTGGCCAGCACTGGGCCAAGTGGAAGGTGCCCAAGAGAAAGGCTGTGCGCCCTGGGGTGGCCAGGAGACCCCGCACTCCGGCTTGAGGTGGGGAGGTGCAGGACTTGCCCCACGATCAACCTAAGTAGCAGAATCAGTGTGCAGCCCGGGACCTGCGTCCTGTCCAGGACGCTGCCTCCCCGCACACTCTCACAGGGGTCCCCGCTGCCTGGACCGGGCATCAGGCATCCCTGAGCTCAGGCCTGGGTGACGCCTGGCCTCACCCTGCCACGGTGCCGGCTCACAGGTTGTGGCGGTGGTGGGCGCATGGGGACAGCTCTCCTTGGCTGGTAGCTGGAGCGCCCCGCCCCCTTTGGGTGCTGGGGTGCGCCCGAGGCCCTCTTGTGGGGTCCCCAGCCACTGTGCCAGGATGACAGGGCCAAGGGGTTCCTTCAGGGGGTGACCTGCTCCCAAGACCGCAGTGGTGGGAATGGGGCTTGAATTCAGTAACATCCCCCAGGCTGGGTGGGCAGCGGGGAGTGACGGGCCCCCGTGCTGGAGAAACAGAAGGACCCAGCCACCTTCACCATGAGGACCACGGCCAAGGCCGGGCCCCTGCTGTGGATGGTGCCTCGCTGAACTGCGGTTCGTCCAGCCGGGGCCATGCGCAGTCCTGTTAGCCCCGGGACTGCAGGGTGGTGGCCCCATCACTGGGGGCTCTGGAAGGTCCCTCGACCTCTCTGGCAGGTTTCTCCTGCAAGGTGGTGGACACCTCTCCCAAGCACGGGCAAGCTCCTGCCTGACACAGGGCAGCCCCGCCACGGACCCGGCTCTCCTGCTCTGCTGGGGAACCCTGTGTGGGGGATCTGGAGGTGTCTGCGATGGCCTGGAAGATGGGCGGGTCCTGGTCTGTGCTCCAAGCCCAGAGGCAGTTTTACCTTTACTTATTCTGTTTTACTTTTTTTTTTTTTTTTTTGGTTTGGGTTAATGGTGTAAAACATAAAGGTTTACAGTAAAGCAAAGCAAATTTCTTAATTTATGTCTTTGTGATACTGGGGATTGAACCCAGGGGCATTTTGCCTCTGAGCTCCAAATCTCCAGCCCTTTTTATTTTTTTATTTTAAAACAGAATCTCGTAAAGTTGTGGAGAGCCTCACTGAGAACCTTCCATCCTCCTGTCTCAGCCTCCCATGCACTGGGATTACAAGTGTGTGCCGCCACAGCAAAGCAAACTTCTAAGATGAGGTCCTTAGGAAAAGGACCAAAAAATTGTCTGATGCAGGGGACGCCTCGTCGGCCCCAGGGACAAGTGGCTTGTCTCGGCCCAACTCTGGAGGGCCTGAGGCCGGCGGCTCGGGAATGGGAGTCCCCAGGTCCTACAGTCAACGCCGGGCCACGGAGCAGGTCCTCTGGGGCTGTCGCCGAGAAGGAGCCGCTCACCAGACGGGACAGACCACTTGCCGTGGACGCGTGCAGGCGACGGCGCGGGTCCCACTGAACCCCTCAGAGAAGAGCTGCGCACTCCTCACAGGCCGCTGGCCTCGCCTCTCCCGATGTCCTCTCACGCTTTCTTTCTTTAAGGCTACTTGACCAGGGATCTGCCCATCCTACACCTGAGGAAGTCTCCTGGAGGCCGCTCCCAGGCTGCCAGCAGGGCCGTGTGACCCGCTGCACAGGGCCACAGCGCAGCGCATGGACAGCCACTGCCCCAGCCAGGCGCAGCGGCCCCGTCCACCCCATGGACACTGTGAGGGGAGCCGGGCGTGGTGACACATGCTTGTAATTGGCCCTCTGCGCCACCGCGCACCGCCTTGCTTCTGAGGGCCACGCACGCAAGCCACCCGCACCCGTGTTTCTAACATAGCCGTCAGCCACAGTTACCGGGAAAAAAGAACCCGCCCCAAACCAGAGAGGAGAATCAGGTTGGTTTTCACGATTTACTGAAAATCAAAGACAAAGGGGGAGTTTTTTGTCTTGTTTTTGCTATGACAGCTTTAGAGATTTGTTGCAATACATTGATTCAATTTTCCTTGATTCCAGCCATCTTTCAACAGTGCAACCCACTTCTGCTAGCTGGGTACACAGAGAAAACCCCAAGGAACAGAGAATATTGAAATGGCTCCACCATTTCCATCTTTGAGACGAATGTTCCTCTCTGAGGACAGGCGGCGGCACGTGACTGCCTAACGGCCCTGCACACACGAAAGATGCGGACTGACGGCGAGGACCCTGCCTCCGCCCGGCCTCCACGTCCTCCTGCCTCCGCCCGGCCTCCACGTCCTCCTGCCTCTGCCCGGCCTCCACGTCCTCCTACCCCTACCCTGCCTCCACCCAGCCTCCATGTCCTCCTGCCTCCACCCTGCCTGCACCGGCCTCCACGTCCTCCTACCCCTACCTGCCTCCACCCAGCCTCCATGTCCTCCTGCCTCTACCCTGCCTCTGCCCGGCCTCCACGTCCTCCTACCCCTACCTGCCTCCACCCAGCCTCCATGTCCTCCTGCCTCTACCCTGCCTCTGCCCGGCCTCCACGTCCTCCTGCCTCTACCCTGCCTCCGCCGGCCTCCACGTCCTCCTACCTCTACCCTGCCTCCGCCAGCCTCCCTGTCCTTCTTTTGACAGGGGAAACACCAGACTCTTTAAACCCAGACACCAAATGGGGGTGTAACTTATTAAGCAGAGCACCCTGCGCGCTGCCTCTAAATGCCAAGGAGGTTTGGTCATCTTCCCCAAGACCTTCCTGCTGGCAAATAATCAAAGAAGGAGAAAGCAAATTCCGCTCCGTGCCTGTCCCCCAACTTCCGTCTTTCCTGAGCTGGTGGAGTTGATAGCTCCGTCCTTTACTTAAAGCCTTCTGACGTGGAGAAGAAAGATATGATGCTGGTCTATTCCACTGGGAATAATAAATACATTGAAAGTAAGAGTGTTTCCGGCCAGGCTTGGTGGTGCACACCTGTAATCCCAGTACTTGGGAGGTTGACACAGGAGGATGGCAAGGTGGAGGCCAGCCTGGGCAACTTAGATCTGGTTTCAAAATAAAAAATAAAACAGGGCCGAGGATGGAGTTCAGAGATAGAATGCTTCCGAGTTCAATCCCAGCAGCTCGGCAGTGGCGGCTAGAGGGACTGATCCCTAGTAAAACACCACAATACACATAAACATGCCACACACACACCAAACACACACACACACACACCAAACACATACCACAACACACACACACAGTTACTTTTTTTGTTTTTTGTTTTGTTAGGCATTCTATCTCCCCAGCCCTTTTTATTTTGAACAGTGTCTGGCTACATGACTGAGGCTGGCCTTGAACCTACAATCCTCTTGTTCTCTGCCTCCCCAGTACTAGATTACAGGTGTGTGTCCTAGGCCCAACTGTGAGCTACTGTTCCTAAGAAACCAATTTGAGTGGAGATCTTTTTACAGAAGGCACCCCATCCCTGCCGATCCTGGAACAGACCCTCAGGGGACCCAGGTGGGCGGGTGACGCCCAGGCCCGCCCGCCCCACGCTGGATCGCGTACTTACCTCTTTTTCAATTTCTGCTAGAGATTTGATGGTGATTCCCAGGAGATCAAAGGGCTGCATCTGAAAGCAGAGACCAAGCCACCTTTCAGCTGGTGGGCAACACCCCCTCATGTTGCTCAGGGCTGGGGTTGCTGTGCATTCCAGCCGGCCCAGGACACCTGGCTCTACAGCCATTAGCCAGGGCCCAGGGAGGGGTGGCCAAGAGCGCAGTGGCCGTCAGCTGGGCCCCTGGACTTCAGGACGGGCTCAGTCGCCCCTGGGTGGCTTCCAGGGAGTCATGGCCGCCTGGGCCACAGAGACTGCGGCTGATCAACCTGGCTCTTCTTCCCACGCAGAGGATGCCGTGGGAAGGGCTCCACTTTCCCTCGTGCTGGCGCTGTGTCACAGGGGGTGAAGCCTGCACCCGGCTGCCCTGACTGCTGTGGTTTAAGGGGTTCCAGGGGTCCCTGGCACCCAGGGAAGGGCTGGGGGAATTCCAGTTTTTTGAAAATGCGAGGTGTATAAGGTAACTGCCCATCAGTGATCACCTAAGAATCGGCGGTGGTGAAAATGATAATATTCATTTTGATTGGGGCTTCTGGAATTTCAGGAAGGGGGGACCTCTCTTTGCAAATGCTGGCTTTTCAACAGACAGCGTGAAAAATCAGATACACAGGCGACGAGTGTCAGCTGGAGCCTTGTCTGAGGCCCCTGGTCCCAGTTCCTCGGGCCACATTAGCTATATTTCTGAGAGGGGCTCCAGGTCCGGCCTCCTGAGTCCGACCAGCAGCTGGCAGCCTGGGGTGGCCAGGAGCAAGCCAAGAGTCCTCCGAGGACCCAGGGCCTTCTTGGTTCTGACCTGTAGGGGTCAGTAACGGCCACAGGGACCCCCTGAGCCACTGGAGTCCAAGGACTCGGGTTCAAATCAGGCCTCTGGTAACACGGTGCAGGCTAAATCCCCTCATCCTTTCCTGGCCTGTTAAAAGCGGCCTGAGCTGAGCAGCTGGGGATAATCTAGGGCAGGGCTCAGAAGGGCTCCGGCATGGGGCGCGGCTGGAGTTGGTGGCTTTGAACCCCAGCTGAGTCGACCTCAGGGCAGGGCCACCGAATCAGACACCGGCCCGGCTGCTCCGCCAGGAGCCATAGAACGGCTTGGCTATTGGCGCGGCCAGGCTGCGCAGGGTGAGGACGGGCGCCTGCCCGCGCTGCCGGGGTCCAGCGGCGGTCCAGCTGTTGCGTCGTTAGGCTCTAACTACTCCACTAAACTTCCCGCCACGAGCTGGAGAGCGGGGCAGAGCTGCCCCGCCAGGGAGGGAGCGGCGGGAGAGGCGCCAGCGTGGCCATGGCAACCGGGCCGAGCAGCGCTGCGGAAGTTACTCAGGCTCCACATGTCACGTCAGGAGCATTTTTCAAGATTAAGCTGCTTACCAGAAGGGTTCAGAGGAGGCCTATTATATTTCATGAAAATGGAAACTACAGAGCAGGTCAAATCACAAGCCGGGTGGTTTTAAGCTGGGTCCAAGAAAAACTGCGAAGGGGTCTTTAGCTGGTGCCCAAACTGAGCCCTTCGTGTTTCCCAGTGGCTCAAAGCAATCTTCCGTAGGAGGGACAAATGCAGGAAGCAGGCTGTCCCAGCCGGGGGGCCAGGCCTGTGCTCTAGGGAGGGCCGCGGTGCCGTGCCCTGGGTACCCAGGACGGCCAGGCGGCCTGCAGCCCAGCCCGGGCCCTGGGCATGGCAGGTGCCCCTCGTGCCTGGATTCTGGCTTCAGGTCCTGGCCAACTCCCTCAGCCCCTCCGTCACCTAAGAGGGCGCGGGCAGTCGGGCACAGGGGTTCATGGCTGTAATGCCAGGACTGCACAGGAGGTTGAGATAGGAGGATCACAGGGTTGAGGCCAGCCTCAGAAACTCAGCGAGACCCTGTTTCAAAATAAGTTAAAAAGGGCTGGGGTGTGGCTCAGAGGTAGACTGGCCCTGGGTTCCATCCCCGGTTCTGAGGCCCGGGCCTCGGCGTGTGCTGTGCAGCAGACTGAGCGGGGTGAGTGTGAGGACTGGCAGCCAGAGGCGCCCGTCCTCCCCAGGCCTTCCAGACCAGAGCAGAGTGCAGTCTGCAGTCTGCAGCAATTACAACAGGAAAACAGGCGTCTTTTTGCAGAAAATCGTCGTCGTTAAGTAAAAAGGAGCAAACATTTCTAAACTGTGCTTGGGAAACAGACTTGACAACCAGTGAACTGTGTTCAATTTACCATCACATCTGAAACCAAAGGGCACCACTGCGCACCCCTCTGCTGGCTCCTTCCCCCAGGCCCCCGCCGAAGGGGCCAGGCTGGGTGCCACCCCTCCCAGATCTCGGAGCCCCTGTGTCAGCTTCCCGGGGGGGACATGCACACATAGGTAGAAATGACCCGGGCAGGGAGCAGGAAGACGTGCCCGGGCCGCCCGTGTGCAAATGGACTGCAGGCCGAGGTGGCAGAAGGCGCGGGCGAGGTGCACACAACTTACACTTTCTGGAACACACGAGAACTTCTCTGAAATCATAAAAGGCACGCCGTCCATTGCTGCAAAAGAGGAAAGAAGAGAAAAAGGCGTTGAAGTCGCCATCGATGTTCGGTAACTTAGGGTGTCAACACAGAGACCTGGGTGAGCCCCTGGCTGGGGCCGGGTGGGAGGCGACAGCAGGTCCCAGCTCACAGAGACCCTGACCAGGCACACCAGGCAGATGTGTGGACAAGAGGTCTGGGCGCGGCAGAGGGCTGGCCTGGAAACCTGTCCCACTCAGGCCACCAAGGGCTGACAGCAAGACAGAGGTGACACCTGGGCAGGTGAGCGCTGGCCTGACCACTAGAGGGGACACGGTGCCACCCAGGGCCTGGCAGAGCGGGCTTGGCAGCCCAGGAGCCTGGGGAGGGCACACAGTCACCGTCTGTGACCCTTGGCCACAGCCCCAGGCTTCAGGGCTGACACAGCTCACTGGTCTGCTTGATTTTTACAGGACTCCAGGGAAAGGGAATGAGACCCCAATAACAGAGGGAACCCGGGGTCTGGACAAACTGTTTCTTTTCCACAGCCCCACTCCACACCCCATACCCCATCCACCCTGTCTACAAGTCGTCACTGTGGAAGGCTTGTGGGGAGAAAGGCGGCCCAGTGCCAGGTTCCACGAGCCTTCTCCCTGCACGTCGCAATGTCGGAGAGGAGGACTCTGCTGGCCGGCGGGGCACAGAGGAGGGGCAGGCCACAGGTGACAGGGTCAGAGTGTGACGCAGGTCCTCACAGAGGACCTAGCAGGACCGAGCAGAGTGGGAAGGGGCTGAGGGGCAACTGTGGCGTCAGGAAGAAGCCGCGTCAGGCACGCAGAAAAGCAGCTTGGCCTTGGTGAGCAGGCGCCCTGGGACTTGACCCACCCCCACCCAAAGCCCCGTTCTTCCGTAATGAGGACTTCTCCGTCATCGAAGCGCTGGGCGATTTTGAGATCCAGGAAAGGGCTGCAGCCGGAGTGGAAAGAAGAAAAGCAGGAGAGAAGGAGAGAAAAGAAGAAGGGGAAGAACTCTGGAGCCCAGCCTCTCATCAGTAAGACGAGCCACGCTGCTCACGTGCGCGCCACGCTCTCGCTGGCCTTGCTGGTGGTTTGAGGAGAGAGCTCGGTCGGCTCTGGCTGCTGCTGTCGACCGCCTCCTCTTGCTGGAAGGCTGCTCTCCCGAGGGCGTGTGCCCACGGGTCTGATACATGCCCTTCCCCACTCTGCCCAGGCGGGGCTGAGCTCTGAGCCAGTGGACGTGGGGCCACTTCCTCAGGCGGGCGTGGGGAGCGCCAATGATCCTCTGCGTCACGCGTCCAAATGTACCAGTGGCATCTGAGCTCCTGTGCACGCACGCTTACTGAAAGCTGAATAATTCCGTGGGTAAGGGTCTGTGAAAGGCTGCCAGTCTGCAGGAGAGGGAGGACCAAGTTCCTCCCACTACCCGGGAAGGGGCCATGCTGGCTACCACCACCCAGTGCCCTACACGGACTGAAAGTGGACCCTCAGCCTGCACAGCACGTGCACCCTGTAATCCTAGTACTTGGGAGGCTGAGTTAGGAGGATCATGGGTTGGAGGCTAGCTTAAGCAACTTAGCAAGACCCTGTTATAAAATAAGATAAAATAAAATGGCTGGAAGGATAGCTCAGAGACGCCACTGGTACAATCCCCAATGCAAAAACAAAAACAACAAAAAAAAAAACAAGACAAAACAAAACAAAACAAAACAATAGAACCCCAGTAAGCCAAAAGCATATGACTTCTTACTAAGATATTTGACAAAATTTCCCATGTTATCTGTTTGGACAAGAGAGACAAGCATGGCTGGAAACTGTCAAGGCCAGAAGAATCTCTAACAGGTTGCGCTGGGCTTCTGAGAGCAGATCAGCCAATTGGTGTTAACTGTGAGCGACATCTCTGAAGGGTGTCCCTGGTGTCGTCAGCTACCTAAACCAAGACATGCCGGCCTGACATGCAGCCTCGGAGGCCGGCGGGGCGGGGTTCAGCTGGGTAACAGTGGAATCGAGTGAAGGTCCCAATGCTGGGATCCTGGGCTGCCCCAACAGATGGGGTCTGCTGGAGGTCAACATAAAGCCCTGTAGTTTAGGACTTTACGAGTGGGAGACATGTGATGAAGTCACAGGGGGAGGAAGGAGGGGAGACCTGGTTGTAGTTAAGTCAACAGTGTGATTTGACTACGAGAAAAGGGGGTGTCGCCACCAAGGGCACACTCGGCACCACAGTCCTGGAACGAGTATCCGAGCCCCGGTCATCTGTGCCAAGACAGAGTGTGGTGTCCAATGAGGATGTGGGCCTATCCTCACTGGGTCATCCTGGGAGCTTGCAGGGGCCAGGATGGTGAGGACACTTGAAGCCACCCCAAGAGGCAAAGGTGCGCGGCCATCAGGCCCAACGCTCCCCAGGAAGGTGTGGCCCGTCCACTTGCCTCTCGAAGCCCGGCAGCCCCCCCCCCCCCGATCCAGGCCAGCACCATGCCTGGATCAGGGGAGGGGGCTCCCACCCATGTGAGAGTCAAGGGCACAAGCAGATGTGGGACCATGTCCAGGGGCCCGAGAGGTCACCCGCGGCCTGGGAGACCTCACCTTCCTTGGGGAAAGGGTGCTGGGCCACCTGCTGGAGAGCCAGGGAGGGCCTGCATGTGCTGTCCACAGCTGACCTGTGAGGCCGCTGGGTGTCCTCAGTATTCCATAACATCCAGTTCTTTCCTTATCGGGGCAGGCTTTCCATATTTAAAACTATCCAGAGACTGGCCAGAGGTAATTCTTTGAGTCGATGGCACGTCTTTGCATGTGACCCCGAGGCCATGGATAAGTCACCCTGTCCTGGCTTCTCACGGTGGCCCACGCTCTCGTCCTTCCTTTCTCTTTCCACAGCCGGAGGCAGGATGGCTCCATCACTGCTCCTCTCCCGCTGAGATCGGGCGGCCATTCTAGCAGCTGGCTCTCACTGACTCTACGCAGGGTGACACAGTTCGAGGACCCGGTGACAGCGCCTGGAGAAGCCACAGCTCTCAGGGAGCCCCTGCGGGGTGCAAGCTCGCCCCGCCCATCTGCCAATTAGCAGGAGTCAGGACTGACCGGTCTGTAGTCACAACCCAGGGGCCGGACAGCCCCGTCCTCCCTCTCTGTAGCCAAAGGTGGCATCTGCGGGCACCATCAGCTCTTTCTCCAGGCCTGTGGCCCCAGGGTGACACTGCAAAGGCTGTTCCAAGCCTGGGAGGTGACGGGGATTCACTCCTAACCCAGAGGTACGAAAGAGGGACTAGGGAAGAGAAGCCAGGGTCCTGTGCAGGCAGTGGACTCTGAGAACCTGTGGCCCATCTTAGCCTGACCTATCACCATTTACAAGCCTGGAGGAGCTCACAGCTGGGATGGAGCCGGCGTCCAGACCTAGACCCTGGCTTGCGGTGGTGCAGGTGCAGGTGCTGGGGCTGGGGCTATGGCGAGAACGGATGGTTTGCAGACATGAGTTTGCATCTCAGCCCGCCAGACACGGCCTGTCTGTAGTGGGGGTAACAGGACAGCCCACGCAGAAGCTGGGTGAGGCTGAGATGGGCAGCTAGACCACAGAGCGGAAGCCCCCAGTGCCGGGGTGCAGGGGGACTGCCCTGCCACGGTGGTTTCCATTTAGACTGAAGGCCAAGTACTGGGCAGGCCTCCTTGCAGTACGAGGCCAATGTCTTTTATTTTTTTCCTTCCATTTTATTTTAATTTTTTTAGAAAATTTTATTTTGGGTGGCAGTTTTAAGAAAATGCTGATGGGCGGCGCCGTGCGCCATCCAGCAGATAAAAGCAGGGCTGTGCCGTGGGCTCCGTAGCGCAATTAGCATCCTCCTAAACAAACGAGCTTCAACAGGGCTGTAATTAAGCAGGCCTGTAATTAAGTATATGCCCTTTATCATAACGATCATGCTTAAAAATGGCACTATGCATGGAACTCTGTTATTAATGCTGTAATCCCAAACTCAAGTGCGGGGGACATGGAAATCAGCGTGTCAGGACTGTCACCAAAGTGTTTGTAAAATACATTAAAGAAAAAACCCAGAAAACAATGAGCTCATTCAACTGTTCTTTTTACACTCAGGCACTACAAGTCAAGAGGATGGTGACTGCTTGCAGATTCTGCAAGGTTTAAACAAATAAAGCTCTAATCTGCCGCTGCATTAGACACGCCCCTGTTGTCGAAGGCGGGAAGGGGAGGTGGCGTTCTCCTTGCCAGCTGACCCCAATACCTGTCTTTGCTCTTCTTGGGGAAGCAGTGCCTATTTGCATGCTGCATTTGTTTGGACATAAAATTGGATTCCTTCTCGCAGACAGCTCTGCCATGAATCTGCAGGAACTCTGCCTGGCAACCGGATGGGATTACAGCTCCTGCCTCCTCCCTTCCTGTGGGAACTATAATTTTACTTGCCAAGGCAGTCCCCCAGGGCCCTCTCACGAGCCTCCCCTTTCGCACCCCCGGTAGCGCACACCACCCGGCTCCTTCAGGCTCAGCACAAGCCCACCACGGCCACGCCCCAAAGGCTCTGGCCCTAGGACCACCCCGGCAGCCTGGAAAACCCAGTCTCTCAGGGCGGCCGACATCTCCAGAAGCAGAAGAATGGAGGAGAAAATACTCCAGTCAACACACGGGTTTAATCCCAACATGTTGGATGGAGAGAGCCATAAAGTCGTGTGGTAAAAATGTAAAATTTACGACCGGACTCCATCACCAACGTCTCCATCGTTGCCTGCCTACAGGGGTCATGTGGTGTTAGAAGGACCCTGTAATAGTACCTCCAAGTACTTGCAGAGGTGATAGTGAGCCACGTGGCTTATTGGCAGGGAGTCATTTTGGGGCTCAAATTAAATGCAGTTGGAGTGGCAGGAGGCCTTTGATTCTGCGTACCTGCTCGGGGCGTGAGCTGTAAATAATCAGCAACCCCAGCCCTGCCTTCCCCGGCTCCCGTGGCGTTTCCAAAGCCCTTTCCCACGTGCGATGGAAAAAATGCCAACAACTGCCACTTTCCAGACCATTTCTCAAAACTCATTTGCAAACCCAAACACGGGGCGGGCCCCGCTTTCCTGTGATTTCGCACTGGGGACTCCGCTTGGAAGGGTCCGTGGACGCCTCCAGAGCTGTCCTCTGCGTGACACTCCACTTGAGTTACGCCAGGCCGACGACTTCCTGCTAGGTCCCCACAGTAATTTGTTTTGCCCCTTTATTCATAAGCCAAGAAGGAGTGATTTATCAGCCCATAGCCGGAGCCTCCCGAGCCCCCTGCACGAGAGGCGGCGCCGCGCCAGGCCCAACCGCTTGTTAGCTGTGTGGCTTTGGGCGAGTCACTTAACCTCCGAGTCACATCTGCATCTGTCACCGAAGGTGATCGCGCTGTGGTACCGTGGGGGGAATGATTCAGAGAACGGGAGGCCGAGGCCGGCTCCCTCTCATGGCCCTCTGTCCCCGAGTGTGTCTATTTTCTTTACATTTGAAACAGAGTCTCACTAAGTAGCTGAGGCTGGCCTGGAACCTGCAAGTCTCCTGCCTCCGCCTCTCAAGTCTTGAGATTATAGGTGTGCACCATGCCCCTATCTGTGATCCATCCATCCATCCATCCATCCATCCATCCATCCTTCTCCTCTTCCTCCTCCTCCTCTCCTCCTCCTCCTCCTCCTCCTCCTCCTCCTCCTCCTCCTCCTTCTTCTTCTTCTTCTTCTTCTTCTTCTTCTTTCTCCTCCTCCTTTTTCTTTTTCTTCTCCGTCTCCTTCGGTACTGGGGATTGAACCCAGGGGCATTCTACACCCCCAGACCTTTTTATTTTTTGTATGCAAACAGGGTCTTGCTAAGTAGCTGAGGCTGGTACTGAAACTTCAATCCTCCTGACTCAGCCTCCCTAGTACTGAGGTTACGGGCATGCCCCTCACGCCTGATTCTTCAGGCAGAGCATCAGGGAATGAATCGGATCTGAGCCCACGTCTGGCCAGCTATGCTACTGATGGATAAACTGGCTTATCTCTCCGAGCTTTTCCTTCCTCAACTGAAGAGGAAAGGGTGACTTTCCAGTTTCAATGAGATAAAAACACAAAAGCCCCAGGTATAATCTGCTGCTCAGTCGCTCAGACATTATTTTTATTGTGGCTCCAGAGAGAGTGCCCGCCCATGGCTGACCCTTCCTACCTGCTTTACACAAGGCCCTAAGAGCAGCCATATTAAATCATGTGAGCGTGTGCTCGGAGGCCTGCTGCAAAGGCTTCTGGGGGTACAGGAGCAGCACGGGCCAAGGCGGGGCTCCCCAGCTCTGCCAAGACTCTCTTTATACCTATATTCTCTGGGTGACAAAGCTTGACCCAGAGGCAAGGCTTCGGCTGAATGCGGACTGATGCCCCCCAGGAAGAGCCCCCCAGTGAAATGATAAAAACTAGCCGGGCGTGGCGGTGCACGCTTGTAATCCTAGTACTTGGGAGGCTGAGACAGGAGGATTGCAGGTTCAAAACCAGCCTCAGCAGCTTAGTGAGGCTCTCAGCAACTTAGTGAAACCCTGTTTCCAAATAAAATATAAAATAGGTCTGGAGGTAGAAGGCCCCTGGGTTCCATCCCCAGTACCACAAAAAAAAAAAAAAAAAAAGATGTAAACCGCTTCTGGGGAATGAGGAGGTTAATAAAATAAGTGTCTTCCCATCACCAACAACATACCCAGAGGTTCTATTCGGCACGAGCAAGCTGAATTATATTCACACACAATCATCCGCCCCAGACCCCCATCTCCACACAGATGCTGGATAGTCACTGTCCCTTCAATCGTGGGACACTTCACTCTCCACACGCCCAGGTCCCCCGGGTTCTGCGGTGGACTCCGGGGGCAGGTGCAGGAGGGTCTCTGGAAGCCACGGGAGCAGGGAGAATGAAAAGACCACACGGCACATACAGAAGTAACTAGAAACACATGAGCCACAGGACATGCCAGTCCTCTAAAGAAGGGCGTTTTAACTTTATCAACATTTAATGGTTCGGGGCAGACCAGCCGCATTTTGCTCAAGGTAAAGGTAACATTTCACTAGGGGCACCTCCCCTGAGTAACAGGCCGATCAGCTGCTGGGTCAGTATCTGTACCTGCTTCCCAGGGAGCAGACACAGAAACACCCTGGCATGACCACAAGGTCTTTGCACATGCAGAACCAAGAGCAGAGGCCAGAGGTCCAGGAGCCGCAGGGCAGAGCATCCTCAGGAAGGCCGGCGCGCTCTGCAGCGGGCAGGTTAGCCCCACTCTGGCCACTGCTATGGCCACAGGATGGGCCGCCCTGTTGGCTGAGGTCACAGATCAGCACCAGCCTGCCTGGCAAGAGGTGCCCCTCTCTTCCCGGGGCCCTCTCCCCCTTCTTGAAACCAACTCAGATATTTTTAAGCTGTGTTTTAAGCTTTTTTTTTTTTTTTTTTTTCTGGGTCTGGAGATGGAGATGGAACCCAGGAGCATTTGACCTCTGAGCTACACCCCCTGCCCTATTTTTTATTCTTTATTTTGAAACCAGGTCTCACTGAGTTCCAGAGGGCCTTACTAAGTAGCTGAGGCTGTCCACGAACCATGATCCTTCGGTCTCAGCCTCCCGAATGCTGGGATCACAAGCGTGCGCCACCACGCCCGGCTTAAGCTGTGTCTTTAACACCTCAGTTCATGAATATATTTTCAAGTAAATAATTCCCATACAAAAGCCAGGTTAAAGCACCCCGTAAGTCCAGGCCCCTTAATCCCCGGGCCCTCCTCGGGCAAGCCCTGGTGCTGGGGTGTGTGTGATACTCGTGACCCCTCCAATCTGAGGTAGGGGGTCCCCATCTTGCATGTGCCGGGGCTCAGGGGCTTGGGGGGGGGGCAGAGATGTGGCTGATTTTGGTGGAGCGCCATGACTGAGAACCTGGGACCAGCTGGAAAGGCCGGCCTGCATGGGGGGACACAAAAGGGCGGGGGAGATGGCCAACCATGTCTGGGGGTAACTCGGGCCAGGAGCAACGACACAATCTGGAAGCAAACGAGGTGACGGGAGGCGGCCCCAGGGCGCAGCCGAGGACAGGCAGCTTTAAGGAAGGCTGGGGAGGGAATGCGGCAGAGATAACGCAAAGGTCAGGATGTGCTCCCTGAGGCTGGACAAAGCCGGAGACTCAGTGCACACCTGGTTTACTATGCAGATGCAGGTAGCTGTGTGTACACCTATAGGTATGTGTATATACGCGTGCACAGACATTCGTGTATATACACGCATGGACACACACTTACACGTCTCGGCTGAGGGCTTAGAACCAATGCTGCTCCAGGACAATGAGAACAGCCGGAGCCGAGGGTCCAGGTTCTAGGAGCCCTTTCTAAAAGAAACAGGCTTTGTGGAGAAATGGCTCCACAGGGACTGCAGGGAAGGAAAAGCCTGGATCACCTTCCTGTGCTGGGAAGTGAGGACATCCTCACAGAACCGTGACAACACGCAGGACGTGGTGTGAAGTGTGCTGGCTGACCACGGCGCTGTCTGAGCACCGAGAGGAAAAAGGACAATGAGTGAGAATCTACTCGTCTGTGCCAAGGTAAATGTGCCAGTCAGAAAGTCAGGACGAGGGCGAGCTCTGCCCGACCAGCAATAACTAGGACGGGACAATGGCTGGCAAGGCTCGATGGAGGCTCAGGCTGCTGGGCGAGTTTGATAAGGAACAAGCTGTTCTGTGGTCCTGGAGAGGAAACCAGGAACTTAATAGTGAAGGAACCCGGCCGGCATCTCCTTAACAAGGGGACCTGAGCTAACTCACCAACACTGGGCCATGCCAACCACGAGGTCGTGATACCGTGCCCCAGGAAAGACACAGTACATTCAAGCTGCGTGATACCATCCGGAGGAAAGAGCCAGCCAGTCCAAGCTGAGGATGTCATACCAAGCACGGGGAGCGGAAGCGTACCGCAGGACTGTGCGCAGGGCAGGCTCGCGTCCTACTCCTGACGGCCCAGAAATGGCGAGGGTAAGTTAAAACTCTCCCAATCAAATCTGATTGCCCACAAACAACAGTGGCATCTAAACATACACACGTGTGCACACAACATGCGCATGTGTACACATAAACACATGTATGTATACATATATACACATGCACACACATTTATACAAGATTATGTGTTTACCCTAGGGCTCACATCCAATTTTTAATAAGAATGATCACAAACACTACATTTCCTTAAAGTATCTGTCTCCGGGGCACCACGGAAAGTTCTCTCTGTATGTAAATACAGAGTACCCACTCTCTCTCTTAACGACTGCCTGCCGCCGGCGAGAGGAACCACCGTCACCGGGACGGGAAGCTTCTTTGGGTGCGGGCCGTGGCGGCAGAGTGCAAACATAGCCACAGGTCCCTCGCTCCCACATGCACTCCGCTCTGCAGTATGACTTGTCCTTCTCCCCCCAAGAAGTGCCATCCAGTTCTTGGGCCCTTGAATCTGGGTCTGGCCACGTGACTTGCCTTGCCTAAGGAGAACTAGCCCCTGCGGTGCTAGAGGAGACTGATGGGTGTTGTGCACACAGGCTGCCGTCCCCTGCTGGGTGCTGGGCAGCCCCCTGGAGGATGTCACCACGTGGAGCAGAGACCCAGGTCTTGGCGACAGCCTGCCCACACCAAGCAGCCTGACAACAGCCACAGGTGTAGACGAGGCCATCCCAGATCATCCAGTTCAGTTGGACTGGGCCAGACCAAGTAACGACCCACTGGCCCACAGGACCACGGAAATCATAAATGTTGGCTGTCCTAAGCCCCGGTTTGCTCCGCAGCAGAAACTCAACACAAGCCAACCAACAGCTGGCGGAGGTGCAGCCTCTCTGAGGGGGGCTTTTCCAGTCTTCTCTGCATCTTTACGTCACCTCGTCATAGTGGCCTCTGCTAACGGGCTGAGGATTCTAGGGCCACACAAATGGATGTCCAACGTGTTTGCTGTGATTACCGCCACGCGATGGCATGCGAGGGCCCACACAAGACCTTCTTGACCAGCTGCTGGAGGAAACCATCTTCAACGTGCCCCCGTCGTAGTCGCCACCAACCTGGAGGCCACTGTGCTCTTAGAGGTCTGTGACAGCTGCGCCCCCGCTCCTAGGCCAGTCCTGCGGGGGGATCACAGGAGGAGCGCAGCCTTGGGAGCTGGGGCTCGCGTGCAGCTCCAGTCATCTGTGTCGCCATCGTGAGCAAAAGGGTTGGGCTCTAAGGGTGAGCCATCCCCGCACTTATGTGGTGAGTTTTAAAAGATTACCGCTAGCTGCCACGCTCCCACCATGGTTCTGACGGGTGGGCTCTGGGCATCGGTTCTCTTTTCAAAGTCCGCAGGTAATTCAAATGCAACTAGGTTTGAGATGTCCTGGAATGGGTGAGGTTGAAGATTCAGCTCTCGTAGTATTTCTGATTAGTCCTGGAGATTGAACCTAGAGGCATTCTACCTCTGACCTACATCCCCAGCCCTTAAAAAAAAAAAAAACCAAACATCTTTTTTTGAGACAAGGCCTCACTAAAACGCTGAGGGTTTCAGTAAGGTGTGGAGGGTCTTGCCAAATTGCTGAGGCTGTCCTCAAACCTGTCATCCTCCTGTCTCAGTCTCCCGAGTACTGGGATTATAGGTGTATGCCACCATGCCCAGCCACCTCTGAAAATTCTTTAGTCTCATAATGGCCAGGGTCACCATGAGGGTTAAACATTTCCTCCTACCAGGATAACTCAGAGAACATTTTTTACAAAGTGCACCAAATTGGCCCATCACCGTGACAGCTGAGTTCTACAATCCTCAAAAACGGCCTGTGCAGGTAACAGCCAGTCCCCTCCTTGGTCTCTCCTAGAACCGAAGGGCAGAAGGGGCAGGGTCTCAGCCTCCCTGGTGTCGGCGGCCCACACTGGTGCCCCCACTCCAGAGTGCAGCACCACAGGTCTGTCCCGGGCATGGAGAGGGTGTTGGGGGAGCTGCACACACTCTCCTCTGAACCTCAAAACAGCCTGCCACCGGGAGGGGACTGTCAGGGCCACAAAGCTGGGAAGGGGCAGCGCTGGGCGGGCACAGTGGCCGCCTGCGGGCGGGATGGAACACCTCCCTTAGGGGATACGAAGAAGCAGCCAGCTCAAGACGGGAGCAGAGGAAGCTCAAACAAGGAGGGTGGGCATGCACGCTCTGTGGAGTGAAGGGATGCTGGGGGGCTGTCAGGGCAGTGTCTTCTCCCGGGGACCCCTCACTGCCCAGACAAACCTGCCCACCCAGTCCGCCTCAGTTCCCTCTACACAGACCTCTGTGCACCTCTACTTCACGATGCCAACTCTTTCCTAAAGCTCATGGGGTAACATGCAAGCGGCACAGCCCAGGCCCCGGCAGGGAGCCCCCAACCCAGCTTTGTACTCGGTGCTCCCTGTGCTTTGGGATCCAGCGACCTCCACGCGGCCCCCAGTTCCTCAGCTTGGGCCCTGGTGTTTCACGTGTACCCCTCTGGGTCAGGGTGGGGAGCCCCTCCATACTGGCCTGCTGGTGGGCCCCGAGGCCAGTGGAAACGTGCCCCTCAGGGCCGCCAAAGCTGTGGCCCACGGGCTCGGTGATCCACCAGGCCATCTGCAGGGTCCCGATGACCAGCGGCACATGTAACCTGTCTCCTGGAGCTGTGGGAGCTCTGCATGGACGTTCTCCACCCAGTAGAAAGCTCTGTTTTATAACGGGGATTTTTTTAGGGTCCTATGACAAAGGGAGGATCCCATTCTTTTTATTCTGATTCTGTGAATTTTTTTTCTTTTTCTTTTTTTTTGGTGGTATTGAGATTGAACCCAGGGGCATTCTATCTCTGGGTTACTTTCCCAGCCCTGTTTTATTTATTTTTCTTTTATTTTGAAACAGGGTCTCACTAAGTTGGAGGGGCCCTTGCTAAGTTGCCGAGGCTGGCTGTGAACCTGTGATCCTCCCATCTTAGCCTCCCAAGTACTGGGATTATAGCTGAGTGTGCGCCACCACACCCAGCTGATTCAGTGATTTAATTACTTGTTTATCTATTCATGAGCTTCAGTAATAAGAGTAGACCTGAGTTTTGCACAAACTGGAAAGACACAGTCTCATCATATATTTTACTTAGGATTTGAAAAGAGACTACATACACACAGTTTAAAAAAAAAAAAAGTCCAAACGTGACATTTGGTACCAAAGTGCAGAGATCTTCTGAGCTGATGAGTGGGATGGAGCCCCTGGGACCTGGCTCCCTCCAGGGCCTGGAGGCTGCGCCTTGAGCTGCCTGGGGATGGAGGCCTCCGCCTCCCTGCAGCCCTTGTGAAGGGGTACCTACCCAACATACATCTCATGTAGGACTGTACTTATTTGAGTGCATTCAAATCATGTAAAATTCACTTAATTTGAGAAGGAAAAAGGCCTTTCTATGCCTTTGATTTCCCCTACTTTATAGGAAGTTGACACACGGCCCCCAGTTCATCCCCTAATACCCTGCACTCTACTCCCGTGTTGCCAGGCTGTGCTCATGGTGACGCTGCCGCTGGTCCTCACGGTAAATATGCAGAAGAATGGAGAGCCTGAGCATCGTGCCTGTGGCTGGGGCAAAGGGACGCGCGGCACGCCTACACAGAAGGGCCGGTCCCACCAGCAGAACTGGAAAGCTTTCCCCGGGAAAGGGCTTCTGCTGGAAGCTGTACAAGCCGCCTTCCCCTCGCGGGCTCCGCAGCACGGGCGCGCTGGGTCGCGGTGACAGGGGATGAAAGAACAGCTGGAGACAGAGCCGGTGACGGAAGTGACACCCGCTTTGATTTGGAAATACCAGGGAACGCGCTGCCTTCTATCCGGTTGCCTGTCTGTGAAGTACAATGCCGTAAATTACCCCGATTTCAGATTTAATATTAACCTTTAAAGGGCATGCCACGGGGAAAAAAAAAAAAAAACCCGTATCCTCTAAATATTGGCTGTTAGTTCACTTTTGTACTTCTTTCAGGGAAAATAGGTGTGAAGCTGCCATCCATCTCTGACTGTACCTGCCACGTACATCTCCAGCCGCCTGACAGTAATTCGGAGGGAACGCAGCAGTCCCACCGGCAAACAATTCAGCCGGGGACTCTAGCCGGCGGCCTGAGCTCAGCCTTGAGACTT
This sequence comes from Muscardinus avellanarius, assembly GCF_963383645.1. Taxonomy (NCBI): domain Eukaryota; kingdom Metazoa; phylum Chordata; class Mammalia; order Rodentia; family Gliridae; genus Muscardinus; species Muscardinus avellanarius. The sequence continues at coordinate 9,873,315 of NC_137799.1, forward strand.
AATAATAGAGCCTGTGAGCAGGACTCTAATTTCCAGGGCTGATGAACTTTCAGAGGCAACAGGAGCCGGAATAATGAGCAGAGATGACAAAGAATTTTAATCCGAGGTTCTTTGAACTATCCAGTATAATAAGCACTTGTTCCCTTCGACAACGGGCATATAAAGGAGGAATCTAAGTAATAATTGCCGTAATTATCTTGAGAAATATGCAAAGATTAATGGTGATTATGAAAATCTGTATAACTGTTCCCTGAAAGCATCACCGATCAAGCGGTGTCTCGTCACGGCCGCTGCCGGGGAACTTTGGACGCCGAACCCCAGGTGGGCACGGCGACGCCACGCGTTGGCTTTCTCCCCATAAAGCGTCACCCTGTTTACAAAATGGCTTTTGCCTCTTCCAGTGCCCTGGCCCGCATTTTAGCTCTCCACGCCTAGTGCCCCGAGGGGGCTTCCGAGGCGCCCTTAATGGGACGCATGTGCCACTGCGGTTCAGGGCCCCAAGTTCAACTTGTTATTTATTCAAATAATTAATTACTCTTGTATCCATCGAGCGGTTTGTCATGACACATTAATGACTTGATAGACTTCCATGAACTGGTGAACACAGGACAGCAGAGCGTTTTTATCGTCATTTAATTTTAAAACGATCCTGTGTGAAATTATCTCGTCGTGAGTGATGGGCGCATAAAGAACCGACTCAGCAAAGCCCCTTTTGGATCATTGCGTTATTAATGGTAGCGTCAGGGAAATGAAAAATGCTAACATTGTCATATTCCACCGCTGGGTGGAGATGGATGGCGGGGGAGTGGGCGAGGGCCCGTGCGCGCCGCCCCGCCCCGGCTCCCTTTGGGGTTGCCGGCTCCGACACCACTACTTGGTGTACGTGGTGTGGTCTCTCCTCTCGGGACTTGAGTTTTTCCACGAGTGATATAAAGCACCCGACGAGAACATTTCGCTTTATTGCTTTGAACATTAAACCTTATTAATCCGATAGAAGAGCGTTAAAGATATTGCTGTCACCTTTAAATGCGGAATGATATTAGGAGCTAAAAAACGCTGGGGTAGGGGAAAAGCTCTTTCCTTAGTTTTTTAAGTCTGGAGACCGCCATGCCAGGCTGATGACAAAATAATATTTCTGCATGGTTCACAGCAGAACATCTGCTTAAGAGAGGCTTCTTCAGCTCTCCTTCCTTTCTTCCTCCTTCTTATGTAGGGAGAATTGTTTCTTGGTTGCTTTAGTTGCAAACTCGGGAATCCTGCGCATTACTCCCCGGCAGCGTGATTCCAAGATAACAGAGGTAGAGGTGATCTGGGTGGACCCAGGGGCTCGGGCCGCGGAGTCCTGGGGCTGCAGTGGTGCCTGGTGGTCTGCAGGGGGCGACGTGAGCAGGGGGCAGAAAGCAGGTGCAGTCTTGGCCTTCTGGGCAAAGAGGAAGGGGCACTTGGCTTCTCTCCCGGGCTTCCTGCTTGTTTCCCATTCCCCACGAATATACCACATGCTTGGATGTCCAGAACAGGGGCTTGGGAGCCGCAGAGCTTTAACTCCCAAAGAGGACAGAGGTGGCTGATGCTGGGCCAGCATCTACCTGCTTTCTGTTGTGAGTGATCTACCTACCTACCTACTTTCCTTCCTTCCTTCCTTTCTCTCTTACTTTCCTTTTTTCTTTTCTTTGTTTTTGTTTGCGGTACTGGGGATGGAACCCAGGGGCGTTCTACCTCCAAGCTATACTCCCAGCCCTATTTTTTAGTCTTTTTTTGAAACAGGGTCTCACTGAGTTCCAAAAGGTCTCACTAAATATCTCAGGCTGTCTGCGAACTCCGGATCCTCCTGTCTCAGCCTCCAAATGCTAGGATTACAAGCGTGTACCACCATGCCCGGCTTTCTTTCTTTTTTTTAAAAAAAATAGGGTCTTGCTAAATTGCTGAGGCTGGCCTTGAACATAAATACTCCTGTCTCAGCCTCCCAGGTACTGGGATTACAGGTGTGTGCCACCATGCCCGGCTGTCCTGACTGATTTAATCCTCAAGACTACTATGCGAGGTAGGTATGCGTGCACGTATGCATATGTGTTATCAGTATCACTCCATTTTTTTTTTTTTGGTGGTACTGGGGTTCCTGGAAGCCCTTCTATCTCTGGGCTACATCCCCAGACCTATTTTTTTTTAATATACTTTTTGTTTGGAAACAGGGTCTCTCAAGCCAGCAGGGCTGGCTTTGAACCTGTGCGATCCTCCTGTCTCCGCCTCCCCAGCGCGGGGATTACAAGCATGAGCCACCACGCCCGGCTTAGTATCACTCCAATTTTACCCAGTCTACCCAAGCGAAGGGAACCTGCCCAAGAGCACTGGCTAGCTGAGGTGGCGCCTCAGTGGGGCCAGCGCACCAGATTCTTCCCTACAGAACGGCGCCTCTTCATTCTTTCCAGCGGTCTCTCTGGAACTGGCCAGCGCAGCGATCCCTGAATGTGCTGTGGTCCAGATGCAGCCTGCCGGCCCTGACGCGGTCTGCGCGGCTGCCTCCAGCTCCACATTCTCTCCTGCCGAAGGGGATCTAGTAACAAGGGGCGCCCCAACAGACATGGCTACAGTAGACGGCAAGGGTCACAAAGCAGAGCGTTTAGGGGCAGGGGCACCCGCGATCATGCCCCCCGTGAGTGGAAACGGGCGTTCGGCTCCTGAGGATGCACAGGTGGTGGCCGGGGCGGGGCAGGTCCCCCCAGAGGTTCGGGTCGGTGGCTTGTTTTGTGGAATGCCTTCCTTTTGCAGGCGGAGGCACTGAGGGCTGACCACAGTGGGGCACAGTCCTGTCCACCAGTCGCAGCTGGACTTTGTGCCAGGCCCTACCCATGGTCACGACCCCTTGAGGCAACGGGACCGGCCTGTTGTATGGCTGTGGGCGGCCAGCTCTGGTCGCCACTCACAGTCCATCTCAGGACGGCAGGCTCTGGGTGCCCCTAGATAAGTTGAAGCAAGATGGCAAGAAATATTGGTGCCAAGTACCAGCGGGTACGCATCCATTACCTACCGTCATTGTGCAGCCAGCCCGCAGCTCTCTTGGGTCCAGACCTTTTGCGCGCTGAGCCTCTGAAACCAGCGGGGTTTCAAGGTTCTCGGTGTTTCTAATGGCTTTTAATTTTAGCGGTAGAAAAAAAGACACCTAAATGCAGACACACCTTATGACTGTCTTTTCTGGAATCCAGACAAAAGGGTGCCCACCCCTCGACCAGCCACTCAGTTGAACTCTTCACAGTTTGAAGGTAAGGGAGGTGGTTCTTGAGCTGGAGTCTTGAGTTTCCCCTTAAATCTTTCTGTGCTTCTGTGAGTAATCACTTCCAGACACTTGAAAATCTGCCCTGAATTTCTTAAAGGGACCTTGTGGCCAGAACAGAGCGTGAAAGGGCACTTTCCCAAAGAACCTAGTGGCTAAAAAGACACAACAGGCGATCTCCCCCACCAGGCTTCCAGAGTGAGCAGTGACTCCGGAGGAGATGGCAGGTGCTCGGCAGCCCCAGGAGACGCGGCCCCACGGGTAACAGGAGCCTATACTTACAAACACTTTCTTTAAAGCCCCAGGGGAGGGAGATCTCGTGAATCCCGAAGCCCAGTGCTTAGGTTTCTGAGAAGAAGCCTAAGGGCAGCTGAGTCAGAGGCAGTGTGGCGTGAAGGAGTTGGCCCGGGCAAGGGCCCAGGAGCCCCTGAGGGAGCCACCCTGAGGCCCGGAGGAGCTGGGAAGCCAGGCAGTTTCTCAGCACCAAGGCTGTAAGAAGCCATCGCGCACCTCCTAAGCTCTCCTGCGAGGTTTCAGACCCAGTGGCTTCATCCTTGCCCCCGCCCAGGCCCTGCCCAGGCTGCCCCATTTCAGCTTCGCTGTGATGGCGCTGGGTACAGGGAGGATGACTGGCTTCAATGCCACCCAGCGGGCCAGGAACAGAACTGGGCGCTGAGTATGGGTCTCCTGACTGCCACAGGACCGTTACGGGGTCAGTGGAAAGTCCTTTGAGCACAGCGATGGCAGGGAGTCGGAGCAGAAGGAGGCGGCTGCCTCCCGAGATGGAGCACACGCAGCTGCTGGGCTGGGCTCCCGGGCTCGGGGACCCGGGAAACATGGCTGCTAGCTTTCTGGCAGGCAGGTCTGTATCGTGAAGCCCTGTGTGGTCTTTTGAGAGACATATGTGAAGCGGCAGCGTCTGCTGACTCTCCCGTGTGCTCCGGTGGGAAGGGCTGGTCTGCAGATTGGGGCTGTGGGCTCCGTACCGTCCAGGCTGCTGGGTAAGAGTTGTTGCTTTCAGTGGCAACAACTCAAGGCGCTTTAAATGTTCTGCCTCGAAACTCCTGACTGGCCCGGAGGCGGGGGCACTGCCCCACGCACATACCTTTTCTCCCCTTGCAAAGCGAGACCTTCCGTATTTCCATGACGCCTGGGTTCCATGAGGTGTGACCCAAGGTGAGGGGCTGCGTCCGCACACCCGAAGCCTCTTCCTGGCATCTGGGATTCTAACCTTTGTGGTAGAGTGTTGCACTGACAGCAAGCCGGAAGGTCATGTTTTGCAAAGTCACGGGGGTTCTGTGGGGGTGCACGCACCTACGTAGGGCCCTCGCCAGCAAGCAAGCCCGTGGGACACTCAGCGCTGGGATTTCAGCCCAGATGGGAGGCTCCCTGCTTTTCTCTGCTAAAGCAATAGCACGCGTTCTTTCTCCTCCTCCTCCTCTTCCTCCTTCTCCTTGTCTTCTTCTCCTTCTTCTTCCTTTGCAGTACTGGGGATGGAACCAGGTGCATTCTCCCTCTGAGCTACATCCCCTGCCCTATTTTTTATTCTTTATTTTGAAACAGGGTCTCACCAAGTTGCCGAGGGCCTCACTAAGTAGCAGACGCTGGCCGTGAACCTGAGATCCTCCAGTCTCAGCCTCCCAAGTACTGGGATGACAAGCGTGCGCCACCGCGCCCAGGCTCTGAACCGAGGGAGTTTGTTTCCTTTTTTTAAAAGTTCAATTCCACCAAAGAGCTGGTCGCTAGTGCTGGTGACGGAAGAGGCGGGATCCCAACGCCTGACGAGGAGGAGGGGCCCGGCCGGGTGGGTGAAGGACCGCAATGTGGATGGGGCGCTTGGCTCCACTCCAGGCCCGATGGTTGGCTCCACTCCACAGCCCACTGAGACACAAAGAAAAGGCGAGAAAACGGGCTTTATGTGCTTGAGACGTGAGGGCTCTGACCGTGGGAACCACTCATCCGGGGCGGGACAGGCAGACTCCAGTGAGTGCTGAGGAGCTGGTCATTTCTGCTGTGCAGACAGAAGCAGGAAATCCAGTGTGCCCAGGGGTGCGGCAGGAGCGAGCCCCGGGGTCCGTGGGCCTGAGGATCACCTGCACGGCAGCTGGCTTCAGAACTTTATTTTATTTCCCTTTATTTTAATTTTGGTACTGGAGATTGAACCCAGTGTCCTTCTACCTCTGAGTTAGACCCTTAGCCCTATTTTATTTTTTATTTTGAAACAGGGTCTTGCTAGGTTGCCGAGAGCTTCGCTAAGTTGCTGAGGCTGGCCGCAAACTTGAGATCCTCCTGTCTCAGCCTCCCAAGCACTGAGACTGCAGGTATGTGCCACCTCGCCTGCCTCCTGTGTGTCTGACAAGCTGTCGTGGAAGAAAGGCGCCTCCATCAGACGCTGCTGCTGAAGTGCAGTGACTCACGAGAGCCGGGCGCTTGGCACGGAGGCGCGGGCCTCTGGAAGCTTCCGAGTGCAAGGTGGCCAAGCAGCAGCTGACCTTGTTCCTCCCCAGCTGGGCTGGCTCCATGGTGGTCTTGAGGACCCAGCCCAGCTTCAGCCAACACTCTGCGCACCCTGGGACGGGGACCCGAAGGGCAAAGACGAGGACCCCAGCCAAGTCCACTGACGGCTTGGTGGAAAAGCCCGATTCTTTTTAATATAAAGAAAACTCACAGTTAAAATTATTATTAACAGTGATGTAATATGCAGAGGAATTTATGCTAGTGAAAACTTATTTAAATAACTTTACACATGACATCAGTTTTCACTTATCAAATCACTGGTTCTAAAGGTTCACCAGAAGGTCTCCCTTCTACATTGCTGCATTGTGTGAGAGAAACTGGGTGCTAAAGACTCCCCAAACCCCCAGTCCTGGGAAGGGAACCCAGGGCCTCTCACATGCTCTACCTCTGAGCCACGGCCCAACCCTTTCTGCCCAAACTGGCCTGGAACATGGCCTCCTCCCGCCTCGGGCCTGACCCTGGGTGGTAAGAAGGCGCTTGGCTGCGTCGTTATCACGTGTGAGACTGGGAAGACTTTGAGGAAGTGTTCCACAGAACGCTCAGGATCTAATTACTGTCTCCGAAGGTGCTGTTCAAGTTGACCTATCCAGTTTTACTGTTCTAGAATTATCCATCACAGCAAAACTATGACACAGAATATTTGAGGCTCACAAAGTTGCTTTTTTGGTGTAGTGCTGGGGATTGAGCCCAGGGGTGTTCTGCCTCTGAGCTACTCCCAGCCCTATTTTATTTTGAAACGAGGTCTAAGCTGTCAAGGGCCTCACTAAGTTGCCGAGGCTGCCCTTGGACCTGTGATCCTCCTGTCTCCGCCTCCCCAATACTGGGATTTACAGGCATGTTAAAAAGTCACTTCTCTGGCATGTACTCAGCTGGGTCTTCGTGGGGCTAAAGGCACGCAGGGGTTAAAAACAACAAGGCTGCTGAGTGTGGCGGTGCAGGCCTGTGATCCCGGTACTGGGAGGCTGAGACAGGAGGACGGCAGGTTTGAAGCCAGCTTCAGCAACGTGGAAAGTCCCTTAGCAACTTAGCGAGGCCTTGTTCCCAAATAAAATATATAGCAGAACTGGGGGTGTAGCCCGGAGGTAGAAGGCTCCTGAGTTCCATCTCCAGTACCACTCAGAAAATAAATAAATAAAATAAAAACCAATGAAGACAATGCCCCCTAGCCACTGCTAACTTTTCCCTACTTTAAGAAAATTTCCTTTGGCCAAGACCAGAGGCTTCCTTACAACCTGCCGGGCCACTGTGGCAGCACGCCGTACAATGTTGTGGGTCCCCTGGAGTGGTGGGAGAACTGGGGACAGAGACCAAAGAAAAAGATGCTTTCTAGCTGAAAAAGTTAAAAAAGAGTCCATTTTGCCACACTAGCCTCTAGGTGGGCAGAAACTGCAGTGCGGGGCTGAGGGGAAGCGTGGGGTGGCGAGGAGCTGGCACGGCCCTCGGGGCAGAGCGCAGCCTGCGTAGACCGGGGGCCGAGGGGCAGAGCGCAAGCACTCCGCCAGTCAAGCCCCTCCCCTCACACATGTGTAAAACCTTTGGAATTTCACTGGAAAAACTTTATTTCAGAAGTGACCTTTGAAGTTTGAAAATGAAGGCAGAGAGGCCATTTCTCCAAATAAAAAGTGGGTTTTAAACTGCTGCGGGGGCCAGAGAAAGGTGCCGACGGTGGCAGCCAGCCCAGTTCCCAGGCCAGATCTCCGTCTGGGCTCCTCCCGTGTCCCGGGCTGTCCCCGTCCCCTCTCAGTTTCCCTAACCCCGACGGGGCGCTGGGCGTCTGCCCTGTCGGGGTCTGCAGAGCCCTTCCTCCCCTTGGCCTGGGGGGAAGCTGGATGGCACGGTCGGTCGGGCCCAGGGAAGGGACCGTGGTGTGCACTGTAAGTGTGCGTGCGAGTGTGTGCAGGCAGATGTGTGAGAAGGGGCATCCGAGGAGCCCACGGGCGCCTAGAGCTGCGGGAGCCCGTCCACAATTCCAGTGGGCAGAGGAGGGACGCTCGCTGAAACTACTGACCTCACTTTAAAAACAAAACCCTAGACATCCCAGTGCTTGGGGGTGGCTGAGACAGGAGGCCAGCAGGCTCCAGGACAGCCTCAGCAGGAAGTGAGAGCCTATTTCAAAATAAAAAACAAAACAAGGCTGCTGTAGTTCAGAGGTAGAACACACCTGGGTTCAATCCCCAGAACAAAACAAACAAACAAAAATTCCATACTTGAGTCCAAAGCTGGGCTGAGGGTGACTGTTGCTCTACCCTCAGGCTCCTTCCAGGCTCTCAAAGAAAACTTAGTGAGACCTTGTTTCAAAATAAAAGACTAAAAAATTGGGCTGGGGGTGTAGCTTGGAGATAGAATGCCCCTGGGTTCCAGCCCCAGTACCAGGGGGGAAAAAAATCAGGCCAAGGGTGACTCTACCGCTCTAGCCCAGCTCCTTCCTGGCTCCCTTCCCCTCACCAGCCCTGGCTCAACACCCCGCCGCGGCCTCCCGGCCTGCACCGGGGCCCTTTGCGGGTCCTGGCCTATGGATTCCCATGTCTGTGCAGTCTGCCGCAGTGGCTGCGGGTGCTCACGGGCGCGCACACCTTCCTGAGGGTGTGTGGACACAGCATGGCAGAGATGGGCAAAAACAGGTGCTCAGTACAACCCACTGATTAAAGAAACAGACGTTTCCCTTCCTCCCTTCCTATACTGGGGATGGAACCTAGGGGCATTCTACCTCCAAGCTACATCCTCCAGCCCTGTTTTATTTATTTTGAAACAGGGTCTTGCTAAGTTCCTGAGGGCCTAAGTGCTAAGATTGGCCTCGAACCTGTGATCCTCCTGTCTCAGCCTCCCAAGTGCTGGGATTACAGGCATGTGCCATCACATCTGGCTGAAGCAGATTTTATCTCCTCTAGTATGGTGCAGTCGACAAAGCACCTTGGGATGGCTGCTTCTGAACTGGTGCTTCCGCGATCCCAGGAAGCAGGCGTTTTGCCCCATTTGAGAGAAACTGACCTGCAGTTCAATAGTGAGAGGTCTGTCTGGGGCATCTGATTCCCCCTTCAGCCCCCATCCCCATCCCGCAGGAGCCAGTCACTTGTCCTAAGAAAGGACAGATTCCTGGGGGAAGGTGAGGTTTGGGCCCATGAGGTTGCTAAGCACTTCATAATTCTTTCATTTCTGGCATCGGTTAGCAATTACCCCTGAACACCTCCCCTTCCTCAGACGTCCCAACTCCTTCAGCCAAAAACTCGCCCAACTCAAATCGCCTCCCACCCCTCCACGGCCCCTCGTCAGCAGGATCAAAGACGGGGAAACCGGCTCTGACAGCCCCTTCTCCGCGGGCTGGAACACTTTTCCCACTTGTTAACTGAGAACAGAGAGGCTCAACACCTGCCCCGTTCTTGCCAGCACGTTCTTGCCAGCACCGGGAGGCTAACCTCCCGGGGGTCCTGCTGTGACCGGGGCGGACTCAGCCAGGAAACCCACTTCCCTGCCGCCGCTGGCTTCTTGCAGCTGGAGCCTCCAATGTGGGGAGGACACTGCAAGTTTCACACAAGCCCGAGGCGTCCGTGCGTCCAACACATGTAGAATCAACACGGGCGATTGGCAAACGGCGCGGGCTCGATGGCGTGGCCCGCCTGCGCTGTTCTTCATGTTCTGCCGGGCTCCTCCTTGCTTACCTGTGACCAGACGCTCTAAGTTCTGGGCATCTTTAAAGCTGAATCTGAAAGTTATGAGTCCCTCCCAGAGGGCCAGGGCGTCCTGGGCGCCCAGCTCTCCCGGCCTCTGGGAGGCTCCTCAGCCTTTCTTGGAGCTTCTCCGGTTTCTGCTCCCCAGCCCCGGCAGGCTGGAAATCCTCCTGCAGGTGGCAGGAGCCGGAACGTGGCCTCCATCGCTCCCCGAGCTGGACTCCATCGCTCTCGGATGGAGTCTTGCTGTGCCTGCAGCCCTCGGCAGAGGCTGAGCTCCTGGGTGTCCACTCCACTATCTCCAGGCGTCCCCGGCCCTCCTCCTGGACTAGAGTGTCACCATAGCCACTGCCACCAGCAGGCTTTATTGTTTCGTCTTCATGGTTATCTTAGGAGGCCTTCCATGCCACAGTTTTTGTTTTGACAACGGGGGAAACTGAGGCGTGGAGATGAAAGGCCTGGCTCCTGGTCCTAGTCTCTGTGTGGCCTGCTGGGCCTGCCTTCCTGGAGGATACCGCTACTCCCCACAGGGCCCTGTCACGGCGGGAGGACGGCCATGCAGAGCCGACACCCTGCCTCCAGGTCTGTCTTCAGCGGCTGGGTGGTGCTGCCGATATGCGGGCTTCGGGACATTTCCAGGGTCCTGCCTTCTAGTCCTCAGCCCAGAGCGAGGGACCGTGCCCTGCCAGCTTCCACCACGTGCTGGACAGGGCAGCGCGGAGGCTAAGAGTAGCTGGGGGACGGCTCGCGCCTGTATTCCCAGGATTTGGGAGGCTCGTACTGGAGGATTCTGGGTTTGAGATCAGCCTAAGCAACTTAGTAAGACTCTCAACAATGAAGGGAGGCTCTGGCTCAAGATTAAATAGGGCTAGGGGTGTAGCTTGGGGCTGCTGCGCTGTGACAGTGGGCTGCAGGCCCCCAACTCTGAGACACACCGTGTTTACTCTGTCGCTCGGCCTGGCCATCTGTGTCTCCCCATCGGAAGCCGGCTTCCCGGGCTGTGCTGGAGAGATGGGCGGCCACCAGGCCTGCAGGCCTACGGGCAAGTGGCGGCTGACGGTAGGAAATGGAGCCGTTCACCACATCCCGGAGCCGGCCCCGCCCCGAAGGCTGCCCCGGCCTCCTGCCCGGCCTTCCTACCCGAGCCCCTGGCGAGGCCAGACAGGAGGCCGGATGGCGACGAGAGCTGGGCGCAGGCCTCTCGCGGTCAACCCTGAGGCCGCAGCAGGAGCCGGGCGCAGTCTGGCCACGCCAGGCTCTCATCAAAGCGTGGGAAGGCCCCGAGGAGTGCTGTGGGAGGCACGGGGGCATGGGTGGGCACCATCTTGATCACTGTGTGGCCTGGGGAAGGGCACCTCACCCCTCATGTTCGTAATTCCTCATGTTCCTAACAGGAACCTCGGGGCTTCCCAGGGAGGCTGCGGGAGCAGACCTGGTGGAGACTGAGCTCCACACACCAACGTTACCTCAAAACCTGGCAACACACGGCCACGCCACCCTGGGCTCACGGGGCCGGCCCATCTAGGCTCAGAAATCCTCCTGGGCCTCCGGGCAGGAGAGGCGGAGGTGGCCGCCTTTGTCCCTGTCACCGGCTGTCCTCACTGCTAACCATGAAGAACGACTCTGTCTCATCTGGAAATGAGCCTGAGCGGGCGGCGCTGTGGGCACCGGCGCTCACGTCCCTCTCCACATTAGCGACAGGAAGCCAGGGCGGCCGTGCCTGTCTTGCAGACAGACTCTCCGTGAGAGAGGCTGCCCCATCTGCCAGGGCGGCACGGTGGGCAGATGGCCTTGGGCCTGCAGCCCCGAGTCTCCCCCGACAGCCCCTCTGCAGCTTGTGTCTGAACGTCCACGGGCCGGCCAGGGCCGACTCCAACGCCCTCTGAGTGCACTGCTGTCCCAGGTTCTCCACCAGCCGCTGTGCGTCTAATACTGCCCGGGCTGGGCACGCAGCACCGTCCCGGTCCCTGCCTAATGGACAAATGTCTCGTTAGTACTCAAAGCACCCTTGAGAGGACAGTGAGGAGCGGGAGCTGAGCTGTCCAGGCCGCCAGCCCCACCCAGATGGCTCCGGTCAGTCACCAAAGCAGCCTCCTTCCACCCGGTGTCCACCGTGTGTCCCTGGGCGCCACTGGGGGGCGCAGGGCTCTTGCCCTGTCAAGATGCGGATGTCTTAGCTAACAAGGTAGAACAAGAAAGGAAAAGGGCTGGGAAAGTTACCACAAAATTATCCTTATTTGCAGATAACACTGTAGTCTGCTAAAGAAACCTAAACAAACCAGTTTAGAAGCTACTGGAAATAACAAGGCCAGGTGCAAAGTGGGCATTGAAATACAACACAGTGGATGGGGCAACACTAAAATTTTAAAACCGAAAGACGGAAACGGAAGGAAAAGAAAGTTCTGACACTTTACTGAATAATGCACAAAGACATCTGAATAAATGGAGAGTCATATTTCTGGAAGGACAGACCAACTGTTTTAAAGATAGCCATTCTTCCCCAAATCATTTAATTTATCTGTTTATTTACTGGTACTGGGAACTGAAACAAGGACGTCCTATCTCTGAGCTACATCCCCAGCCAATGTGGAATAAGGTCTCACTGAGCTGCTGAGGGCCTTGCTAAGTTCTCGAGCCCTCGACCCTGCTATCCTCCCGTCTCTGCCTCCTCGTGCTCAGCTTGGCGTTTATTTGTTTTTTGCCCAGTTATCAACACCGCATCTTTATTCTTGTTTACATTTCTCTCACCTGCAAATGTGTCCTGTGCGTCACTATCTGTATCTATGCGAAAGTTGAGAGATTCCAGCCTTTAAAGTCGATCTGCGTATGGCAGGAGATGACAAGAGAGGCAGTTATCTTCATACGTTTCATGATTCGTGACAGACCTAACTTTTTTCTTAAAATTTTCCATAGTACTAGGCTATGAGGCTCATTTGTGAATTTTTTCAAATTGTCGCAAATTTCAAAAATAAGTTGCCCATCGAAGTGACCAGGCACAGTCTCGAACCTGTATCATTCAAGAATCAACTGTAAGACTCTTAGAAGTGAGGACAGTGTGCGTGGCCGGCCAGGGTGAAATAGAGTCTGCGATATCCAGATGAGGGAGCGTGACGGGATGGGCAATGTTTTTTGTTTTTTGTTTTTGCAGTACTGGGGACTGAACCCAGGGCATTCTACCTCTGAGCTAATCTCCAGCCCTATTTCATTTTTTATTTGGAAGCAGGGACTCACCATGTTGCAGAAGGCCTAAGTTGCTGAGGCTGGCCTCCAACACGTGACCCTCCTGTCTCAGCCTCCCATGTATTGGTTTAGATTATAGACGTGCCCACTGCACCCAGCATTATGCAACTACGAACGGCACCTCGAGGAAGACTTGGTTGATGATAAAGGTGTGTGACCCCGGCTCAGAATAGAACGGACATGCTTAAGAATAAAAAGCAGCAAAGCACCCTGGGAGAATCTAAAAGATATTACGCTGCGTGACCCGCAAAGCTACATGATCCCACTTACGTGACATAAGTCGGAGAGATTACGGGACCAGCCGTAGGGGAGGAGAGGGGCAGGGGACAGGTGTCAGTGAACTTTCTGGGGTGATGGGCGTATTCTATATCTTGCTTCTGGGGGTGGCTGTCACGTGACTTGATTTTCTCAAAATTCACTGAAGTATGCTCATAGAGGATGGGTTTTATTGGATGCAAATTATACCTCAATAAATCAGACTTTAAAAAAAACAAAGAATGGACAATGAAATTGAAATACATTTTTTACATGTAAATATATGGTACACAAAAAAGGTAGACAAAGGATTGTCCATAAAATAATGTTTCCCTGGTCAACGGGCTTATGAGAAGTATTTATTTTTCTTCCCTAAGCTTTTAGGCATTTTCTAGCTTCTACAATAAATATGCTTCTTCCAGAATTCAGGAGGAAAGAAAAAAGTTTTATATCTGGTTTTGATTTAACAGAAAAAGAGGAAAATCTATCGATGAACTGTTCTGTCCAGCAACAGACTTTTTTTTTATTAGGTTTTTAAGGAAATGACAGGCAGGCTAGAGCCCAGCCAGCATCTTGGTCTCACCACCCTGGGCACCCTGTTCCAGTCCAGCAAAGTGCCTGGCTCTCCATAGGTGGGCCAGGGCCAGGGCCAGGGCCAGGCAGCAGCAAGAAGGAGCTCCAGTCAACAGCTCTGTCTGCAGCCAGGAAAACGGAATCCCAGGGACGGGCCGCCACTCTCGGGGTGGAAGGTCAGAATGGGCCCGAACCTGAAGGTCCCAGCATAGTTGAGATGGTCTTTTAATCCTGGAGGGCACTGCTATTTCTAAGAGGCTGAAACACCTGCCAAAACCCCGGGCTCTGCTCACCTCCCCCGGACCACGCCCCCACTAAGCTGAAGACAGAAGTCACCACAAGAAAAGCGACTGCGCGGTCACCCAGCGTCTCATATTCCAGATTGGCTTATTTTTTTTTTTTTAGGACAATTACTGACTTTATGCTGTGTGTGTGTGTGTGTGTGTGTGTGTGTAAGAAACACAGGGGCATTTGACCTCCGAACTATATCCCTTGCCCTATTTTTTATTCTTTATTTTGAAACCGGGTCTCACTGAGTCGCAGAGGGCCTCCTCGCTAAGTAGCTGCGGCTGTCTGCGAACCTTAATCCTCTGGTCTCAGCCTTCAGAATGCTGGGATTACAGGCATGTGCCACCACGTCAAACATGCTTTTCTTTGAATCTGAAACTTACTTTTTTTGGGGGGATTGAACTCAGGCCATTCTATCTCTGAATTACATTCCCAATCCTTTTTATTTTTTTATTTTGAAACAGGGTCTTGCTAAGTTGCTGAGGCTGGCCTTGAACCTGAGATTTCAGACTCCCAAGAACTGGGATTATAAGCATGGGTCACTACACCTGGCCTAAAACTTACTTTTAAACTCAAAATAGCTACCTCAGTGGGGAGTTTCACCATTCCTAAGTGTGTTCCCAGTCTCCTGTAAGAGCTGGACCATACCCACCACTGCCATGTGAAGGGCAGGGCCTCCTGGAGCAGGATACACCTGTGCTCCACCAACACTGGCTGGCTTCTAAGCTTTGCAGTGTCTGGATATAAAAGGCCCTAGCTATTTCTTCCAGGCCTCTGCTCTTTCCCTCACTGTCAGAACAGCATGTGATAGCCGAATGAGGAGACAAATTGCAACAGGGTCCCAGCCAACCCACCGTCACCAACTTGTAACCTGAATGACAAACAACATGAGAATATTACTTCTCCTTTGCCACTGCAGTTTGGGGGACTGTTTGTTACTCCAGCATTCCCCAGCAAAGACTGACTAATACATACATTTAAATCTTATTCTGAATAGTGATAACCATTACATGCTCTTATGGGTGAAATAAAAGATTGAAAAGGCCACCTATGTCTACTCTAAAAGCTTCCCACTCCCCTGGCCCAGGATACACACCTTTGGAAACAATGCTACAGCCGGAGGGAGAAAGAGATGGGGGAAGAGATGTCTCTGAAGACAAGGATCCGGCTGTGAAGAAAGGCTCAGGCGTCTAGGGCCATGAGGATAAGACCCAGAAAGGTCTGGGTCTCCCCAAGAACTGTGAGCTGCACCATCAGCTTCACAGCTGGCTGCGCTCGTGTGTGCGTGCGCGTGTGTGTGCGCGTGCACATGTACACGTTATGTGCATGTGTATTGCTTTAAAAAACATACCGATTATAGGGTGGTTCAAACATTCAGAATTGCTAAAATGTATACGGAAAGTATTATCCAAGAGTCCAGGGATACTGGGAAATAGAGAGAAAGCTAAATCAAGGGGCTACGCCCCAAGACAGTGGCTTCATTACAACCCTCCAGCTATCCATTCTTCTTAAAGCAAATCCCACCTGACCGCCCGGGTGACTCCACCACCACGTCAGGCCTGTGGAGAGTAGGTGGCATCCGGATACCTACAACTGCACTCTCTAATCGTTAATGGTCCACTTGTTTGGCTCAGGTAAACCGCATTTGCATATGCAAATCGTGTCTAAATATTCTATACTATTAATGTTATCACTAATTACATAATAATAGTTACCAATTTCCACATGGATCAAACTTACAGTTTTGTAGCTATTAGGGAAATTGTGCTTTGTAATTAAGATAATCCTCATTTCCAGATGCTAATTAACTATATAATAATTAGTCTCATTCACTAATGCAAATTAAGGATTTTCATCTTTATTGATAAAGGAGTTGCTTCTTATCGGTTAAGGAGCGGTAGCCCCAGAAAGCTTGCAGAGAAATACTTTTCCCCCCTCTAAAGGTTAAAAGGTAAATCCATTTTTATCAGTCTCATTTGCGAATGCAAATTAGGTCTGATTAATCAAGTCAAAGATAAATGTGCTAGTCTCATTTCAGGACAGAATGTATAGCTTACTGAGTTCATCTCTTTTCCCCTTAGAAATATGTGGATAAACGGAAGCCTTGTGACGAGGCCAGGCTGAGCTGGTGCTGAGACCTGGCTGAGCTGGTGCTGAGAGACCAGGCTGATGCTGGTGCTGAGAGGCCAGGCTGAGCTGGTGCTGAGACCAGGCTGAGCTGGTGCTGAGACCTGGCTGATGCTGGTGCTGAGACCTGGCTGAGCTGGTGCTGAGACCAGGCTGATGCTGGTGCTGAGACCAGGCTGATGCTGGTGCTGAGACCTGGCTGAGCTGGTGCTGAGACCTGGCTGAGCTGGTGCTGAGACCTGGCTGAGCTGGTGCTGAGACCAGGCTGATGCTGGTGCTGAGACCAGGCTGATGCTGGTGCTGAGAGACCAGGCTGATGCTGGTGCTGAGACCTGGCTGATGCTGGTGCTGAGACCTGGCTTCTCTATATTACGCTACCTTTTGTTTCCCCTTCAGGCGTCAGGAGGGAATCTCGGAATAGCTGTGTCTTAATGTTTCGGTCACAACGGGAACAAGTGAGGAGAGAGAGAGAGAGAGAGAGAGAGAGAGAGAGAGAGAGAGTGAGAGAGAGAGAGAGAGAGAGAGAGAGAGAGAGTGTGCGTGTGCGTGCGTGTGTAAATACGGAGGAGAAAGGGAGAGCCACGTTTCCTTGCGTTATTAAGTTTTCTGTGCTCCAAACAGAATACAAACTGGCACCTCCCATCGTGACTAATGAGAGCTGCCTGGGTGAGAACAGAAGGGCTGACAGCCAGCGAGGCCTAGTTGGCAGGCCCCAGCCCGGGCCTCGCCGCATTCATCATCCGCTAAACCAATCCACCAACTCCGCACCACCATTTGTCATTAATTATGCTAATCAGCACACCATTACTCTCTGATGACACTGTAGCTGTTATTAGCTAGTTATGGCTTTTCAAAAGCACAACTTATTGTGCATGCACAGGCCATGCATGCATTAGCCTACAGGGAAGAAATGTCCAATTATGAACAGAAGAAATTTGCTATTATCTTTTTATAACAAACCAATTTAGTAATTAGAAAAGCCTCTGAACTCATAGGTTCTTCCCCCCCCCTTAAAATAATTGAAACCAAAAAATAAATGTGCTTTTCAATATTTCTGTGAAAAGAAGAGAAATACCAACCCAGTGATTTTTTTTGCTACACATTTGAAAGTGGGGCGCTGTGGGATACCCCGGGATCCTGGGGGCGCCTTCCTCTCCCGAGTCTGAGTTAGCAGGACTCCCTGATTATGTGGATTTCAGCCACGCCAAATGCCTGAAAGCTGGAAGCGCACGCAGGTGACCTTTCACCGCGCTCACGGGGGAACAAAGCTGTTCATGTAAGGATACCAGACTGCTCGACCTTACCTGGCAGCTGCTCCGGGAGGAGCAGCAGGAACCGCCGCCCTGACCCTCGCGGGGCCTCACCAGGGACCTGGAGGCGGCAGGTTTGGCCACGTTGGCACGAGTCTGCACATGGTTGGCGAGAAGAGGGACCGTTCTCAGGGTGGCAACAGGATGGATTCTGCTGTTATCAGGGGCAACAGGATGGATCCTGCTGTTATCAGGGGCCCGGCCATGCATAGGGCGCCCTTCAAGAAACACCAGGCTCCACGGGGGCGCGCGCCGGCCCCGGGGTGTCGGCGGCACTAACTTCCCAGCTTTGGTCCAGACCTGGCAGCGGTTCCAAGTTGTTGTGCTCGGGTCGGGAGTCTGCGCCACTAGTTTGAGAAAACTTCATCTGGATTAAGAGCTCATTAATATCATCAGAGCAAATGGGCCTATTAAAACATCTTTAAGCAATATCTGAACATAAATCTCCCTAAACTATATTTAATGACTGTACTTAAGATACATTATATGCAAGTCTTAATGAGACATTAGATAGCGTTTTGAAGATTAAAATTAGAGAATCCATACAAAGTCTGTCCACTTAATGTAGCCTTAAGCTATCCTGATGAAAGCATTACTACCAAATTATTACTGCATTAGAACAAATATTTTTAATCACGTCTGATTTATGTATTTTCTTTTTCGTATATTTTTGATTTTCACATGCACATAAAAGTCCATTTGGAGTTTACAAGAGTGCGTGTGAAAGGTTTTAGTGTTTGGAAGTATTCTGCAGGGGAGGTCAAAGCAGAATTTGGTTGGTACTGCACATAAGACTGCTCTGGGCTCTGAATCACTTTTCCCTCCCTCCCTCCCTCCCCCTTTTTTGTGTGTGGTACTGGGTATTGAACTCAGGGACATTCTACCTCTGAGCTACACACCTAGCCCTATTTTATTTTTATTCTGAAACAGGTTCTTTCTAATTTGCAAAGGGCCTCATTAGGCAGCTGAGGCTGGCTGCGAACCTGCGATCCTCCTGTCTCAGCCTCTCAAGCCCTGGAATTACAAGCGTGCACCACCACGCCCGGCCTAAGTCGCATTTCTTTGTGTGGGTTCAGTTGTCATTCTAGTACTGGAAGTGCCACTCATATTTTACCTTGCTCTTACCCCTCCTTCCAGATCCGACTAGGTAAGAAGGTTGATTGTGTGTGTGTGTGGTGCGTGTGTGTGTTTGTGTGTGTGTGTTATTAGGGTTTGAATTCAGGGGCATTCTACCTCCGACCTATACCTCAGCCCTACTTTTTATTTTTTATTTCAAAACAAGTCTCACTGAGTTACAAAGGCCTTGCCAAGTTGCTGAGGATGGCCTCAAATCTGCAATTCTCCGATCTTAGCCTCCCAAGCATTTGCATTACAGGTATGCCCCACGACGCCCAGCTAAGAAGGTAGAATTTAGTTCAACGTATTTTGAAGGCAGAGTACTGGAAAATGGGCACTGTATGACATGGGTGGTGGTAACCTCTGCACAGCTAACACTTTCCCCGAGGAGCCAGCCCTGCACGGCGCCCACCCCAAGCAGAGCCAGGCACAGGGACTCTGCACCTCAAGGCCTGCGACTTTCTCTTTGTACCTGTTCCCCCAGAGCCGCCTCCCCCGGGGATGTGTGAATGGACCCCGGTGTGAAGAGCAGTCGGTGCCGCCGATGTGAGGATATTAAAACAAAGTTGATTCCCTTGGGGCCAAGGGGATCTGGACTCCTTAAACAGATCCGAATCCTCCACAGTCTGCCCAGACAAGGAAGCGCTCGCCAAGCCGAGAATGTCTGGGGCACAGGACAGGGGCTGCCGGAGCCGGAGCCCGCGCGGCGTGATGTGTGTGAGTCTTGGCAAACGGAGCTCTCCTCTGCTGAAACAGAAGTGTCCCGAGTCTGTGGGAACCTGCTAAGTCTTAGTATACAGTGTCTCTTGAAAGCAAGTCAGGACTACGCATATGACTGTTCTGCTACGCATTTATCTGCTGTATTTCAAATACTACGTACCCACGCGGGGCCTCCCTCCTTCCTTTTTGAAGAGCTGGGGCTGAAACCCAGGGCCAGCGCCCTATCACGGAGCTACAGCCCCAGCCCCAACCACGCGGGAGTTTTGATGCAACAGAAAACTCTGCTCACACCCGACACACTGCTGTGCCCGGGGCCCTCCTCCCTGGGGAGCCGAGCCACCTCCATTCCCTAGGTCAGGATGAGCCACCTCCATTCCCTAGGTCAGGACACACGGAGGCTGCGGACCGGAGCAGCCCGCAGGAGTGTCCCCGTGAGCACACACAGGCGGGGCCTGGGGGCACGGCAGCACAAGGTGCCCGGAAACAAATTGACACTTTGGAAAATGCCAGAGACCAATTATCTTGGTGGCTTTTTAGGCTCTTTTTTTCTCTCCCTGATACTTTATACTGAAGTGTAACCACCTTTTATACACGCTATTCAATTATGAAAGGCTTCTGGGATTATGTAAATCAAGACAAGTCGAGAGACCCGTGACACCTCTCTTAATAGAGTGAGATTATCGAGGTTTTTTTTTTTTTTCTTCCTTCAAAGAAGAAGAAAGTAACACGATTTGAACACGTTGGTCATCAAAAGGAGACTCCTCCCTTGGCGTGTAAAAGTGGTAGCAACAAGCCCATTTCCTTTTGCTCTTCCCAGATACTCTCTCCCCAAAAGGAACTACTTCATAATACCATTTTGCGTTTCTGAACCGTGTGAATCAGGCATTCTTCATAAATAACAGCCTATGCTCTATACACAGGGGCTCCTTTTTATTAGGGACACAGTAATGAACAATGAGCAATGAGTTCTATTATTCTTTGTCAAATCACAAAATGCTACATTAGAATAACTGTGCTGGTCAATGTAATATAGTAGATTAAATTCAACTTCTGTGGAAAAACCACTGTAAAACAGCATGATAAGAAGGCTATAAAAAATTTAATTTTACTCCAAACTCCATCACAAAAAAAAAATGGTGTGAAAAGTAATTTTGCATAATCAGTACACGCCATCTGGAACAATTAACCGATTTCTATAGAACTATGAGGATCAGTCATATCTGCTTATTAAAGATCAGAAATTATACAAGTAATAAATCCTTGAAAAAACTAAGCGTACTCCCGCCTGTCAACGCTATTTTAACTTCAAATACTGAAGAACGCCTGATAAGGCTGAAAAGAAGAGATTAATATATGCAAATTACATCCAGCATTTAAAATCCCCACAACTGTCTCCGGTCTTCTGTCCCTTATTGCTGCCTTTATGTTTTATTCATACACCAACTCACCTGTCACTTCATAAGCTATAATATTATGGGGGTATTATTAAACAGCATAAAGCCGTGCTTTAATTGGAAAGCTTCATTGCATTTTCCAATTATTTGGAGTAAATTAAAAGCAGATGCACATAGTTTAATAAGGAGTCTAATATCAGTTCCGGGAAATCAAAATTCATTGTCATTACTATGCCGCGATAGTTTTGCAAACTGTACTCAATTTCGGGGGTTTTCAAAAGAAAATCTGTCTATGCAATCTGTTAATTGTCATTCGGTTAATAACTGTTTAAATATCCAAACTACACAGCAGCTTCCTATTAAAAAAAAAATTAAACTATAGGGTTTCTGCAAGCAAACACATACAGCGTGCCGCTCCTTCCCGGGCTGGGCCTGACCTCTCGGACTTGTGGGTTCACCTGGAAATAATGGGGGAGCTCAGAGAAACCCAGCGCGCAGTTCAGCCCTGAGCCGAGGACAAAGGACGGCGCCTCTGCTCCTGTCAGCTGGGAGGTGACAGCCCTGGAAGACGGCTCTCGGTGGAAAAGGGCAGAAGCCACTATAAACCGCGCTTCCCGAGGTCTGCGCTGCTCAGCAAAAAATTAGCCTCCAAAGTTTTAATTGGTCCATCTAAAATAAATCCTCTTAATGAGTGAATGAACTGATTCGAGACACAAACATGGAAAACAATCAAAGAAAGCCACTGTCGGGAGCAATTTGCTTTTTTTTTTTTGGTTTTTAATTGACCCCCCTAAAGGGCCATTCATTCCCTCACCAGTTAGTGACCCCGGACTGGGGTGCCGCTTGGGCGCGGCGGGTGCTGGCCACCACCGTGCCTGCAACTGGCCTGGGTTTCTAAGCCACTATGGGTTTAAAGGGCCAGATCTTAAAGGTTACTCTTCCTGAGAAATCTTGCTGGCAGAGGTAGGTACAGCAATCCTTTGCAGCTACAAGTTGCAAACATACAAATACGTGTAGGGAAGGCACTTACAGATGGAGTCACCGGGCTACTCCAACCGGCACGCGTAGTAACCTTTTCATTTTTATACCAAGTGACAGACTTTTTCAGATCCTAGGTGTTGTAAATTATAATAGGACAAGCAGTAATTGACTTTTAAACTCCACCCACGGCGAGGGCTACAATTAATCTGTTTTTAGCATAAGAACGGCTGCTTTGCAAAGTTCATAACTTGTAGGCGCTTTCCCCCAGTCCAATTAAAACCGGAGTCTTTGGGGAAGGTGAGGGCACAGGGTTTACTCTGCAGCTCGTCGTCCGCAGGACTGAGCGGCCAACATCCCAGGCAGGAAAGGGCCAGCCCCCAGACTGGCACGGACACTACCCACCTGACGACGTGGCAACCCTCCTGCAAAACACCAGGAACTCTGCTCAGAGATGAAGATAAAAGCAATTCTTGTGCAGTGATCCAAAGAATAGCATCTCCCCCCCCAAAAAAATTACCTGTTTTAATAAAGTAGACACACTGTGCCAACTGAACCATTTAATTATCTGCAAAAATGATGAATCAAAACAATAGTTTGCAAAAATAAATGACTAACCTCTGATTAAAATGTCTGTCCTCATTAAATCCAAATAAAAGGTACGATATCTTTTTTTTTTTTAATGTAGCCTGAAGAAATGAGCAATCCCTGGGAATCGATGGCCTTGCAGTGGCAGCGGCCATCACGTGAGGCAGGGCCCTGAGAAAGATGTCTCATCCCCTCTCTCAAGCCCGGGCGTCTGCGGAGAGTGGTGAGCCCGTGCCTGGTGGCCTCCGAGCCAGCGACGGGCTGCCTGGTGGCAAGCTTCAGGCCTGGACTGGGGCACTGCTGTGGCGGGCTGGGTGTGTGAGATTCTGCAGTAGAGTGGGGCCTTTCATCTTCTTAGTTTGCTAACAGGTCTAGAGAAAGGATTGGAGGAAACCCTAAACTTAAGAGAAGAGGACAAAGAGTAAAACACGGAGAAGAGAAATGACTCCGAGCTTTGAGCACACACGGGATTCCTGCTCCAATCAGACCCATCTGGGGAGAAGAGAAAGGGGAGACAGAAGCCGACTGCAACCTTAAGAAGGTCTCTAGAAAACCTCTGCACCCAGCAGGGAGCTGGGCGGCATCCCAAGCTGTCAGAGTCCCACACTAGGAAGGCAGGTCTGCCTTCTATCAGACCAGCCCAGGAGGGAGCCCCTAGCACGCTCCCTCCAGGTGAGGCCCTAGCTGCAGCCGGTGCTGACTGCAGGATCAGGTCCTGGCGGGGCGGGCAGATCACAGAGCGGGAGAAGGGTCGCAGAGCTCCCCCCTGTACCTCCAGGAAGCACTACCCCAGGCAGCTTTGGAAAAGGCAGACACAAAATGGTGGGTGGGTTCCAAGGCTAGCCCCTCTCCAGGATCAACTGGAAGACAGATGCTGAGTACTTCCTGTAGGCCAGGCCATGGGCTGGGTGTCGGGCACCTATCAGTGAGTGAGATGCCATTACTCGACCCTCCCGGAAGGTACCTCGAACTCTGGCTAAGAAGCTAAACACATTATAACCGAAGTCAGGCTTCCTTTCTTAGAATCGGGAAACCAAGCACGCGGCTAAAGTTGTTGGAGAGAGAGTGTGAGTGTGTACGTACACGTGTGGTACTGGGGATCGAACCCGGGGGGATTCTACCACTAAACTATCTCCAGCCCTGTTTATTTCTTCATTTATTTACTGATGAAACGGAGTCTCACTAACTTGCCAAGGCTGGCCTTGAACCTGAAATCCTCCTGTTTTAGCCTCCCCAGTACTAGGATAATGGATATGGACCACCATGCCTGACTATGGCCAAATTTTTGCAAGAGGCATAAAATAGCCAAGAGGCACTTGACCGCAGAAGCTGTCCGTTGCAGGCCTACAAGAGGCACAGCCTCCTCTGGCAGCATCCCACGAGGGCCACCTAATAATTCACAGGCCAGGAGACTTCGCCCAGGGGTGCGGCGGACACTCGCTAGTGCAGGGCATATTTCAGGTAAACACATGAGCCCCGGGACACACAGACGGGTGCATTTATTGCCTCGGGGCAGCAAGCGATGAAGGACTCTAAGAGCATCGCCAGAGGCAACGCGCGAGCCGACGAGGCAGGCTGTACTCTCACTCAAAATTATGGCCATTTCCTCGCTGGTGGATCGTAAGATCGCTCATGCCGTGAAGCCAGTCAGGCGTGAGAAACCGCTCCTCCACAAAGGATCTCACCTTGGCTGGGGCTTCGCATCAGTCATGTCTAAGAGGCAGCCCTAAGATGAGTCAGAGAAACGAGCCCCGTTCTCCAGGATGCGTGATAAAGAATTCTATCTGAACTCCGAGCCAGAGAACCGAAGATTTTTTTTTTTAACACATAAATGGGATTAGGATCATTGCTAACTATCATTAAAGAGAGAGGGGAAAGTATCTGGTGTTCAGGGCATGAACCCCAAATGGGTAAAAAGGGAAGGGATTTGGGTGTTCTGTCCTCATGGAAAGGTGGCTTGGTTGTTCTGAGGTGGATCAGGATTCCCTGTGTCCCTGTCACGGTGAGGTGATCTGTCAGTGGGAACTTTTGATGTGGTCACCAAGGCCGCTGGCGAGCTCTCCCACACAACCTCCACACCCCAGGGTGTCTGAACGCCACACCCTCTAGCCCCTAACTCAGCTGGGGACGCCCCCGGGGAGGTGGGAGGGGAGAGCGAAAGCTGGGCCCCGGGCTGGGGCAGGCGGCTCGGCAGAGCTGGCAGGCTCTGGGTGCTGGGCTCCTTATTTTTTTTTATTTTATTTTTTTGGTGGTACTGGGGTTCCTGGAAGTCCTTCTACCTCCGGGCTATACACTCCCAGACCTATTTTTACATTTTTATTTGGGAAGAGGGTCTCCTAAGCCAGCGCGCGCAGCTGGCTTCGAACCTGCGCGATCCTCCTGTCTCCGCCACCCAAGCGCGGGGATTACAAGCGTGCGCCACCACGCCTGGCTGCTGGGCTCTTAAGAAGAGGCCAGCTCTTAGGGGCCCTGTCTAGAGGATGAAGCTTCAAGGTGGGGGGAGAGGGAGTCTCAGGGGACTGTCTGCTCAAGTGAGAGCCCTGTCCGGGGGAAAGGGGGTTCATGGTGCGGGAGAGCTGGGGTAGGGGAGAGGAACACAGATAATTCAGTCCCTGAGGTGGTAGACTGGGGGTGGGCACCCGCTGTCACTGGAGCACTCAGGGAAGACCTGGCAAGGGGACACTGGTCCCCAGTGGCTCTGAAAGGTCGCAGCACAGGGCCACACAAGCCCACCTACTGAGGGCGTTCTCCTAGGTCCCTGGTGCCTCCCTGTCCTGGTTGAGAAAGGGTCTGAGAAGGTCCCAGGAGGGAGGGACTGCGGAAGGGTCACGGCCACGCATCGGCACACGGGCAGGCCTGCCTGTGTCGTCACAGAGCGCTTTACAGACGAGAAAGCAAACGCCCAGAAGACTATGTGCCCTGCCCAAGGCCCCGGGAGGTGGGGAGGCCCTGGCCAGAGCCTGGGGGGCCACTGGCCGCTGGATCCATCAGCCAGGCGACAAGGCTCCACTCCCACGAGGCCCCAGGGATGGCCCCCAAGGGCCCCCTGGAAGCTCTGTTTTCCTTTTGGTACTGGAGACTGAACGCAGGGGAGTTCTACCCTTAAGCTACGGCCCCAGCCCTTTTTATTTTTTATTTGAAATAGGGTCTCGCTAAGTTGCTGAGGTTGGCCTTGAACCTGCAATCCTCCTGTCTCAGCATCCCAAGTACTGGGATTATAGGGGTGTGCCACCATGACCGGCCCACCTGGGATTTTAAACGGCACTGAGGGCCCATGTTCATGTAGGTCCTCCCATCACTCATTCTAGACGCCTGGGTCCTTTTCCTTTTCAGTCTGACCAGGGGACAGAAACAAGTCACACGCAGCCAGGGCTGCAGGATCAGGCATCTCTTTCCCACCTGTCAGGGGTTTTCTTAGCGAGGATGTGTAGGGGTGTGTGATGGGATTCACAGGATGCGCACATTAGCGTCTCATACATGGCAAGTGCTGGAGGAAGCTGGGTATTACTCAATAAATTAATCCAATTAATTTAATCTATTTTAATAAAGCCCAAACAACTCCAGGTCCCTAAATGTGCTTAAGTGAAAGAAGTTGCCTTAATTATACCATTCCCCCCATCAGCTGGGAGTTTATTATTGTGGGAGAGATGGAGACAGAGAAAGAAACAAAAGGCTAATTTGATCTAAGTTGGCCCTAGGCGGGAGCGGCTGGTAAACCAAGCTCCCTCCTTCCCCAGAGCCAAGAGGACCTTGGTCAGATGAAGACCTGGGACCAGGCGCATATCCATAATCTCACCTCCTACCCAAGAGGGAACTAGGAGGGGGCAGGGGGCCTACTCTGCTGAAAAAACAGGACAAGAAAGCTAAACACAGAAGGAGAAAGGCGTGTGTCGGAAAGCCGAGCTCTCTCTCCTCCAGCTGGAGGTTCATAGTCAAGATGGTGTCTGGACTGCACGTCTGCGAAGTCCTGAGCGCTGAGTGCCCATTTCCGGCTACATCTGGGCTGTCTCAAGCTATGAACACACAAGCTCCCTCTCACACACCTGCAGCCCTGGAGGCTGGCGTTCCCTTGGCCCTCGGCAGGGGACAATGCCCACACACGGTGGGCTCCAATTAGCATTAGCTGAACGACTATCACGCTGAAAGCATTGGTGTTGTTGGCGCAGTGACTGCTACAGAGAGACGCGGGAGTTTAGAGCCGGCCAGGCTGGGCGCTGTGCCCGACATTACCCGCATCTCGGCGGGAGAACCAGGGCCCGGCTCAGCCACCCTGGCTCCTGCCAAGCCGCCTCCCATGCCCCTGTGCTGCCTCAGCCCCAGACTTCAGAAGGGGACGTGGCCCATTAAGTCAGTGCCGCCTCTGCTCTGCCTGCTTAAAAGTCAAACCCAGAAGGAGCGCGCGGTAGGAGGGCGGCCGCCTTTTTAAGAGCCCCAAAGTATCTGTCGGCTAATAATATTTTTATTCTTCATGATGACGAAACTGGAAAAAGTCTCTTTTCCCTTTCCGCGGAGCACAGAAATAGCAGAAATGAAAGCCCGCAGCAGAAAGCACCTCCCGGGCACTTTTCCTCCCCACCAAAGGCAGGCTTTATAGAAGCCCTCCTCTCCTCCCTGCCCCCACGCCCAGGAAAGGGCTCCTGGGCTGCCTGCCACGGAGAACGGCTCACCTCTAAGGGACAATTTGTGCCAGTGCCTCGCCTTCAGGGTGTCGAGCCGAGCCAAGCCAGAGGGCTTCTTATTACAAGTTTCTCTGGACTGGGGAAGGAATTTTCCCTGAGCACTCGGGGAAGTAATCTTATATGATCAAAATTACAGAAGGGGTGAAGGCCACGCTGGGCTGGCGAGTGATAATTCTCAGCCAGTCTTCCGGCTCCTGCACGGAGCAACCTGGCCCTGCCCAGGCGGTGGACACAGACAGAAGTGCCCTGCTGCCTTCTGCTTCCTGCTGTGCAGATGTTCTAACCCACCCTGGGTCCTCAGGCAAGCCAGGGAAGGAGGCTGCCAGTGACTGTATTCTTTTACAGCTATCAACAGCTAGCGCCCAGTGACCTGGCCGAGGGGGCGCTGCAGGGATCTAGGGGGCTCCATTTGCATATGTTCACCCTGCAGGGCCTGGGCAGCTGTTCACTGCAGCTCTGACGGTGTGTGTGTGTGTGTGTGTGTGTGTGTGTGTGTGTGTGTGTGTGTGTGTGTTGGGGCCAATGTTCTGAGTCCAAGCTTCTGACCCCAAACGCCCTTCCTTCTTCAACAGACTCGTGTTGCCCCCAGGAGATGGAGCCTGGCTCATGACCACTGCCAGCGCCTGGCGAGCCTGGGGAGGGATGGTCTCACTCCTCTCTTTCCCTTTGTTTACTTACATCCTCCTCACTTAAAACAGATGGAAGGCTGCCTGCGTCCTCTCTGGATGCAGACTCCGGAGGTGCTCCCCGAGCTGCCGCCCGCAGGAGGAGCACCCACTGGAAGGGAATTGGAAGGGTCTGTGGGAGGGCAGAGACCCACAGGTGGGGCGCTCAGAGCTGGTGGATGGGCACACAGGTGTGTGGAGATGGGTGTGGGGGGACGCGGGCAGCCACAGGGCTGTGGGCACGGGCAGAGGCCACTTGGGAGGGAGGTGGGGTCTGCAGGGACCCAGTGAGCGGGCGTTGAGAGTGGGCAGGGCAAGGTCTGAGCTGAGGAGTGGAGGGGCCCGGGCTGGGCTTTGGTGCACTGGATCTGCCACCTGGGCTACTGGCCTGAGGCTAGGATGCCTGGTCGAGGAGATGGGTTGGGGGGGGTCCTGAGTGGACCCCCGCCGGGCCCTGGCTCAGGGGAGCGGCTGACCCCCAGTGGGCTGTACAGGACCACCCAGGCCGTGGCACCGCCCCGAGGGAGGACACCCCGAGCCAGCCTGGGGTTTCGGGGGTCTGCGTCCGTGGAATCCCAGCCAGGTGCTCACAGCGGCGAGTGCTCCGGAGTGCCCTGCGTGTTGGCCCGCACGCTGTTCATTAACTCCGGTGACACAGGCCCCACGGAGGATGTACCAAAGCGCATCCAATTAGCCGGGCCCGCGTGAATATTTGCACTCTTAAATCTCTTGCATTTCGAAAGGGTTAAAGCTTATTATTAGCATATAATTTACAGTCCTTTCTCCCAGGAAAGGAATAAAGCACAGTAAATGCCACATTCATTTTAATAATACATGCTACAGTCTGTGCCCAACATCTGCACAAAGGTAAAGGAGACAGATTTTTTTGACATGTCCCACTCTGCCATCTAAACACAGGCTTTTTGTTTCTTAAGTGACGGAAGGTTTAATCAAGAAAGCAGGCAATTCATCAATCGCAACGAGGCCGGGTGCGTGCGCCTGACAGCACACACATGGTTGTGTACAGAGCAAACCTGGCCACCTGTCAACCGCACCTTTACATCGGGATGTGCAAATACGCAGCGCAGTCCGCTCCCCAGCCGCGCCCATTCATTTCCTCTCTCCCTATTATATTTTTCTTTATACTTGATTTCGTTGTCAGTCAGGGCCAGCGCAGATGGATAGACAAGGGAGGCAGAGTGGTTACAGGTGAGGATAAAATTTATCTGCCTTTACGATGACTTATTTCCTCCTTGATGTGAGAACCATTATTACAAGTATTTTTCACTTCATCTGAGAATTCCCCCCATATGCCACTGTCTGCGGCTCTGCCAAAGCCTCGCCTGGAACCCTGGTGGCCTTCCCAAGGCTTACCCCACCCCCAAGCCTGTCCAAGGTGGTTCTGAAAAACCCCAGGGGAGCCGGGCGTGGTGGCGCACGCTTGTAATCCCTGCGCTTGGGAGGCGGAGACAGGAGGATCGCGCAGGTTCAAAGCCAGCCGTACTGGCTTAAGACACCCTGTTTCCAAATAAAAAAGTATAAATAAAATAGGTCTGGGAATGTAGGCCGGAGGTAGAAGGGTTTCCAGGAACCCCAGTACCGCCAAAAAAAAAAAAAAAGAAAAAAAGAAAAAGAAAAAAGAACAGTGGAAGATAAAGAGAAGCAGAGGTTTGAGATACAATGCCATGTTAGGCCACAAGTACAGGCTCACTAAAGACAAAGGCCAGCCGGGTGCCGTGGCGCACGCCTGTAAATCCTAGTACTTGGGAGGCTGAGACGGGAAGATCGCAGGTTGGAGGCCAGCCTCAGCAACTTAGTGAGGCCCTCTGCAACTCAGCAAGATCCTGTTTCAAAATGAAAAGGGGACATAGCTTGGAGGTAGAACACTCCTGGGTTCAATCCCAATACTACTAAAAAATTTAAAAGAAGAAAGAAGAAAAGACAAAGGCCACAGAGATACTGAGAACTCAGAGGCTGCTGTCCCGGGGGCACTCCATTGAGGGGAGGGCAGCCCTCTCCCTCGCTGGTGGCCATCAGCGTCACACTCCACCCAGGCGTGAGCTGACACCCAAGTGTCTGGGGAGAGGAGACCCCAGCACACACAGAATGCGGGTGCAGATTCTGAGGCACCCAGTGGCTGTGATAGTGCCCCCAGCACAGAAAAGAACAGGTCTTCTCAGGAGCCCCGCCGTTGGAGGCCCCAGCCGGCAAGGTTTCATGATCACTGGGGTATTAAGTGGAGGCAGAAATACTACACTCTCCACCCGCAGGGAGGGGCTGGGCGGACAGCAGGCTGCTGCGGGCGAGATGAAGGGCTGGGGCAGAGATTCCATCCGATTGGACGAAATATATAAATCACGGATTTCCTAATACTTATAATTAAATGTCCATCTTCTAATTTAAATGAGGACTAGATTAAAGCTGCATGGAGAAGGCCGGTACTCTGAAATCATTAATTATTTTTAATTGCTTCGTGCCTCCCTGGTCTGATGTTGAGAATTTCAGGGCTCGTCCACAGTGCCCCGTTTCAGATGGAACCCTCGTCCTCTACCACGACGGGCCGGCGGCCCTGGCCTGGCCACGCTCAGCTCTGCCTAGCGCAGCATCTTGAAGCAGGGCTGGTTTGTTAGAGGAGACAGGTGTGGAAGCCGCCGAAATGGCTTTTCTAGCTAACAGGAAACCAGAAATAAACCAGGTGGGGGCTAAAGGCAGGGGGCCGGGGCATCCCGGTGTGCCAGGGAGGTCCTGCTGTGGCTCTGTCCTGATCCCACTGTGTGCAAATGGAGAGGTCAGCAAGCCACTGCCAGACACGGAGGGAGCTTCTGGGACACACGGCTCACTGCCCGCGAGCCCGCCGCCATTCTGCCTGTGCAGTGTTCTCAATTCGTGGGTTTCTGAGATGTATGGGGCTCATTACATGCCAGTTTTCTAATTTTTTTGGCATTAAGGACTGGACCCAGGAGTGATCTACTTCTGAGTTAGACCCCAAGTCCTATTTTATTTCTTATTTTGCAACAGGGTCTCACTAAGCTGCTGAAGGTCTGACTATGCTGCTGAGGATGGTCTCAAAGCTGTGATCCTCTTGTCTCAGCCTCCAAGTACTGGGATTATAGGCATGCACCACTGTGCCCGGCTTTGTGCCAATTTTTGTTTTGTTTTGTGGTACTGGGGGTGGAACCCAGGGGCTTTTCTACCTCTGGGCTATACTCCCAGACCTATATTTATACTTTATTTGGAAACAGGGTCTCACTAAGTAGCTGAGGCTGGCTTCGAACCTATGCTATCCTCCTGTCTCAGCCTCCCAAGTGCTGGGATTACAAACGTCCGCCACCATTCCCGGCTACATGCCAATTTTAATATGTACTTATTTTTATTTTACTGTCCTACACTACTCTGTCATTTTGTTTCAAGAGGGAGAAAAGTTAATTTTCTTTGGTTAAAAACAAAACCAAAAAAACCCTCTGAAGTTGGAGATGGAAATTAGTGCCTAACACCAGCAACATCCCAAGAGCAGAAAGCATGGTCTCCCACCTGGTGAAGACTTGTTATTAAGTGAAACCTTCCCTACGACTAGCCAGCAGGCTCCTGGGTCAGGGAGGGGCTCCCCAGCAGAACCACTCTTTACCGGAAGCCCGCACAGATGTGCAACCGGCGTGGGCGGGAGCTGCAGAGGACCCCTCCTGCAGACACCCCGAGGCCTCTGGGCCCTCACGTGCAAGTCCCTCAACCTTCAGACATTTGAGGGTCATCTCAGCCGTGAGTGAAGCCCCTGCCCCATGGGCACACCGACTGCTCCCATCAAACTGGCCGTCACCGCTGGAGAGTGGTCGTGGGGTGCTTATTACCTCTCCTCTTTCGGTCGTAAATACTTGTAGTTCTCACACCAAATAATATTGTATGATACACTTACTAGTCTTAATATGTCTTTATGGGATTATTATTCATAAGAAATATAACACGGACAGGATAGAATTGAAGAAATATTGGGGGGGAAAAGCTGAGACAAGGAAGATCGTGGTTTGTGGACAGCCTCAGCTATTTGGTGAGGCCCTCTGCAACTCAGTGAGACCTTGTCCCAAAATAAAAATATTTTTAGGGCAGGGGGTGTAGCTTGGAGGTAGGATGCCGATCATAGGATGGGCGGGGCGGGACGGGGCGGGCACTGCCTCAGCTGGAGCTGGTGGACAGGGATGCAGGTGGCGATGGCATCAGTAGACCTGGGCAGCCATCCTGGGCTTCTAGCTCCTCCTTTACAGGGGTCGTCCTCACGCCCAGTGAGTAGCCTAGCAGGGTGATGGGGCCTCGAAGGGCAAGAGAGGCAGGACCAGATGGACAGTCGGACGCTACGCCACCCAGGCAGCGAGGGCCAGTGGACCGTGAAAGCCAAATCTGGAGCCATGCATATCCAGGGGAATTCTATCTCCAAACTACACCCCAAGCCCTCCTTACTTTTTAAAAAAACTCTGAAACAGGGTTTCACTACATTGCTGAGGCTGACCTCAAGCCTGCAATCCTCCTGTCTCAGCCTCTCAAGTACTGGGATCACAGGTGCGCACCGCTGCCCCTCCCTAGATGTACGTGTTTTAAGGGAAATCACATTGAACCTTCTTATTGGCTGATTTTGTTCCCCACTGAATACTGTTTATGGGCATCTTTCTATCTAAGTCATACATTCCAAAAGCCAGTGATACCACTCCCTGGGGCGGAGGCGCGCATGCTGGACTGACCCAGGGGGCAGTGGTAGCCTCAGGTAAGTTGGGGGGTATTCAATAAAAATAAGCGGGAAGCCAAAGTGCCCAGAGGGACACGGAGTCTTTTTGTGTTTTTTTTTTTTTTTTTCTGAAAAGGGGAGGTAAGCCAAAGTTGGGGAATCAATTATCTAGATCATCATTTTTTTTTATAGCTGAAAAGTTCAGGCCATTTGGACAAATATTTCATACTTTAACTATTTGCCATTATTTTGGATACCTAAGATATATCTACCTCCGATCTCTATTTTGGAATTTTATTTTTGTGGTACTGAGTATTGAACCCAGGGCCATTCTGCTTCCAAGCTACACCCCTAGCCCTTTAATTTTTATTTTTATTTATTTATTTATTTATTTATTTATTTATTCATTCATTCATTCATTCATTTTGCAGGACTGGGGGTGGAACCCAGGGGCATTCTACCTCCGAGCTACACCCCCAGCCCTATTTTTTATTCTTTGTTTTGAAACAAGGTCTCACTAAGTCGAGGAGGACTTCACTAAGTAGCTGAGGCTGACCACCAGCCTAGGACCCTCCTGTCTCAGCCTCCCAAGCACTGGGATTACAAGCGTGCGCCACCACACCTGGCTCCTTTGTTTTGTTTTGAAACCGGGTCTCACTAGGTTACTGAGAGTTTTGCTAAGTTTCTGAATCTGGTCTGGAACCTGTGGTCCTCCTGTCTCAGCTTCCCAAGCACTGGGATTACAGATGTGGGCCACCACATCTGGCTGCAGTATATTACTTTAAACAGCAACAATGTTCCTTCTTGTAAATAAACCTTTTGTACATCACAGGTATTTTCCAAGAGAGATTCCCAGAAGAGGAAGACTGGGATCCAAGGTGGGCTTCCTGACATTCTTGGTTAGGGCACACGAGGGCAGAGCAGGGGACGCGGGCTTGTCAGGGCTTCAGCACTGAGCCCCATCATGTCCCGGCCCCACGTAAGACATAAACATGCTCCGGACTGTGGGGAACGGCTGGCAGATTTGGCCGACAAAATGCAGAGCGGCTCAAATTGCTGGGCGGATGTGAACGCACGGGATGATGGGAGCGGAAGGAGGAAGGATCTCATGGACGCAGGGGCGGCCGGAGGTGGTGGCGCAGCAGATGAGGGTGACCGCCCGGCAGCCCTACGGCATGTTCCCGTGGCAGGCAGATGCAGGGCTGCGTCAGGCAAGTGACCCTCTGCTGGTGGGTGTAGGGCCTGGCTGAGTGCAAGGTCCGGGAACAGTGGTCCGCGAGCAGCACGCCCCCGAGATAGCATTGACACGTAGAAAAGCGCACGCGCGTGTTAAACCTGGACCGCTCTGACACAAAGTCGTAGAGTGCAAACCGGACGCCGAGGGAACGCGTGGAGTGGGACAGAGGTTTGCACCCGAGGCTTAGCGCCTGCAGCGTACAGCAAACGCGCCAGGGTCGGTTGGAGGGCGATTCACTGCACTGTCAGCAGAACACCAGCCACCCGGGCACGGGCGCCGGACGCCAGCGGGGACCCGCGGCACGCTTTGCTGTAACTGTTCTTGGAACAGACCTTAACTGTGCGATACCAAACTGCGACGAGCTGCTTGGCACCAAACACTCCTCACGTGGGTCCGAGAGGGAGGTCTCCGCTCTCTCCTAGCCAGAACGCGGCATAGGCAGCTGCCAGCGGGTGGGTGGGCAGCCTTCCCAGCCGTGCCCCCGTGCCCAGTGCTGAGCTTGCAGGCCTTCTGCAGCCAGCGGGTCCTGCAGGGTGCTTCTGGCAACAACACGACAAAGCGGGCCGGAGCCTGGCAGAGCCATCTGAGGCCCAGGGCCTCCAGGGCTGGAGCCTCACCTGTCTCGGCGAGATAAAATCCCACCCACTGCCCTCTGTGTAGAGGTAACGGGAAGTGTCTGAACGGCTTCCCTGTGTCCTGAGGCTGCTAAACGCTCAGCTGAAATGAATCCAGACAACACCTCATCGAAGCTGCGGGGCGAGGAAGTGGCGTCCAGAGGCAGACAGCAATGCTCCTGACAAGGCAGAGGCGATCTCGCTCACTGGGCTCCTTTCTGCAGGAAGGCTAACAGCTGGGGAAGCCATCAGGGAGGCCGGGGAAGGTGGGCGCAGCGCACACCGGGCTGGGGAGAGATTTGTAAGCTGCAGGAGCAAAGCTGTGTTTGACGGAGCCGTCCTTGTGCACTCTGGCCAGGGCTGCCCGGCTGGGTTTTGCGGGCCTGTTACGCGCCTCTCTGCCACTGAGCATCTGGGGAAATATTCAGTTTCCTACAAAATAGGTCATCTTTCCACACTTGTTATACTCCCTGTCGACTCTGCTGCAATAGCCGCGGCACAAGCGAAACCCTCCGGGAGACGCCTTCCTTCCTGAACAGGCTCCCGCCGCCCTGGAGAGCCGCGCACTTCCAGGGTTCAGGAACAGCCCCGTCCTGCCCCTTCCCGGCGGGAGTGTCACCCAGAAACCAAGCGACTGGCTTCTGCATATACTTCCAAACCTATTAGGGAGCGATCTTAACGAGAGAAACTAATACTGACAAGAATTATGCCATTGTTCTGTTTCATCTGTTTAGCAACTTGGAGTTGCGAGTTTTAGAGAGGGGGAAAAAAAGATTACCTTTTAAATAACCGATTCATTAGGGTACATGAATGAATGCCATGTTCCCGTGTTCCAAGTGTCACTCACCATTAAGGGTGCGCGCCCGTAAGTGGCACCGACTTACCACTTCCCCCGTATAGACAAACGCCCGCCCGGCAGCCCGGGGGATCAGAGGCCAGGGGTGGGCTTCCTCAGCTCTGGGCAAAATCACCCGCGCTGCCGAGCACCTAATGAATCCCAACCCTGTAACGCGGCTGCCGCGTTTCCCCTCCCCGGGTGAGGGCGAAAGGGGACCCACGAGGTTGTGCCAAGGTGACACCATCAATTCCAAGCCCACCCTCGGGCTGGCTGTGTGCCGGGAAGACCTCCAGGCACCCTCCGGCCGCCGCCTGCCCCTGGGGAATGGGGGTGAGGAGGGGCGAGCTCGGGTGTGCCCGGCTCGGAGGCTCTGCGTCCGGAGGGAGCCCTGCGGGGTCTGAGGTGACCCAGGTGCTGAGTATTCTCTGGGAACCTCCCTTCACGCCTTCGAGAGCCACGCATTGGTTTTCATTATGACTTTTCAAACACGCTGAGTAGGTGGCATTTCTCCACGCACAGA
This sequence comes from Muscardinus avellanarius, assembly GCF_963383645.1. Classification (NCBI taxonomy): domain Eukaryota; kingdom Metazoa; phylum Chordata; class Mammalia; order Rodentia; family Gliridae; genus Muscardinus; species Muscardinus avellanarius. The sequence goes on from NC_137799.1 coordinate 9,908,618, forward strand.
GGTGACAAGGGATGGGGAGGCCTGGCCCCTGAAGGGACGGACAGGCCTCTTGCAGGAAGCGAGGGCGGTAGGGTAGACAGACACCGCTGGAAGGCAGGGTGGGGGAGCGGCCCGGGACACAGGCCGGAAGCCGGCGGTGGCAGCAGCCCCACGTACCTGATATGGCGTACAGATTGGAGTGCTGGTACTCATAATCCGTCCGTGTGCCGCTCCTGCCTCGGAAGGTGGCGGGGAGTGTCAGAGAGATGTGCCTGAGAGAGAGAGAGAGAGAGAGAGAGAGAGAGAGAGAGAGAGAGAGGTGGAGAGAGAGAGAGAGAGGCGGTTACAAGGTGTGTGGGAGCACCCAACACTATCAGCGGTACAGAGCCTGGCTGGCCTCGCCGTCACCTCCCCACGGCCTTCAGTCCTCCTGGGAGTCCAGAAGCCTCCGAACCGAACCGCAGCACCCTTTCCTGCACTGGGGGGGACGTCCAAGGGGAGGAAAGAGGCCGGCCTCGTGGCATGTCCAAGGCACTCCCCGGGCATCTGACCCAAACTTCTACCCAACCAGGCAATGTGCCAATGGCACCCAAACACCCAGGGTCTCTGACTTTTTAAAATTTATTTTCTTGGAAGATGGGCGTGGGGGCGCACGCTTGTAATCCTAGCATTTGGGAGGCTGAGACAAGGAGGATTGCGATTCACGGACAGCCTCAGCTACTACTTAGGGAGGCCCTTTGCAACTGAGACCGTTTTCAAATAAAGAATAAAAAATAAGGGTGGGGGTGTAGCTCGGAGGTAGAATGTCCCTGGGTTCCATCCCCAGTACTGCAAATATACATACATACATACATACATACATACATACATACATAATTTTCTTGGTCCTGGAGATGGAACCCAGGGGTGTTTTGTCTCTAAGCTATACCTCTAGCCCTTTTTATTTTGAAACAAGGTCTTGCTAAGATGCTGAGGCTGGCCTTGAACCTGTGATCCTTCTGTCTTAGCTTCCCAGGCACTGGGCTTACAGGTGTACGCCAACACCCCTGGGGCACCCAGTTCTTGACTTGTTTAGCGCTAGGAGCAAAGGGAAAACTGGGTGCGGGTGAGCCCAGGGGCAAGGGCAGCCTGATTTGTGAGTGGGCAGGGGCCTCATGACACCTCAGGATGACAGGGGATGGGAAGGAACCGGCCAGGCAGTGAGGGTGTCGGTGCTATGGTGTGGGGTTGGGACACAGTGTCAGTGAACTAGGAAGGGGGGTCAGGGCGGGGCTGGGCAGACACCAGGTGCCACAGCCAGATGGCCTGGGTTTTCGCCCCAGGATGGAGGTTTCCAAACCCCCGCCACTCACTCTGGCATACGCAGAGGAGCCGGCTACACACAGAGACACCCGGGCCTGGCCCTGGGAGCCTGGTTCCATGGCCGCAGGGTGCACCCACCCCGGAAGTCTATTCTAACAAGTTCCAGCAGTGAATTTAAAGAGTGGCCAGGGCTGGGAGGCCTGGGAGGGTCTGCAGCCACTGCAGAGGGTCGCCAGCAGCCCCCACTGCCTGACCTCAGAGCTCCGTCCATGACGGGTCAGTGAATTACTGCCTGGGGTTGTGGCTGAGTGGAGTGGGACCGGTGACAGTTGACCCCGCAGAGTGGCCAGGGCGGGCCTTGAGGCGTGTGTACGCCACGTGGTCTCTACGGCTCCGTATGGTGTCCCTGTGGACCACCTACAGGGCGGCTGCCCCGTGCGCAGGGCACAGGGTCAAACACAATTGCAGGGCACTCGTTCAAGACGGCAGCCCGCGTGGCAGTGCACGCCTGCACTCCAGTACTCGGGAGGCTGAGAGGGGAAGATTGCAGGTTCTCAGCCAGCCTCGGCAACTTATGCCCACAGCAAGTTAAAGAGACCCTATTTTAAAATAAAAAAGTAAGCCGGGCGTGGTGGCGCACGCTTGTAATCCCTGCGCTTGGGAGGCGGAGACAGGAGGATGTGCAGGTTCGAAGCCAGCCTCGCTGGCTTAAGAGACCCTGTTTCCAAATAAAAATATAAAATAGGTCTGGGAGTGTAGCCTGGAGGGAGAAGGGCTTCCAGGAACCGCAGTACCTCCAAAAAATAAATAAAATAAAATAAAATAAAAATTAAAAAGTAACGAAGGCTGGGGAACGTGATCAGAAGTAATATCCCCAATTGCAGCCCTGTGGTACTAGCTTGGGTAGGCACTGGACTCACCCGCCTGTCCAGGAGCCAGTAGAACTATGCTTCCAGGCGGCCAGTCTTCTCTAAGGCTAAGGCCCCGTGGCGGTCACTGAGGGGCTGGGGTCAGCGGGGAGGCGCAGGAGGATGGCGGCCCTCTGGGACTTAGGAAGACAAGTGGCCGTGGACCATGGCAACAAGGCGGAGACCCCCAGGTCACCACCAGGTCAAACATGCGCCAGCACAGGACGGCGGGCTCCGCAGTTGTGGGAAGGTGGGAACCTCTGTACACAAGGCGCACCAAGCAGGGTGACGGCAGTGTGTGTGGGGTGGCGGGGGCTTTTTGGAAGGTCCCCAAGGATGCAAGCAGGGTGAGGGTGACTGCAGGAGGGTGAGGTGTGGTCCCCAAGGATAGAAGCCAAGACACCTGAGTGGTGAGAAGATCTGGACCCGGGAGGCCGAATGGTGAGGGCGGCCACGGGGCCATACCCAAGCCTGGACTTCACTCTGAAGGGCTTCTGGGCAGAGATATAACATGATCCAGCGGGCCATTTAAAAAGTTTACCTGCCGGTACAGGAGCTGAGGAAAGAAAACTGAGGTGCCAGAGTGGCTGGGAATGGAGATTGTCAGGAAACTGCGGCCATTTAGTACCTGCTGTGGACAGACCCTTAACGCCTGTCAAAATGGCAGGCGATGGCACCCAGGACTTAAAAAGAAGCAAAGGATCTAGAGAAGCATAGGCTCCAGAGAGGTCAGGGAGCCTGGCTCCTGAGCGGCCCCACCAACAAGGTTCCCTGCCTCGCCAGGTCAGCCGGGCGCCGCACCCCGCCACGGTGCCGGGCCCTTCCTCTCCTTGAGAAGGCCTTTCTGGGTGTCCTGTCCTCCTTGCGGGGCAGCTGCTGGCAAAGGTGTTGGTGTCGCACCGTCCTCACCACACACACGTCCTCTGCGTGCCCTGGCCCACAGCCACACACGTGGGTCTCAAGGTCCCTCCACCGCCAGCACTGCAGACCTGCCTATCGCCACCGCTTCCTCCCCTCCGGCACAGTCTCTGGCTGGGCCTTGCTTTGCCGTGCCTGGGCCTCGTTCTCTGTTCCTGCTGCTCCTTGTTCCTGGAATGTCCATTCTTCCTACCTCCCCCAACTCCTATTCATCCTTCAAGACCCTACCCGTCATCTTCTCTTTAGTAGAGCCTTCCCTGGGCCTCTCCCTGGCTAGATGGCGCGCTGTGTGTCCTTTCCCATGACTACAACCTCTTGACAGCAGGGTGGGGCATCTTATCAGTGTCATGCCCCCTGTTCTAGGGCAATGTTCTTATACAGTGAACAACTATAGGACATCTACTGAGCAAAGCAAGGGCCGAGTTCAGTCCGCTGACCCCTTGGGTCTTTTTGTGACATGGGCCGCCGTCTGCTCTAGTATCCCGTGGCCCTGTGCTGTGTTTTCCTAAGTGGACCCCAGGGGCCTCTGGGTTATGCCCTGCATCTCACCCGCCTCTGCCGTGGACGGAGACAGGGACAGTGGCAACGGCCAGGAATTCAGAAGATGGGGGGGCTCTGTCCAGATACGACAGACGACGCAGAGTCGAAGGGGCAAATGTGAAATCCAGAGACACTGTTTTCAATATGTTCCACATAAAAATAAAAAAGTAAATTAAAAAAAAGTAGAAAAGACACTCAAGTCACATGCCCGACTGCGTCTCTGACGGGCAGCTGCTCAGCTGAACTGAAATCAAGTTACAGGAATTCCAGTGAGGGCGGTGGGTGTAATGGTGGGTGCGGGGCAGGGCTCAGCGAGAATCACGAGGGGAGGCCCCGGCCTCGGCAGCCTTGGGGCAGAAGGGCTCCCCTCTCTCTCTCTGGTCCTAGGGATGGAACCCAGGGGTGTTCTACCTCTGCGCTATACTCCAAGTCTTATTATTATTATTTTTTTTTTTGAAACAAGGTCTAAGTTGTGGAGGACCCTGTTAAGTTGCTGAGGCTGGCCATGAACCTACAATCCTCCCGTCTCAGCCTCCCAAGTACCGGGATTACAGATGTGTGCCGCCAGCGTGCATCCAGCCTCTTTCTCCTCTTTTTAATTCTTCGTTTTATTTGCATTTTTTTCCTCTCTTTCTGGACAGAGGACACCAGGATGTGGGGACAGAAGCACAGAATGGCTCCTGCAGGCCTCTCGTTATTGGGAATGAAGTGTGTGCTGGGGACACGGGTCACCTGCGCCTCTGCAGGATGAAGGCCCCGCTGCAGGGAAGGGGCGCAGAGGCTTCTGGCTGTCAGTCCGTCTCCATTGCTCCTCGCCTGATTTCCGAACGCTATTCATCCTTCAAGACCTCGCCACCCTCCCTGCTAGGACCTTTCCGGGGCTCGCCTCAGGCTGAACGGTGCTGTGGGTCCTCGCTCAAGACTGTTAACACTTGGACAGCAGGGCCAAATCCCATGGATTTGGTGCCCCATTTTCTAGGGCAATTCCTTCAGACAGCAGGCGGCTACTGAACGTGAGCGGGCCCCCCGGGTCCTTCTGGGGTGGGAGGCAGGTGTGAGCTATTGTTGGTTTTCTCCTCCCATGTCCCTGTGTTGAGTTTTTCCTGACTAGATGCGAGGGGCCTCCGTACGGTTGTGGCCGTGTCCTCTATCTTCTGGGCTCCAGTTCTTGCCGCAGAGCCCGTGTATTTGCGGCTCCTTCTGCCCGAAACCCTCCTCTGGCTCCCCAGAAGCCTGCTCCTCTGGGGCCAGCCCCGCCCCGCCATGGCTCCCACCGGGCTCTGTGCAGCCCCTCCCTCTGCCCTGGGTTGTCCGCTTGGGTTCTGTGTCCATAGACAGGGTCTCTACCGTGCGGCGCCGTGGAGGCTGTGCGTGCCGGGAGGATCCTGTGAGATCACCTGACACTCGGAGTGAATGAGTGAATCCAGTCCCGACTTGTAATTAGCGACGTTGGGAATCTTCCAGGAAGCCCTCCCTCTTGTCTCCTCGGCCCCAGGACTGGGTCGGTTAATGGGTTGTGTGACGGGCCCCGCCCATCAGCCAGTAAGTCCGAGAGCTAAGATGGCACTGAGCGGAAATCTTCCCCAGAGCACTTAGGTGGTAAACAGCTTTCAGGAAGTGACGACAAGAGCATGAGATACACGGGAACACCGCATGCCATAGGGCAACAGCCAATGGACTGGCTGTTGCCATGAGTTGTGCACGTGAACAGTCTGCTGATTGGCTGTTGGGCTCTATATAAGGGGAAGATTTCTGGGGGGAAAAAGGGGGAGAGAGAAGAGAAGATTTACGGGAAGAAGATTTGCGGGAACTGTACAAGAACCTGGGGTAATAAAACTGCTTGAGGAAGATCGTGTAAGAGTCGTCACTGCGCGCGACAAGTGGTTGGCCCGTACGGGGACCTTCGCTTTGATCAGAACCTCGGCAGTCCAGGGCAGCCGGCTGGTAAGTACTCCTTGACTCCGGAAAGGGAGGAGGAGGCTCCGTTTACGGAGGGTTATTTTCCCTGATCAAAGGGGGCTCCATTAAGGAGGATATTTAGTAAATAAGGCTCGCGGATAAGCGAGGCTCGCGGAAAAGCGAGGGACAGCGCTGTATTTTCCCCGATCAAAGGGGGCTCCATTAAGGAGGTAAATAAGGCTCGCGGATAAGCGAGGCTCGCGGAAAAGCGAGGAACAGCGCTGTATTTTCCCCGATCAAAGGGGGCTCCATTAAGGAGGATATTTTTTAGTGTAAGTAAGTTAGAGAATCGGGCTGGTCCTGATTCGACAAGATGGGAAATAGTCCATCTCACCCATTGCATAAAGCATTGAAAGCTTTGTTGAAAAGTAGAGGCCTAAAGCTTAGGGACAAGACAATACAAGATTTTCTCGAACAAATAGATAGGGTAGCGCCATGGTTTACAGTATCAGGGAATCTTTCTTTGGCAAGCTGGGATAAATTGGGAAGAGACGTAGAACGCGCCGAAGAACAAGGTATTGTCACAGGAGGGACTCGGCCGCTTTGTCGGCTGATTCGTGCCTGTTTGGAAGAAAGGCGCTTTAGAAAATTTGTGCAGGAGGGCCAGGCAGCTTTAGACGGTGTAAAAGAGGAACGTTCAGCTTCCTCTAAAGTGGCCAGTGAGGAGGATTCAGAGTCAGAGGGGGAAGATGACTCTGAGGAGGAATTAGAGGCCATTGGTAAACAAGTGAAAGCTTTTGAACTGATTAAAGAGGAAATTTCGCCTCCTCCGTATAACCCTTCTGCGCCCGGAGCAGGAGAAGGTGTCTCTTTTAGTAGTCAGATGTGGAGAGATGCGGGAATTTTTCTAGCAAATCAAGCTTTCCCAGTTTTCCAGCTGCAGGAGGGGGGAAATCGTTATCATGAGCCTTTGGACTTTAAAACAGTTAAGCATCTCGCAGAGTCAGTTTGCACATATGGGTCGTCAGCTGCTTTCAATATAGCAATAATAGAGAGTTTACATCGCTATGCCATGACCCCAGGAGACTGGCAAAATTTAGTTAGGGCCACCTTAAATCCTGGCCAATATTTGGATTGGAAAGCTTATTATATAGAATATGCCACTGAACAAGCTGCACGTAATCGAGCAGCAGGAAATTCAGCCTGGGATATAGACATGCTGATGGGCCAAGGACGATTTGCTAATCAACAGCTTGGGTATCCACAACAGGTGTATGAACAAATCAACAGACTCGCTACCCAGGCCTGGAAGGCCCTCCCTAACAAAGGAGAGGTATCTGGTAACCTTACAAAGATTACTCAAGGATTGACTGAACCCTTTTCAGACTTCGTTGCCCGTCTAGTAGAGGCTGCGGGAAGAATTTTTGGGGATTCTGACGCGGCCATGCCGCTCATTAAACAATTGGTCTATGAGCAATGCACTAAAGAATGCAGACAGGCCATCACTCCTTACAAACATAAAGGCCTAGAGGTGTGGATGAAGGTGTGCAGGGAACTCGGAGGACCCTTAACCAATTCAGGACTTGCTGCAGCCATTATACAGGCCTCCGGACAACAAAGTAAGAATAGTACCAAAAATGGCAATTGTTTTTCCTGTGGAGCGACAGGACACTTAAAACGAGATTGTCCTAAGTGTAGGGCGTCCCAATCTTATCCTTCTCCTCCTGAGTATTGTCGTCGATGTAGAAAAGGAAGGCATCCTACTTTTGAGTGCCGTTCGGTTAAAGATATCGATGGCAACCCCTTGCCCTATACTGGAAAGCAATCATCAAATACTCAGACAAAAAACGGGAGGGCGGGCCCTCGTTCCCAGGGCCCACAAAAATATGGGAACCCTCAGGTGTATGGGGCCATGGAGACACAGCCACCTCAGTGGCCCAATTTACAGCCTCCGGAACAGTCCGGCGAGCCACTCCAGGTTCGGCAGGATTGGACCTCTGTGCCACCTCCAGGCTGGTATTAACGCCACAAATGGGGGTTCAAATTATTGAAACAGATTTTCAAGGTCCTCTGCCACCTAATTCTGTTGGCTTACTTTTTGGAAGGTCTTCCTCTACCATGAAAGGACTTGTAGTCCATCCGGGGGTTATAGATGAGGATTATACCGGTATTATCAAAGTGATGGTTTCAGCGCCCCGGGGTATCGTTGCCATTTCCCCTGGGGATAGAGTGGCACAGTTACTTTTGCTTCCCAGTCTACATGGTATGTTTCCTTCAGCAGAGGGACGACGCGGTATTGGTGGGTTCGGTTCTTCAGGAAATGAGTTAATATCTCTTGCCTTTGATATGGGAACTCGTCCCTTGATAACCTTGGACGTGGAAGGCAAGCAAATCCTAGGACTTTTAGATACTGGGGCAGATAAAAGTGTCATCGCCTGTAAAGATTGGTCATCTTCATGGCCCACTCAAAAGGCTACCGGAGAACTTAGAGGTTTGGGTTATGCTAAAACCCCTGACCTCAGTGCTAGGGCTTTACATTGGAAAGATCAGGAGGGACATAAGGGGCAGTTTGAACCCTATGTGCTGGAGCTGCCAGTTTCCCTCTGGGGAAGAGATTTATTAGTGGACATGGGATATTCCTTACAAAATACATCTTATTTCCCCCAAGCCCATAATATTCTCCTTCGCCAGGGCTACCACCCTTCCTACGGGCTGGGAAAACACCTCCAGGGACGTAAAAGCCCAATTCCTACTAAAGAAAAGAGTGGTCGCGAGGAACTGGGTTTTGTGCAGTAGCCACTGAGGAGGCAATTCCCATTACCTGGAAGACGGGAGATCCAGTATGGGTTCCTCAGTGGCCTCTCTCCCGTGAAAAGCTTGAAGTAACAAGGAAATTAGTACAAGAGCAATTACAGTTAGGCCATATCCGGCCATCCACCTCTCCTTGGAATACCCCGATTTTTGTGATAAAGAAAAAATCTGGAAAATGGAGGTTATTACACGACCTCCGAGCCATAAATAGCCAAATGCAGATTATGGGGCCAGTCCAACGAGGGCTTCCACTCCTCTCTGCTATTCCGAAGGAGTGGCCACTTATCAGCATAGATATAAAAGATTGTTTTTTCTCCATCCCTTTAAATCCTGCGGATACTCCTCGTTTTGCTTTTACTGTTCCCTCTATTAATCAAGAGGAAATTGACAGTAGATATGAATGGGTGGTCCTCCCACAAGGAATGGCCAATAGCCCTACCCTCTGTCAATTATATGTAAATAGTGCTCTTGAGCCCGTAAAAACCAAATTTCCAGAAATTCGGTGTATTCATTACATGGATGACATTTTGTTAACCACAAAAAATCCCTCCATACTTGAGGAGGCTTATTGTCACCTTGTAAAGATTTTGGAAACTCATCAATTATTCATCGCCTCAGAAAAGGTACAAAGAGGAGAAAATATACACTTTCTTGGCAACATTGTTCTCCCCCATGCAGTCCTGCCTCAAAAATTAATCATCCGCACTGATCAATTAAAAACCCTCAATGATTTCCAAAAACTGTTGGGAGACATTAATTGGGTTCGACCCTTTTTACAAATTCCTAACCATGCCTTGAAACCTTTATATAATCTGCTCGTAGGCAATCCTCAATTAGATTCTCCTCGCGTCCTTACCGATGAGGCCCGCCATGCGTTACAATTAGTAGAACAAGCACTTACGAAAGCGTCTCTCCGTCGAGTGACCCCTGGACAGCCATTATGGGCTTGTATCCTGGCCACTGAAAAACAGCCTACTAGTGTTCTTTGGCAACAAGGACCCCTTCTTTGGATTCACCCCAAAGTCTCCCCTCAAAAGGTAGTTGAATATTATCCCACCAGTGTAGCAAGCCTTGCCCTTAAAGCCATTCAGCAGTGCATCCAACACTTTGGCAGAACGCCCGATAAGCTGGTGGTACCGTACACTGCTCTGCAAGTACAAACGCTGGTAGCCACTATTGATGATTGGGCTATACTTATGTGCTCTTTCAGTGGTGAAATAGACAATCATCTTCCCAAAGATCCATTGTTACATTTTGTTCTGGAACATCCTCTCATTTTCCCATTGGTCACTAAAAACAAACCTGTAGCTAATGCAATTAACATTTTTACTGATGGATCCAAAACTGGTGTGGGGGCCTACCTAATAGAGGGAAGCGATCCTGTTATCATCCAATATTCACATACCTCTCCACAACTGGTTGAATTAAATATTGTTTTAGAAATTTTTAAGAGAGTTTCTTCTCCTTTCAATTTATTATCAGATTCACAATATGTGGTTAATCTGGTTAGATCGCTTGAATGCGCGGGTCAACTCTCTTTACATACTCCTATTCATTCTATGGCTAGCCAAATCCAGATTTATATACATTTAAGAAAGACACCATTCTTTATCCAGCACGTTAGGGCACATACTGGATTACCTGGCCCTATTACATATGGAAATGATCTAGTAGATAAACTCACCAAGATACATATGATTTTTTCTCTTACTCAAATGCAACAGGCACAGGCATTTCACCGTCAATATCATGTAAATTCTAAAACATTACAACAGCGATTTAAAATCCCTCGACATCAGGCTCGGGAAATTGTAAAAACCTGTAATGCCTGTGCCCCTTTTTTACACCCCTCACATGTGGGCATTTGCCCACGAGGCTTGCTCCCTCTACATCTCTGGCAAATGGATGTAACTCACATATCTGAATTTGGAAAATTGAAATATATCCATGTTTCCATAGATACTGTCTCTGGAATTATTCATGCATCTGCTCATGCCGGGGAAAAGGCACATGACGTCGTCAATCATTGCCTTGAGGCCTGGGCAGCATGGAATATGCCTAAAGAAATAAAAACTGATAATGGCCCGGCTTATACTTCCCAAAAATTCACATCTTTTTGTTCACAGATGGGAATAACTCTAAAGCATGGCCTTCCGTACAACCCTCAGGGACAGGGTATTGTGGAACGCGCCCATCGTACTCTTAAAGAATGCTTGATAAAACAAAAAGAGGGAATTGGAACCAATATGAAACCGAAGCAGCGCCTATCCTTAGCCCTTTTTACTTTGAATTTTTTGCAATTAGATGTCAATGGCAAGACTGCTGCCGATCGTCATTTTGCCCCCTCGGGTACGAGCCAGGGTTTCGTGCGTTGGAAGGATGCCCTCACAGGGCAATGGAGGGGACCTGACCCAGTGCTCACATGGGCCAGAGGCTCTGTTTGTGTGTTTCCACAGAACGGCGCCGATCCTGTCTGGGTTCCAGAGCGGCTGACTCGTCTGGTGAAACAAAAGGATGATGAGCCATCGACTGATTCTTTTGGGGACCATGATACTGTGGAATTCCAAGGATAGGAAGTGATCCACAATGGGGGCTTTTGACTGCTTTTTCTTTTCTATTGCCTTTGAGTCATTCTGCTCAAGTTCTTCCCCGCTTAATCCTTTTACCTTTTCCCCTTAAAATTGGCACAGGAGCAAATTCTACTTTTGCAGGTTATAATTTTACTTATTAGAGCCTGACCATGGCCTTTCATTCTAACCTATTTGATCTGTGGCTTCTTTGTGGGATAAATGGCAGTTGCACGGATTTAGCTCCCCTTGTCATGATTAATGATAATGCGTTTATTGCCGCTAATCTTTCTTGCGAGCTTTCTGCATATCCTACAGATAACCGGTCATCGAAATTTGACAATTTGACAAGACGGTTGCGGTTGGAGATCATCAAAACCAATACTACTCAAGTTGACCCGGTGATGGCCCGCACCTTGATGTCCTGGATCCAACAAGCAGCTCGTCATTTAAAAGAGTGGGCTGGACTGGGTGCTCTTGGTCTTTGTCTGGTCTTACTGTGTATCTTATGTCTCTACTGTCTTAGAAAACTAATCCGTCAGCGCGCTACAGATAAAGTGCTCATAGCTCAGGCATTTGCAGCCATGGAGTTGGGACAATCCCCTCAAATATGGCTTGCGGCGATGGGAAAGTCTTAATGACAGGATGCCAGCTAGGACTGCACTCGGGACCCCGGGAGGGTGCATCCCGAGGAGGGCATGCTCAACTGCATACGGGTTGCCACTGATTCTTGTCCCGTCCCTGGCAAAAGGTGGTGGGCCTAGAAGCCCCTTCCAAACATACAGGGGTTGAGTCCTCTGTCCTCTCCTGTCTGAAAAAACAAAAAAGGGGGAACTGTGACGGGCCCCGCCCATCAGCCAGTAAGTCCGAGAGCTAAGATGGCGCTGAGCGGAAATCTTCCCCAGAGCACTTAGGTGGTAAACAGCTTTCAGGAAGTGACGACAAGAGCATGAGATACACGGGAACACCGCATGCCATAGGGCAACAGCCAATGGACTGGCTGTTGCCATGAGTTGTGCACGTGAACAGTCTGCTGATTGGCTGTTGGGCTCTATATAAGGGGAAGATTTCTGGGGGGAAAAAGGGGGAGAGAGAAGAGAAGATTTACGGGAAGAAGATTTGCGGGAACTGTACAAGAACCTGGGGTAATAAAACTGCTTGAGGAAGATCGTGTAAGAGTCGTCACTGCGCGCGACAGGGTTGGAAAACGCAGCCGCTTCTGATTCATAGATTTTTTTTTTTTTTACATAAACAGTAAATACATTCTGTGTGGCATTGCTTATAAAGCCCCATGCCAAAACCAGATGAAATATCAGATAATAGGGGACTGGTTAAAAAACTATGGGACCGCTGTGGACTGAAATATTTTGTCATCTTTTAAAATGTTTTAGAAGACTACTTAATGGCCTGAGCCCATGCTCCTGCCCATGACAACTGCTGAGAAAGATAAAATCTTTGTGTTTATACTTAAGACTTCTGATGGGTTGAGCACAGGCTTCTGGCCGAGGTGTGGGATGAGGTCAACAGCTCGCCCAGTGCTGGCGCCACTCTGGGGCTAGAGAGAAGAGATGGAAGGCCCGTCACGGTGAGCACGGGCCGTGGCTCCCCCGTAGCACGAGCCAGAGGCGTCTTAAGAATGAACAAGGGCCAGACAGCTTTAAACCAGACAGACGCGTCCAAGACAATCTGGAGGCTGGTGCCCGATGGACAGCAGTTCCAGCGGAGTGACTCGATGGGCCCCAAAGGTGAGCACAGATCCCAACCACACTAAGGACAGTCGACTCGGAGACCCAGGAAACGCTCTGGTCAGGACAGCAGCCAGGGAAAAGAAGACCTGGAGCCACCCCCAGGAGCTCCTGGTGACTCCAGTGGTGGATTATTACTCCAAAAGCTGTTTTATAACTAGAATGGAACTGGACCAGTCCCTAAATCCCAGGGAGAGGCCCTGCCCCGGCCCTCAGGACTGCTCAGAGGAGGCAGGGCAGGCCCTGCCGGGCACCGTGGCTGCCCCTGGTGGCCTGTCGGCGGGAGGGACAGGCTGAGCTGTACCACAGGTCAGCCTCCGCAGGCTGCTGCCAGCCACCCAGCTAAACAGCTGCAGAGGGAAATTCCATTTTCTCCCCCAAGTCAGTGTGGGGCACCTTATTCAATTAACATGGCCACTAAGCCGCAGACAGCTCGGGAGAAAGGCCCTTCAGTTAGAGAGCACGCTTTATGACATGACAGTAGTCGCCGGCACGATTTATTTCCTTTGATGGGATTCTGCTTTTTCCCTGTTAATTTAAATCTGTATTTTCTAGTGCTGATTCCAGGTCTGTGTGAATTTTTAAAATGTTACTATTAATCTTGCGGACACAGTGGCCGCATCTAATGAAGATGGGCTCTGTGGGGGACGGCAGCGGGGTTTGCCGTCCCCAGCAACTGTGTGTGACAGGGCAGCGCGGAGAAGCGTGGCTAGAAAGGTGGGGTCGGCTCAGAGACAGGTTCACGGGATCTTCCAGCTCTACACACCCACATGTTTGCACACATGTACGCACACACATGTGTACACACACACACCATACACACCTTGGGGCATGAAATTACAACTCCCATTCTCTTTTCTGGGGCTGAAATTTGCCTTAAAACCAGGTTCTAGGGCAGTCGTTTTCAATGCATGCTCTGGGAATCTCTGGAGTTCCAAAGACTCTTCAGAGGAGCCACAAGGCCACAATGATTTTAATAACACTACTGAGCCGGGCGAGGCCGCTTGTAATCCCAGCATCTGGGAGGCTGAGACAGGAGGATCCTGGTTCACGGCCAGCCTCAGCTATTTACTGAGGCCCTCTGCAACTCAGTGAGACCTGTTTCAAAATAAAGAAAAAAATAGGGCTGGGAGTGTAGCTTGGAGGTAGAATGCCCCTGGGTTCCATCCCCAGTACAGGGAAAAAAAAAAAAAAAAAAACCCAACTGGGACAGCTCTTCCTTTATTCTTAAGTAGAACTCGAAACAGCACCAACTAGAGAGAAAAAATAATCCAAGAAATTAGGAGTTCATCAACTTTTAAAATTCTTACTCTTGAAAAGATACTGTTAACAAATATGAAAAACTAGCCAGAGGCCTGCAGAGAATATTTATGAAACATATAACCAGCTTATCTCTAGGGTATACCTGGGGCTCTTGAGAAGATGAACCCAATTTATAGGGAGAGCCAGGAACTTGGGACACTTGACTAAAGAAAGTACAAATAGCAAACACGCACCCGAGAACACTCAACGTCCCCGGTCATGAGGGGAACGCAAGTAAAAACGACCACAGGGTACTGCGGGGTATCTCCTGGAATCCCGAAAACGAAAGGGCCGCCGCCTGGCTTGCTGGCCAGGATGCAGAGCAGCCACAACTGTTAGGCACTGGCCATGGGAATGTAAAACGGCATCACCGCTTCCGAAAAGAGTCTACACTGACATCCTTGTCGTTCAACCCCACCATCACTCTTCTAGGTTTCTACCCCAGAGAAAGAAAGGAAAAGGTGTGTCTACACAAAGGTTTGTCCACAAATACATTTGTAATAGTAAAATATTAGAACGGGTAGAGGCCCAATAATGGGAGATGCTGTTATCCCCCAAGCAGGAGGCTCAATACTGGGGAGATAACGGGACAAGGTGTGGTGTATCACGTGATGGAGACTAGTTAGCAATCAAAAAGGAACGGACTACTGATGCTACGGCTCAATCTCAAGTCAGTGACAGTGAGTGCAAACAAGGAAGGTAGGAAAGGGCGGGCGGCGCGATTCCGTCCCTGGGAAGTCCTAGGAGGTGCAAGGCAGTCCATGGCTGCCAGAGGAGCGGGCTATACTGCAGAGGTGCACAAGGGCTCTGCAGGTGCACGTGCTCATGCCCTAGATTTTCAAAAACCATCAAGCTGTGTACTTTAAGTGTGTGCAGCGTATCATATATCAATTCTACTTCAGCAAAGCTGAAAATACACCTAAATATACACGCCAGTGCTGCTTCTGAAAAAGTTCTCAGCTGGGATAGTGCCAGGGGACACTGGTGGTGACATCAGGCTTTCCCCGTCACCCCAAGGACTGGAAGACAACGGAGCCACCAAGTTTTGCGGGTGAAAAAAGATAGGACTACGAAATTTTTTACTCCTTCAAATTGCCCTTGATGTGTGAAGACAAGAACCCCCGACTGTCATTTCTGTCCCTTTTGTAGAGGAAATAAGATAAGAAACACTCCAAGGGCTGGGGCGCAGCTCGGAGGCAGCAAACTGGCTGAGTATGTACAACACCCCCAGCTCACAAAAACTGAACAAAACCCCAAAACAGCTCCGAGCCAGGCACAGTGGCGAACACCGGCCGTCCCAGACACCTGGGAGGCTGAGGCAGGAGGGCTGCTTGAGCCCGGAGTTCAGTGCCGCCCTGGACAATATTCTGAGAGCCTAGCTCAAAAAGCAAAACCAAGCCAAACTGTGGCAGATGTTTCAAAATTCAGATGTAAGAAAAATGGGAGGAAAAGACCTGCATTTATTCTTTCTTTATAGAAATCTGAGGAAATTGCCTGAAATGCAGAAAATGCCATACTTAGGACTGAGAATGGTAATGTTAGCTGGCCCTGTCCAGGACCTGACCCTTCACATATCATGTGAGCCAGCCCCACCGCGGCCAGGGCTGAGGTCCCCACCTGCAGATGCGCCTGGGGCCACAGCCTGGCTTTGACAGAATCTGCCAGAATTGGAATTTGAATGCTCACAGGAAAATGACAAGAGCTACACTCTCTCTGCCCCCCCCCCCCGCCTAACCGGGACTGAACCCAGGAGCGATACCCTCAGCATTTTATAATTTTTTACCTTGAAACAGGGTTCTCACTAAGTTGCTGAGGCTGGCCTCGAACCTGTGACCCTCCAAGTACTGGGGTTCCAGGCGTGTGCGCCACCACACCTGGCTAGGTTCACACCTGTGATCATGATGCTCCGCCCAAACGTGGAGGAGCCAGCATAAGATGCTGGGCTCAGAATGTTCTGCAGCTAGAAAACAATGGTTACAGGGCTTGGGGCACTGGGGTGCTCAGGCGGGAGGCTGAGCGGCGGGAGGCAGAGTGTGGGTGCGATGGGGGGGCAGGATCCACCCTGGGGCCGCGTCGCTCAGAGCCAAGACCCGCAGCAGCCGACCCAGCCAGCAGTAAGTGGAGTCTCGCAGAACAAGGATGTTAATGTAACACCTAGCCAGGTCAGAGCAAAGAGCGGCGGCGAGCCGGGCGCGCTCTTGTCAACACAGCCAAACTGCAAAGACGCAGCTGCCAGGAAAAACGAGCAGCAACCAGACAAAAGGAGGGTCCCAGAATCTCAGGCTACACACGCTCCCCAGGACAATCCACTTCTGCGGGGCACCTAGGGGTGCGGCTCTGTGCAGACGGCGAGCGCAGGACGCTCCAGCGCCCAGCGGAGGGCCCCGGGCCAGGGCAGCTGACGAGAGAAGCCAAGAAGGGGAGAGTGTGGCCCTCCGCCCATCCCACCCTGCTATACTGTGTGTGTGTGCACGTGTGTGCGTGTTACTGATAACCCAGGGGCATCCTACCTCTGAGCCAGACCACCAACCCTATTTATTTACTTATTTATTTATTTTTGGTGGTACTGGGGTTCCTGGAAGCCCTTCTACCTCTGGGCTACACTCCCAGACCTATTTTATAGTTTTTTGAAACAGGGTCTCTTACGCCAGCGCGGTTGGCTTCGAACCTGCGCGATCCTCCTGTCTCCGCCTCCCAAGCTCGGGGATTACAAGTGTGTGCCACCACGCCCAGCCAACCCTTTTTATTTTAAAATGGGTCTCGCTAAGTGCCGAGGCTGGCCTCAAATCTGTGATCCTCCTGTCTCAGCCTTCCAAACACTAGGATGACAGGTTTGTGCCACCACACTTGGCTCTGTTCATACATATTTCAACGTTACTTTCTTTTTCAATGAGAAACCGATTTATCGGAGAGAAGATGGCAAAATGGGAGAGAAATCTTTCTGGAAGTGGTCAGAAGGATGTGGAGACTCCAGGCACACCTGGAGTTAAAGGGCGTCTTGTTTCTTACACCCTGTGTCTGCTGGGGGACATGGGTTTGTACTGGTATTGGGAAGAGGGTTTAAAATGTATTAATGTGTCAATACTGGGAAAGATGTCCAATCTTGAAATATGTCTTCTTTACTAAGAAAGCCAGGGTTAGCTAACATGTCCTTGCATTCCTAAGAACAATTTAACACATTTTGGGGGAGAAGACGAAAGGTAAAAGCCCGTGTCTGGAGACAGAGATGCCTCCCCCTCAGGCCATAAATCTGGGCCTGTGTTTGGAGACAGAGATGTCTCCCCCTTTAGGCCATAAATTCGGCTGGAGAGATAACAGAAGCAGAGCCGGGGTTGGAGATAAGGGGTAACATGATCTCCAAAAATCAGAGGGACCTGCTGGACTTAGACAGGATAAAAACTCAGTAAACTGGAGTTCTTTGGCATTTTCATTCGATTTGCCCCCCTGTGCCCCGCTCCGGCACAGGGCTATAACTATCTCTATATTTCTATCTTTTTAATAAACTTCTTTAAATCTGCAGCAGCTGTCCAAGCGATGAATACTTATTCTTAGCTTAGGACAAGAATCCACGGTTTTTCTATTTGTCTGTCTGGGTGGTGGTGGTGGGGGGGTTACTTTTCCACACACACACCACACACATCCCCCCCAACCTATCCCCTGCAACAGGTTGGGGGCCGGGGGCCGAGGAAGAAATCTGCAGAAGCAGCAATGGCGTTCGAGCGGGGCGGGGTGCGGCGAACGGCTCCACGATTCCCTGTTACTGCGGCCCAACGCCCCTGGGAAGAAGTCATCTGTGGCGCATCGCTTCAGTGCCAGGTGCGAGGCCGTGCTTAATGAACGCCACTTAATGGAGAAAGAGCCTCTTACGGAACACCTGGCACGCAGGGCGGAGTGGCGGGAAGGGGCCTTCTGCACCTGCTGGCATTTAATCAGCACCTCCGAGCTGCCGGCCTCCGAGGCTGGCGGTGTCCGGTGTCCCCGGCCGCCGCCCGCGCGCACAGTTCCGGGAGCCCTATTTCTTAAGGACCATATGCCCAGGCCCCGGCTCGCCCTGAAGGTAATTAAAACGCATCATTTTCAGCTGGAAGGTCCATCCCCGCGGCTTCACGGCCCTGGTCCTGCTCCGGGGACCCCGGGCGTCCGTGCTGAGGAGAAGGGAAGATGCTGGACGCTCTCCTTGGAACTCGGCTCTACTAAAAGCAAAGGTCAGCCATTTTAAGGGCTCTAGGCCTTAGATTTCCAGTTGCCGCGGGGGTTTTGATCTCGCTGGCGGTGGAGCCAGCCTCGGCAGGAAGCTGCCCTGAGCAGTTACTGCCGCTTCTCAGTCTGATGAGATGCTTCGGCTTTTGTTTTGTCATCGGCGCCAGCACAGGGAAGAGGGTTTTTGTAAAACCTAAAATGGACCTTTTCCTCTAGAATGATTCCAACTAGCTCGTAAACTTTCTATGCCCAGACCTGGAATGGAACTCCAAATATACCCAGTGAAGGTGGCCCCGCCCAAGGAATCATGAGCTGTGGCAGGCTCCTGAGATTGGGGCTGCTGTAATTATTAGGTGGAAACAGACTCCATCCATTCTCTGTGGGGGGGTGGGTATTGGGAATTGAACCTGGGGGCATTCTACCTCTGAGCCATACCCTAGCCCAATTTTATCTTTTATTTTCACATAGTATCTCTGAGTTGCTAAGGGCCTCGCTAAATTGCCAAGCCTGGCCTCGAACCTCCTGTCTCGGCCTCCCAAGTCCTGGGATTACAGGCTTGCACCACCACGCCCGGCTCCGTCCACTCTTTTTTTTTTTTTTTTTTTTTTTTTGTGGTATTGGGGGTGGAACCCAGGAGTCATACTTCCAGACCTATTTTATTTTTATATTTTATTTGGCTTCGAATCTGTCTCGGCCTCCCCAGTGTGCGCCACCACGCCCGGCTCCACTCATTTTTAATTGACTTCCTATTATGCCAAATACTAAGCTTAATGCTAAGATAGTTTAAAAAACCAGGTCAGAATCAGATATTTTAGAAATTTATCTACAAGCATATTGAAACACATACCTAAATCTCCTGTCACAAAGCATAAAGCTCTAAACATCAAAGGATCTGCATCGAAGAACTATAAGATTATATGCTGTGATTTTAAACTAATGGCATAAAACACCCCACACGGTCAACATCTGTTGAACCCACTGCTGTCTCCCGCAAAGGCGGGCTGCGGGGAGACAGGTGCGGGAAGGGAGGGCGACCTGTGTGTCCCGACCGTGACCCTGAGATGACGCTCGGAGGCGCCAGGGCAGCGGGGGTGGCCCGGCCTCAGCCGTCGGGCCTGGCTCGGTTCCTGTGGTCACCCGTGACCAGGACAGTCGCCACCTAGCACCCGCACTATTCACCCTCACGCTCGACTTGAAGCAATTCGGCAGGGTAAGCGGGATTTTACACGTAGGGGGAAAGGGGTTCAGAGAGGGTAAGGAATTGGCCCCAGGCTGCACAGCTAAAGAAAACAACTGGGCTACTACCTGCACCCACGGTCTTTCCACCACGCCATGCACAAAGTACAGACGCGCTCGAGCAACCCATTTGCCGTGATCAATATAACTTGAGCCTCCAATATATAACTGATTATATAGTGAGTTTCCCTCCTGGGCACCTCGGCCCCCAACCAAATCACTCTGCACTGGACAAGCAAAAAAAAAAAAAAAAAAAAAAAAACACAACAAAACCTGTCACAGGAAGACCACGGAGATCACCAACCTCCCCAAGTTCCTACACGCACAGCTTTGAAGTATGTGCAACTCGACGGCATATGGCAAATCAATTACTAGTTTAAATCTTAAAACAAAAACATGGCAAGTGCCGTACAGAAATAATCAAGAACAACGGTTCGGTTTAGATTACAGTGGGCCACTGGAGTTTTGAATACAATTAATCATCATTCCAGGCAACGGGAAGCCATATTGACACTTATTCCTAATTTGAATATTTAATTAGGGTGAAGTTCTTCATCAAATTATCGCAGAACTGGGAGAAAGCCTAGAAGACTTACACAATTACTACCTTAACCCCTTCCCAGCCGCTCCCCCGTGAGCGCTGCGGGGCAGGGTGCGGGGCCTGGAGGGAGCGCTGCGGCCAGAGAACCGCCCAGGGAGTGAACCCATCAGCTCGGACTCGATTCTGGAATGAACCCTGGACAGAGGCGAGGGTTCCCGGTCCCCTGCCGGTCTCATAACGATCCTGCAGAGGCGGTGTCCTTAGCCTCATCTTACGGAAGGGGAAACTGAGGCTCGGGGGCACGCCATCACTCTCCCAAGCTCACAGTGCCCGTGAGTGGGGGGAGGATGGCAGTTACCCCTCATGCCCGTGAGCACACGCACACACAGGCCCCAAAGACGACGACGAGGCCCAAAGTAGAGTAACGCGTGCCCCCAGGCCCCCGAAGCTGACTTTGCACGCCACCCTTGGCCATGCAGGTGTAGAATCCCTTCTGCTCCCTGACTCGCCTGGGGAGCTCAGGATGCAGGACGGCCGAGTGCCGGGCGCTCGACTGTCTCCTGCGCGCGCCGGCGGGTTCAGTCCCCGCTCGTGGGAATCTTCACGGCTCCGTCTGCAGCGGCCACTTGCAGCAGGAAGCGGAGCCGGGTGCAGGGCTGAGCGCTGTCCCGCATGGCGCCGCTTTGCCCATCTCGGCCCGGCCACAGCGGGGGACCCCGGATCCATCACGCCTGCTCCGAGCCCGCTTGTGATGGGAGCAAATGGCGTCGGGAACTTTGAAACTTTCCTTTGTATATTACATCAATCCATATAAGAAAATCTCTTTTAATGAGGAGTGATGTCGTTACAAACTCTCCAGAGCCGTAATTAGAGCAAACTAATTGAAGTTGTGTTTTGACACACTTTCCAGATTCACGGGTGCCGGATGACATATTCACAACACTGCCGCCGCACAGCCATGGCGACGGCAAAATCATTAGGCTAATAACACTTATTTGCATTCTTATCATGCCGGCAGCTCTCCCTTAAATACTGTTTCTACTAGTGTTCCTTCACCGTAAGTTTCCACTGGAAGATATTAACAGTAATTATTAGTACTTTAGTGGAATTTTAATGCTAAGGATAACAACGTGCATTAACATACATTGAATGGCAATTCCTTTTCTTAACCACGGTCCGGAAGGTTTGGGGTTCTTCCCGGGCCTCTGCCCCACAGCCCGAGGGTGAGCGAGTGTCACTTCAGCTGTATTCACAACTGCTGAATGCCCACGCCCCGAGGGATCTCACGTCTGGGCCTCTGAACTATTTTGTTTCAAATGTTTGATGAGAAAAATCTTTCCTTTCTTTTAAAGTACAATAAAATGAAAAAAGTTAAGGAGAAATTTTTTCCAAGCGGTTAAAAAAAGGTCTCAGTTTACAACACCGTCTCTGGTAATGATACTAATGAATTCCAGGAGGGGCGGTCTTTGCCCCGGGTGGGGCGGGCTCGATCTGTCAAGACGGCGGCACCGTTTGCCACCAACAAGGCCAATTTTTTGGCTGCTTAACTCAGACGCTCACACATGGAGAGGAAGACGCGACGGTTCTAAATAATGGTTATTAATGACGCTCTCTTCGAAAGTGACAAATTACTTCTGAAATTTAGAATCGAAGAGGTATGAGGAGTGAAACTGCCGCCAGAGTGACAGGAAACGCCAGCAGGCACCCGCCCGGTCCCACCTCCGGCTCTGGGCTGCGGCACACGGCGCCCCCCACCCCCGCGAGTCCTGGCAGCTCCTGTTGATGACCAGGTCCATTCCGGCAGTGACCTCGCCTCTCCGCGAGCTGGAAGATGCCACGTGCACTGTATGGAATGGAGACACCTGGCCTCCCTCGGGGTCAGGTTAGAGAGTCAGGCAGACCCCAGCCCCCGTTAATACCTCGAGAGGGAGAAGACCCTCCGCCCCTCGTTCACCACCGGTAATCCAGAGGGAGCGCACCGACTGCAGACGCACACCTGGATTGGACCCCGAGCTCCTCAGGCGTAGCGGCAGGATGAACGCCAAATCTCCGCCCAGGAGATTTAAATGGGCCGAGAAAAAGCTTCCCAAGGAAGGCCAGTGCAAAGGCCGTCAAGTTTCGGAGGCTTCTGTTGCTTAAATTGCAATCCTTGTATCAGTCTACCATTTTTCAAGTTATTGATGACTTTTCAGAAAATAAAATGAGAAAGGAAACAGACTCGGAGCCGCGGGACACTCCAGACCGAGGGGTCCACTCACCGCACTGAAGTCGTCTTACACTCGAACCCTGCGATGCCGGAACACCCACCTTCCATATGAAAGAAATGAAGAGAAAGGCCGAGCCTGGGGTGGGCGCCCCACGCTGGAGATGATCTAGTCTAATCTTATAAACTGAAGCAGTTAGCGAGCCTCTAAACCTTGCTGACCTCACTTCTAAACACCAGGCACATCCGGGTACAGCTAGCTTTTCATCGATCTTCCATTCCAAAATTCAACGGTATGGGGGGGGGGCGCCAAACTCAGATTCCCGGCGGGCTGTGTGCGCGGGCGCAGGGATGCAGGGTGGCCGTGGATAGTGGGCACCAAGGACAACAGGCCTCTAGCAAGGGGCCGAGGCAGAACTCCCCTATGCCCAGCCCAGCTCAGCAGCTGGGGAACTGGTCCCATGCTGGGCACACCGCTGGCTGCAGGGCACACGAGCAGGCATCCTGCAGACTGGGAGGCCCATGGGCCCTTGCGGGCACATGGGCTGGCAGGTGCCACGGCGGGCCTGGGCTGGGTGCTTGCTTCTTCAAGCCCAGCTCCCCGCCCTGGCAAGGCCCGATCCCTCCAAGGTTAGCCCTTCTCCCGCCTTGAAACAGGGACACGACTTACTGGCCTCACAGTCTGCTTGTAAAATGAACCCTGTGTGTATGTATGTAAACAGACACACACATTCCTCAAGTGTTTACAAAGCCTAGCACAACATGCTCAGAAAACTAGCCGAAATAATGATGGTTGTATTTATTCTAATAATAATTATTAAAATTATTATTCAACTGGAAACGAAACATCTGCTACTCAAGAAGGATATTTGAATTGAATTCTACCCTACCCGTGGGTAAAAACCCAGCCCAAATAAACTCAAAAGGCCTTTTGAAAGTTACCGCACGCAAATGATTTTATTAAATATACAAATTAATAATTGAATCCCCGCCTTGAAATAGAACTGCATAGTGTGTGGGGGTTAAAATCCTGGGCAATGGCGCTGGTGCAGCACTCATTTCTACTTTACTTGGCGGGTAGATTTACACTGAGAGACGCAGGTGAAATATTCCGTCGAGCTACCTGCAAATAGACTGTCAGCTTCCACTCTGATAAAAGGTAAAATACCCTCTTCTAAATGGTCTGGTTCACAAAACCGACCCTAAAGTGAACTGATAAATCTGTTCTGACACACGGAAAACTATTTTCATAATCCTGAAAAAGGCCTTTCTCCAAACCCCGGAGCTGTAGCCGACTGCACAAAGAGCCCTCCCCTGCTCCGTGGCCGGGTCCGGGAAGGAAAGACGCCCCATTTATAACCCCGCTTCTCAGGGCAAGCACCGCCGGAACACGCACTTAACCATCACGGCCACCAGGAAAAATAAGACTCATGGAGCCTCAAAAACACCCAAAGACAGTGCATTTACAGGCCGAGAGTCCCTGGCCAAGATCTGAGGGGAGAGCCTGGGCGCTGAGGCCGGCGCAGGGTGGGAGCCCTATTGACTAGTAGTCAGTTCTTCATTAAATGGACGCTCCGGCTTCCCAAGAAGCCGTATTAAAAATTAATATCCAAAAGTGTATTGCTCGGCCTAAACTCATCATTCATATCTAACAATACCAAACTGCATTCTAATGAAATTTCTCCTGCAGAATTACCCTGACACCAGCAAGAGTTCGGTGCTGCTCCGGGGACAGCCGTGGCTCCGCCCGCCAGCATCTTGAAGATGTGCCTGCGGTCTCACCGCACAGGCCTCTGTGAGGCCACTCTCAGGGTCCCCAGAATAAACCACACTGCTGGGAAGTGTGCTGAGGCCCAACCAAGCGGCCACCGGAGGGGAAGGTGCTGGGGACCCCCCCCCCCAGGCCTTGGCTCCAGTGCTCCCCTCAGGCAGCATTCCCAGCTCAAATGCACCTGCCCCCCACCACCCACCATCTTTTTTCTTTTCTTTCTTTTTTTTTTTTTTTTTTGGTGGTACTGGGGTTCCTGGAAGCCCTTCTACCTCCGGGCTACACTCCCATACCTATTTTTACATTTTTACTTGGAAACAGGGTCTCCTAAGCCAGCGCGCGCGGCTGGCTTCGAACCTGCGCGATCCTCCTGTCTCTGCCTCCCAAGCGCGGGGATTACAAGCGTGCGCCACCACGCCCGGCTTTATTTTCTTTTAACAGTTCTGGGATTGAACCCAGGGGCAGTCTACTTCTGTGCTATAGCCCCAACCCTACTTTATTTTTTATTTTGAAACAGTGGCTCACTAACTTGCTGAAAGCCTCACTAAATTACTGAGGCTGACCTCAAACCTGCAATCCTTTCATCTCAGCCTCCCAAGTACTGGGATTACAGGTGTGCGCCACCATGCCTGCCAACTCTTTGCACATCTAAGAATGTGACTGTACACCACTGAGCGTCCAGGGGAGCCTTGGGTAGCTGAGTCCCCAACACACAGCACACTTGGGGACCCCTTACCCGCCAGCTCTGCGGGTCAGGGGCCTGGAGAAACGCCCCGTGAGGACAGCCAGGGTGCCTGGGTGGCTGCACCTCGTCTGGCTCAGGCTCAGCTCCTCCTCCAACCCAGCAGCCCAGTGACCACAGGCAGAGGGGAGGCAGTCTGCAAGCTGAAGTGGCTGGCCTGCAGGGCCCAGATCCTAAGGAACCGGACGTCAGGCCTGTTTTCTCAGTTTAAAATGGAGCAGAACCCGCCGCACAGAGCTGAGATTAGGATGAAACGAGTCATTATTTGTAAAGCCCTGGAGCAGCGCCTGAAACCCAGTCAACGCAACGCAAGTCTCTGCTGGCCAGATGGACAGATGGACGGTGGTAGAGAGGTGGACAGGCATGTGGTGCCGGACCTATGCATCTACGCTGGCTTTCTTTGTATATTCAATACATATTTCCTGAAAATAACCCCCAGGTGCCAGGCACCTGGAATTCCGCGGTCCCCTCCACCCCGGGCCACACGGCTCTGACCGGACCTGTCCCGTGTTGACATGATGCCGTGGCTGGGGCTCTGCCAGGCTGGGATGCACTGATACAATTGCCATCCCGTTATTTCTGTGTGACCAGCCTTTTCTGGGTCCTTAAAGGATAAAAGGGGACTGTGAGAATACCTGTCCTCCATGAACAGAAACCCAGTCGGGAAGATAGAACGTAAAACCCGCAGCACCGGCCGGGCACGGGGAAGGGCCAGCTGGGGAGAACAAAGATACAAGCACAGGCTGCTGGAATGAACTAACACCAGCCGCGAAGCCCCCGGCCGCTGTCGGGCTGCCGCGGGAGTGGGTGGGAGCACCCCTCAAATGCCGGCACTCCCCGGAGGCCCTGCCCTCCGCTCTGCCTCCAGAGGAAGGAAACGCGTGCCCCATCTTGAGAGTTAAGCATAACGCACGCGTGGCTTTCGTGTGACGGGGAAAGACAGTGAAGCGAGGTGGCGGGCTGCCGGGTCCGAGGTGCCCGTGATGAGCTGCAGGCGCCACGCCTGCCTTCGAGGGGACCGGGCGGGCGTCGCCTCCGCCGGGCATCTCTGGCCACTGTGGAAGAGGTCAGAGCGCGCCCTGTGCTACTGCGGGGCGAGGTCACGGAGTGAGCAGGCCTCCCCCTAGCACCCTGCCTTACGTGGGCCCGGACAGCCCTCGGGCAAGTGACGATCCTATTAGCTAGGCCTCCGCGCCAGCTCCAGCGCTCCAGGAAGAGGGCGCGCGGCCTCCCGGGGCTGAGCAGCGTGGGCCTCTCGCTCCAGCTCTGCCACGACAGGGCAGGTGACGGGCGCCACCTGAGGTGCAAAGACCATCCTGTAACTGAAACTGACAGAGGCAGCCTGAGGGCACTTGGGGCTCCAGCCCCACCCTGACTCAAGGAGGCTGTCAGTGTAGACTTGGGGCTCCATCCCCACCCCTGACTCAAGAGGCTGTCAGTGTAGACTCGGGGCTCTAGCCCCACCCTGACTCAAGGAGGCTGTCAGTGTAGACTTGGGGCTCCAGCCCCACCCTGACTCAAGGAGGCTGTCAGTGTAGACTTGGGGCTCCATCCCCACCCCTGACGCAGGAGGCTGTCAGTGTAGACTTGGGGCTCCATCCCCACCCCTGACTCAAGAGGCTGTCAGTGTAGACTCGGGGCTCTAGCCCCACCCCTGACTCAAGGAGGCTGTCAGTGTAGACTTGGGGCTCCAGCCCCACCCCTGACACAGGAGGCTGTCAGTGTAGACTCGGGGCTCCAGCCCCACCCTGACTCAAGGAGGCTGTCAGTGTAGACTTGGGGCTCCAGCCCCACCCTGACTCAAGGAGGCTGTCAGTGTAGACTTGGGGCTCCAGCCCCACCCTGACTCAAGGAGGCTGTCAGTGTAGACTTGGGGCTCCAGCCCCACCCCTGACTCAGGAGGCTGTCAGTGTAGACTCGGGGCTCCAGCCCCACCCCTGACTCAGGAGGCTGTCAGTGTAGACTTGGGGCTCCAGCCCCACCCTGACTCAAGGAGGCTGTCAGTGTAGACTTGGGGCTCCAGCCCCACCCTGACTCAAGGAGGCTGTCAGTGTAGACTTGGGGCTCCAGCCCCACCCCTGACTCAGGAGGCTGTCAGTGTAGACTCGGGGCTCCAGCCCCACCCCTGACTCAGGAGGCTGTCAGTGTAGACTCGGGGCTCCAGCCCCACCCTGACGCAGGAGGCTGTCAGTGTAGACTTGGGGCTCCAGCCCCACCCCTGACTCAGGAGGCTGTCTGTCGGGGCTCCAGCCCCACCCCTGCCTCACGCCGCCAGTCAGCAAGTAGCTGGTCCCCGGGTCCAGCAGGGAGGCGGAATCGGGGGGCAGGATGGAGCCCGGCCGCCCCTGGGCTTTGACAGCAGGTGTGACGGGACGAGCTTGGGCGCCGTGGCCTGAATTCTAGATCGCCGTGGCGCGATTCCCTCTCTCCTGCAGGAAGGGCCATTAACCTTTTAGATGACAGCCCTGGGACCGGAGTGATGGAACGATTTTTGAGGTCAGCAAGGATCTATGTTCTCAAAAGCTGACATCGACATGCACGAGTTGTGACTGAGTCCTGGTGTCCCTGAGAGGGAGGCTAAGTGCGCGTGGCAGATCTTCTGCCATCAAAATACCCCATTTCCCGGAGTATCTGTCACAGATTGATAACATCCACGCAAAAAGTTAAGTACGATTATGTCTGTCACCAGGAAACGTACTTCGGAATCCGTGACTGACAACTTGCTGGTAGCTGACAAATCACCGAAGATTCCAGAACGCCTCCGAGGAGTGCCGGAGCGCCTCGCGCGTGAGGCCCGGCCGACTCACCGGAGAGCCTGCTGGCCGGGCCTGTGGCTGGGGGCTCACTGCACGCTTGGGGCTTCCAGCGGGAAGCAGGCTTCTCTCTGGGGGAGGGACAGTGTCAGTGGAGGGTCACAGGATGTGCCCGCGGCCCGCCCTAGGCCCTCCTTCTCCTCCTGGGCTGTTCTGTGCAGGACCTGGCGTTCCTCGCTGGTGGAAGGCGTGGTGCAGCTATGGGACGCACGTGGCACAGACACTCTGCTCTGGGCAGCTCTGGCCCCAGGTCCACACTGACAAGAAATATGCAAGCGGTAGAGGGCTGGGGTCTTGACCACGTACTTCAGAGAGATTCCAAAGCTGACAGGACAGTGTTCGTCAGCTCAGGGAGCCATGGCTGGGCTGAGATGCAGCAGGGCCCTGCCCAGGGCCCTCTGCACCTCCATCCTGGGTTTGGGGCCACTGCAGAATCTCTGCCTCACCCGAGTCTCCGTTACAGCCCCTCCCTCAGGCCTCCTGGGCCCATGCCCGCTCCCTGCAGCCTCCCCGGCTGCTGGAGGTTCCCAACCTTGCCTGAGGGCCAGGGAAGATGATAACTTCTTAAATAGACTTAAGAAGCACAACTGCATCCAGGCACGGTGATGCTGGCCTGTACTTGGGAGGCTGAGACAGGAGGATCACGGGTTTCAGGCCAGCCTCAGCAACTTAGTGAGATCCAATTTCAAAATAATAAATTAAGAAAAAAGGGCTGGGCGTATAGCTTGGAAACAGAATGCCCCTGGTTTCAATCCTCAATACCAAAAAAAGCACCATTATTCTGATGTCACAGGTCTGAAAAACCAGAATGCTGACCAGCCAGTCAGCTGGGGGCGCACGACCCCCAGGGCGGCCGCCTCAGTGAAACAGAACTTCCACCTCTGGGAAGTTTCATTCATTCTGATTTTGAATATTGAGCCCTGCCGGGCGTGGTGGCACACGATTGTAATCCCTGCACTCGAGAGGCAGAGACAGGAGGATCGCACAGGTTTGAAGCCAGCCACGCTGGCTTAAGAGACCCTGTTTCCAAAAATAAAAAAGTATGAAATTGGTCTAGGAATGTAGCCCGGAGGTAGAAGGGTTTCCAGGAACCCCAGTACCACCAAAAATAAAAAATAAATAAAAACGTTGAGTCCAGCCGCCTTGTAACTTCAGCCCACCTGCTCCAACGTTGCTCTAGGAGCCCCCAGCAGCCCCTCGGTCCCCACTTGGGCGCACTGTCCACTGTGACGTGTGCAGCCAGCCGCCCGTCCCCAACTCCGCTCAAAACCCAGCACTGCACTCAGGTGACTACGTGGCCTGGGGCGGTAGGCATGGCCCAAGCATGTGGCAGGCGCCCCCTGCCATGCATGGCAGGTTCCGACAGCCGGCTGCAGGCCAGGGGTCCTCGGGTGCCCAAGCTGTGGGCTCTGTGACACCGGGGTGCCTGTCTGCGCCCATCGCCTTTCTCCTGGCTCCCCTGGGTGTGGACGGTGGAGGAGATGTGCAGTATTGATTCTGTCCGTCAGCACTTTGGCTCTCCCTAATGACTCTGTGTCATCTACAAGTTTGATAAGCGCGTGCCTGATGTCTTTATCAAGTCGCTGGTTCCCCGGCTCAGCAGACCGGGCAGCAGCCCGCCAGGGCCTCGTCCTGGTTGACTTAAAGCCACCCCTTCGTTTATTCTGCATTTCCTGGAGCTCCATCAGCTGTGGACCCCTGCTTCCCGGAGCTTTTCCAAATCATTGTCCCGGAGGCAGCCTCCTTCCCAGCAGAATGTGAGACCCCTGTGGAGGAGGGAGCGGGGCTGCTCTGGTCGAGGCTGGGAAGGTGCTTCTTCCATCCGTACCCCTGCCCCAAGTTGAGAAGCCCACTACCTGCTGGGACAGGTACCAGGCGTGCACAGTGGAGCCCACCAGAGAGGGCTGGGGAGGCGTGCCCCTCCTAGCACACCCCAGGGCAGCCCACCCTGCTGTCAAGGTGCATGGAGTGGGTGGGCAGAGGGTGGAGCCACTGCTTCCCGGAGGGACAACAGAGGTGCCAAGTCCCAGAACAGGAAGGGGGGCCTTCCATCCTTGGAAACTGCTAAGAGATACGCACGGAGATGTCTGTGGGTGAGCTAGACTCTGCACAAGAAAGAGAAGCCTCGTGGAGCCATCTGATACCGCCTTTTGACACAAATCCCATCAAACAGGGCATGCATTTCACTGGATACAGCGGAGGAGCGCCCTGGCTCTCCAGGGACCTGCTGTGCTGGAAGAACAACCCTGTGACTAAGTCGCACCACCAGTGCTGTCTGCAGTTACCGGAGGCACAGGCAGCAAGCTCTGGTTCCCAGGGGCAGTGTCTGCCTCCGGAAAGAGAAGGCAATAAGACTGCCGGGCGTGAGGCGCTCCCGTGATGGCCCGTCATCTGTGAGGAGCACCAAATGCCCCTTTTGTTTGAAGTAAAGTTGGGGACGACAGCTCTTCTAGGAAACAGTTGGGGGTTCTTTGAAATCTGAATAATGGCAAAAGAAATGGAGACACAGCATGCATTTTGAGCTTTTGAGAAGAAAGCCTAGGCTGTAGAAGGCAGCCTGTGCACTTTGGACCTCTCCCTTCCAGCCCCAGGGATCTGGGGGAAAGAAGCCTTGACCCAGGGCTCCCGGCCGCACTCCTCCCTGCTACCAGTAGAGGGCGCCGCGTCACCACGCTCCAGCCGCTGTGGCTTGAGTAATTTGATCCAGGATCTACACAAAGGCCACACTAGGAGAGTGTTTCTAAATATCTGCGGTCTAATTCTCCATGAGAACACAGAGCAAATCACACACTTGTTATTAGAAGCTACGACATCACCTACATAAAAAGTACACAGGAAAAAAGTCTTGAAGGAAATATAACACAGGCGCTGGGCATTTGCTCACTGGAAATGAGATTTGTTTTCCCGTTATTTTCTATATCCCGCCGATTTCCTACAAGCCAGTGTTACCGTCACAATCAAAAAGACCCCACAGTGCTCAGGGACTTGGGCGTGCTCTGGAGGGAACACGGCTCTGGCTCCTCCAGAGTATGCCCAGATCTAGCAGTGCCCCAGGTACAGTTGGGGGTCAGGACCTGGCTCTGCCCTCGAGCCGCTCCCAGGGGACCACAGCATGGGCTCCTCCAGCAGGGAGGAGCCAGCCCGTGCTCCGGGAAGGCCCTGGGCCGCATCTAAGCGGGCAATGGGACACTCCTGGCGTGCGGGTGTCCGCATGAGCAGAGGAAAGGAAGGGGAGGCTACCAGAGGGCCGGGGGCTGGAGACAGGAGAAAGGAATCCTGGGAGCAGGATGCAGGGGCCGCAGAGGCCGCTGGCCTTCCCCTGCAGGCTGCCCTGGACACCCAGCACCACAGCTCACCTTGGGGAAGGTGGGCACCCGACACCTCAAGCAGTAACTAACCCACCCTTTCAGAAGTCTTCAATGGGAAACTAAAACAAGTCATGAGCTTTTTTGGTTTTTAAACAAAGATATTGGGTAGAGAAACAAAAGCAAGCCTGCCTCCCAGGCCACAGAAGACAGAGACAGCCGGGAGGAGTGAAGAGGCACCCTCCGGACGCGCAGGTGCCGTAAGCCTACGGTACATCCAGGGACCCAGTGCGCACTGGCTGACTTAACTCGGCCAAATTAGAATACATTTTATATTGACTATTTTGACATTTGTTTTATTCGGCAAGTAAAACAAAACTGGTCCAATTTCCTTGCAGCCACTGTAAGCCATAAACTGTACAACAGAGGTTGTAAACTATATAAGCCTTGTACACACTTTGCTCTGATGCACTGCTCTCCGACCCCGCCTGGCCCGAGGCCGGGAGCCCTGGGCGCCTGCGTCAGGCGCAGGTGACCCGCTCGCGCGCACCTTCTGGCTCCCGGGAATGCCCTCGCCCACGCTTCGGGCAGAACCTGGGCTCCTCGCTATCCAGCAGGCACTGGTGCCACCTCTAGGCCCTTCTAGACCAGGTGCCCTTTAAACAGAGAAGCTCTGCTTCAGACCCAAGCATGGGTGTCGGGCCTTGGCACAGGCTCTGGACAGTCCTCCAGGACAGAGCGGTGACCGCCCTGTTGTCAGTGAGAGAAGGAGCTAGCGACCAGGGGCCCGGCTGGCCTCACATGGCCACTGCACCTGCTGGCTAGCTCCTCATTGTGTGTACCTGAGGGACCAACAACTGCCCGCCAGCGGAAAGCTTGATTGGCATTCCGGGCTGAGAGAAGCCAGAGGTCTACGGGGCAGTCGCAGCGGACGTGCCCTGGAGCTGCAGGGCCCGTTACAGGGACCTTATTCACGGCGAGGGGATGGAGGGACCGTGAGCAGGTGTGGTGTGGTGGCCAGGAGGACCCCACCGGACCCGACTGCCCTGCCCTGATCCCGACAGGTCCTGCTCGGCTGTGTGGGTTCCCCAGGTGGAGGTTTTCTGCCGCAGCCTCGGTCCCCAGAGGGCGCTACCCCCTCCTCAACACGCTTCGCCGTCTCATTCCCTTCCGTGACCCTTCCTCCAACTCAGCCCACTGTTGGTCACTTGCCCCCAAAGCATTTACTACTGGTGATGCACGGGCTTTTTATTTCAAAATTTACTTTGCTTGTGGGGAGGGGCTGGGGGTTGAACCCAGGGACTTTCTACCTCTGAGCTACGCCCCAGTCACCAGCCCCATTTTATTTTTTATTCTGAAACAGTCTCACCAAGTTGTAGAGGGCCTCACTAAGTTGCCGAGCTCCACAGCAAACCTGTGAACCTCCTGTCTCAGCCTCCCAAGTACCAGGATGACAGGCGTGCACCACCACACCTGGCTTGGGCTTTTCATTTGATGGGATTCTTTCTACTACCTGCTTTTTGCACAAGGCATAGACTTTGACTCCCTTTATTGTGACTGAAGCCAGCTGTAGAGCGGCTAGCCTGCTCATCATGCCGCCGTGGAGCCAATTATTAAAATTAACATCATCTAGCCGGGCATGGTGGCGCACGCTTGTAATCCCAGCATTCGGGAGGCTGAGACCGGAGGATCGTGGTTCACGGACAGCCTCAGCTACTTAGTGAGGCCCTCAGCAACTTAGTGAGACCCTGTCTCAAAATAAAGAACAAAAAATAGGGCAGGGGGTGTATCTCAGAGGTCGAATGCCCCTGGGTTCCACCCCCAGATCCACACACACACACAAAAATTAACATCTCTTCTAAAAATTCTCTCTTTTCTCTACCACCCAAACAGCCAACTTAGTTTGTGGCTCACGGGGAAGAACTGATACAAAAACAAATACAATTATAGGCAGACTGGGCAGGTCTTCAAATAAGTTGTTATTGCAAGTGGAGAGGAATGCTCCAGTCCTGTGGCTGCCCTGCACAGGCACACCTGCGGAGCTGTGAGCCTTTTCCAATAGAAAGCCAGGTTTAAGGTGCATATTCTGTTGTTTGAAGAGCCCTTAGCATATGCCCAAGATACAGAATGGCCTTTACAGTCTAATGCACAGATTTTTTTTTTTTTTTGGTGGTACTGGGGATAGAACCCAGGGGCATTCAACCTCCGAGCTACACCCCCAGCCCTATTTTTAAATCTTTACTTTGAAACAGAGTCTCACTAAGTTGTGGAGGGCCAGCTAAGGCTGGCTGCGAACCTGCGATCCTCCTGCCTCGGCCTCCCAAGTACTGGGATTACAAGTATGCACTACCACTCCCGGCTCTAATGCACAGACTTCTAACTAAAACCATCCTCCAAAGGCACAATTTGAGCTTCTACAAGAATCCAGCTATATTCTGCACTCTTTCAGCAGACACTAAGGGGACATTCTCTACATGTCATGCAGAAGGACCCGAGACTCCACGAGGAGCTAGCGGCGGTCTCACCTGGGAAGGTTGGGGGCGGGGGTGGAAGCGGCAGAGGACTGCGAGGGCGTGGTGGGCTGAGAAGAGTCGTGATTCCGTGGCACTCTGCCCATTCGGTACCAGATCCCCATGCTGTTCAGCTCCCTGCAGGAGGAAAGAGAAGCCTTCATGGTTCCAGCGAGCTTGGAGCACCAGCCTGAACCGCAAAGCAGTGAGAGATGGAGAGGTGGGCCGACAGACACCTATGCCCAGCTTTTAGCCATGAGAGGGAGGATCCCACAGCTGAGTGTTACCTGCAGACGGTCCCCTGCACTGCAAAAACATGTGCCCACACCACCACACCCAAGAGCGCACGCAGCCCGGGTGTGGCTTCCTGGCACTCAGGCTCAGCCTCCACGGCCCACCCCACAGCACGCAGTCGTCAGGAGGCAGGCACACTGCCCCACAGAACTGCGTCTTTGGGACCAGAAGGAAAGGGAACAGCATCTCATCAAAAAACAAAACAAAAGAAAGAAACATTCTGTGGATACTTCCAGTAGGCTTCCCAGTAGAGCCAGGAGCTATTCTAAACCTCAGCTCTGTCTCACTAGAGAAATGACTCCCACCAGCTGCGCTGATTTCCCCACACCTGGGCCTCGGCTCCCGTGGCTAATTTGAGGATGCCTTCTCAAATGCCAGGCCTCTGCCTCCCGTGGACGGCCCCAAGCCCTTGTGAAGCCACAGGGGAAACGGTGCATTTTCTGGGTACTGGGGCATTCTACCTCTGAGCTACACCACAGCCCTTTTCATTTCATTTTGAAACAGGGTCTTGCTAAGTGACTGCAGCTGGCCGTGAACGTGAAATATACCTGTCTTAGCTTCCCAAGTACTGGGATTACCGGAGTACGCCATGAAATGTGGCTTTTTTTTTTTTTTAAATAACAACCGGCCAGGCTTGGTGGCGCACGCTTGTAATCCCCGCACTTGGGAGGCGGAGACAGGATGTGCAGGTTCGAAGCCAGCCTCACTGACTTAAGAGACCCTGTTTCCAAATAAAAATATAAAAAATAGGTGTCTGGGAGTGTAGCCCGGAGGTAGAAGGGTTTCCAGGACCCCCCCACACACACACACAAAAAAAAAAAACTTAAAAAATTCATTGAATCTTCAGTGATGTACAAAATTTTTTGTTTTTTCCTGTACTTTATTTAGTACTTTCCTTGGTGTGTTGTAATTGTACATCAGAGAAGTTCAAAGTCACAAACGTGCACACAGGTCTTGGTGTTTTCCTTCGGGTCCCTCCCTAACACCACCCCTCCCCAGGTGGACTCTCACGAGTTCCAGTTCTTCCTTTGCCCCTCCCTACTCCCCCCAACACCCTCCACTCTTCTAATGTCTTATCCCTCAATGATCTAAAAACCCCTTTGTTAGCCGGGCGTGGTGGTGCAAGCTTGTAATCCCCACGCTTGGGAGGCAGAGGCAGGAGGATCGCGCAGGTTTGAGGCTTAAGAGACCCTGTTTCCAAATAAAATATAAAATAGGTCTGGGAGTGTGGCCTGGAGGTAGAAGGCCCCTGGGTTCTATCCCCAGAACCGCAAAAACAAAACAAAACAAATAAAAACCCCTTTGTTAAACCGGCATGGTGGCACATGCATGTAATCCCAGTGCTTGGGAGGCTGAGACAGGAGGATCGCAGGTTTGAAGCCAGCTTCAGCTACTTAGTGCATTCATGATTGCGTGCATTCTGGGGCCAGAGCCCAGAGCAGGTGTGCTACACCTGTGCTCTGCCACTGTCTGCACCCAGCTCCAGTCTCTCCCGAGAGCCACAAAGTCTTGATTCAGACTCTGCATCCACAGCTGGAGTCTGGAGAGGCCGCACTGCACAAGGTGAACTGAACGTCTCCCTCTGTGACAGCCGCTCCCCAGGCTCCCGCACTGGGCACGTCTCGCCGCGACCCAGTGTCTGGGATACCAGCAAGGCCCTGGCTTGGAGAGTAAAAGGCAGCTCTGGGCTCAGCTGAAACCTCAGAAGCCAGAGTACAAACCGGGTCCAGGGGCTGCCTCGGAAGCCAGGTGGGGCCGCATCCTGGCTGCCCACGGTGATGAGGCAGGTGACCGGCCAAGGGGCCAGAAGTCACCTACCACGCCGATCCAGGGAGACCCAGGTTCCCACTCACTGAGTGCAGCAAACATCTCTCTCTCCCTGGACCGGCAGCCCTGCTCACGTCCTCCCTCCCAGCCTTTCTCCTTCCTTCCCTACTCTGGGGGAGCAGTCACCTCCTCACTGTCCACCCCCGAGCTCCTATGAAGCTGATCTTGTCTTACTTCCAACTCAGCCTGGTCAATCAGAGAATGATATTTTTCAGAAAACCAGGTGACAGGTCTGCCAGCGCCTGACCCTAGTTAGATCAGTCAAGGCCAAAAGACTGGATTCTAGAACGTCCGGTGCGCTGCCAGGAACGCGGACTTGCTCTTGGCCTCTGGCCTTAAGCCTGGGGCAAAGGACTGCACTTCCCAGGAGAGAAGGGTGTCAGGTGCATCCACCAGGGTATCCAGGCAGGGAGGGAGCCTGGCAAACTCGGTGCTGAGTTCCAGACGCCCTCACGGCCGCCGGAAGCCACTGCCCTGAACCCGTGTCGCCTGGGCTAAAGGGAAGCACTTCCTTCTTTGTGCTTAAGCCAGCCCGCGTGGGATTTCCTGTCGTTTACGATCAAAAGGGCCCCAAGTGAAATCCTGACATTTCTTTATTCCTAGTGCTCATGGAGCCACTGCGGGGCCAGACCTGAGCTCTGTCCTGAGGCTGCGGGCGAGCAGGACAGAAATAGGCCGAGGCCTCAGGCGACCCAAGGCTGCCAGCAGACTCTCATGGAGCCGTGTAGTACGTGTCATTCTCCAGACGTGGGGCCCCCCGACGGCTATAGAACCCAGACAGCCCCACTTCCTGGAGGCTCTGCGGGCCGCCTCCCTCTCTGCCCCCGTCCCTCGGGCCACCCAAGGTGCTCTCTGACCCCAGGACCTGCCACGCTCGCTCCTGCCGTCGGACTCTCCCGCTCTGCCCAGCAGGCCCGGCCTCCTCCTCTTCATGACTCCACTCCTTCTGACACTGAGGCCCCTGCCCAGGGGTGGCTTCCTGCCCCAGGCCGCCACCGCATTACATTTTCTTCATCTTCTAACACAACCACAGCTGCTTTCCTGCGTGCTGTTTAGCCCCCTTAGAACCTGCGCTCCTTGGATGTGTGAGAGCGGGCTTAGCCTCAGTCTCTCCCACGTCTATCCCAGGGGTGCGAGGCAGGCGCGCCCCAGGCTGAAGCAGCAGCGTGGAAAGTGAAGGCCCAGCGGGGCCCAGAGGCACCGAGCGGGGCTCGGCATGTGCCTGGGGGGGACTGCACGGGACCTGGCCGCGAGGCCCTGGGATGCGGCCAACAGCAGGAAGCCAGGTGTGGGGGGACCAGCGCCCTTCCCAGGCCAGGAGTGACCAGCACCCCACCCCAGGCCAGGAGTGACCAGCGCCCTTCCCCAGGCCCCAGGAGTGACCAGTGCCCCACCCTAGGTCCTAGGAGTGACCAGTGCCCTTCCCAGGCCCCAGGAGTGACCAGCGCCCCACTCTAGGCCCTAGGAGTGACCAGTGCCCCACCCTAGGCCCCAGGAATGACCAGCGCCCCACCCTAGGCCCTAGGAGTGACCAGTGCCCTTCCCAGGCCCCAGGAGTGACCAGCGCCCTGCCCCAGGCCCCAGGAGTGGCCAGCGCCCTGCCCCAGGCCCCAGGAGTGACCCGAGACTGGCGGAAAGCAGCAGACGAGACCTGCGTGACCAACACTGACCCGATAAACGTGTACTGAGGTGGGGCCTGCTTGGTCCGGCCCATGATCCGAATGTCGCAGATGGCAGCCTCTGTTGAGTCCCGGGGGATGAATTTAATGCATAGCCTCTTCTTCCTGAAAGCCACCTCCTCTGCAGGAAAGGACACGGAGAAGGTATGAATTCCCTGGAGATGCCGCCTGTTCTAAAACCATTATCTTGTCACGTCCCCTGCGGCGGCAGAAGCCCACCCGACAGAAGGGCTGGGCCTCCCCCGCCTCCCCTGGGGCCGCAGTGGGCAGGCCCTGACAACCAGGGGCCACGCGTACGTCAGCCTGCTCCACACCCAGGGCCCGGCCCTGGGAAGGCTTCTGAAGGCCCCGGCCACACAGCGTAGACGCCCGCACACGGATGCTCTGAGTGTTCGTGCGTCCCACCACCCAGGCTTTTATTACAGAAGTCTTCAAACACACCTCAAGGTGGACGGAATCCACATGCGCCTGTCCCCGGTTTTGGCACTGCCCACAAGGGACAGGCTGCTTTCATCCCTCCCCTCCCCATCCTGTCCCCAGCACCAGCTCAGCAGGCATCTGACGCAGGACACCAGCACGCCCAGTCCTCCCTGGTGAGACCAACAGGAGTCCTTGACGTCACCCAGCACAGTGAGGTGCAGGCCTTCTCCGCGTCACAAACCGGTCGTCCCTCCCCGCACCGTTGGTCTGTGTGGACCTTGATCCAGGCCGTGTCCCTGCGTCGCGATCGCTGTTGGGTCTCTCTGCCCCATAGATTCCGTAAGGTCACAGGTGGGCTGGAGAAATCGGCCATGCCCCCACGTCCTGAGGAGTGACAGTGAAGGCCGGCTCGGGCTCCGGCGGATCTTGTTTCTTCTGTGTTGATTAGTGGAGTTCTCCTACATTTTAAAAAGTAGCGTTTCTTCACTGACTATTTGGTCCCCTGGAGCAGGTTTTGTGCAGAAGGCAGGAGATGCGGTTGGTTCCTCCTCTCAACCGTGGCATCTTAGCACAAGGAGTCGGTGCCCCTGCGCCCACCAGTACTGACCGATGAGGTGTTTCTGATGTCGTTCATTTATGCTCTTGAACACAGGTTTCGAACAATCTATGAGTCAGCTGGATTTGGGCTGAAATTCCAACCCTGCTATTTCCTGGCACTGTGACCTTGGGCCAGTACTTCAGGCCTCCAGCCTCAGTTTTGTCATCTGTAAAAGGGGGTGGTGAGACCCCACCCCATAGGGATGCTGGGTGGATGCAATGTGGTAACAGTGATAAATACTTGGCCAGAGCCTGGCCTGCAGTAAGTGCTCAATACAAACAGCCACAGGGACCTTACCATGAAAATCGCAAAATTACAAGTAAGTCTCTGGCGCATAACTAATGTCTGTGCTTACTGTTCACTTTTGAGACGGTCCAGTTCTGCGGCAGGACATATGCTCATTTACGGCACATTCGAACTGAGTAAATAAGGCGAAGGTCCCTCCTGCCCGTGGGTGCTATGGGGAAATAGAATCCATGGTATTGTTTGGTTGCTGTATTTTTGGGGACTGAGGAGGTATTTTCTTTTTTTAATTTTTTTTTTTTTTTTTTGGTGGTACTGGGGTTCCTGGAAGCCCTTCTACCTCCGGGCTACACTCCCAGACCTATTTTTATATTTTTATTTGGAAACAGGGTCTCTTTTTTTTTTTTAAGAACCAATAAATCTTTATTTATGAGATTTCAAATGTTTGGATTCCTTCAGGTATCAGTATCACCTTGGGATGTTCCATCTAAAGCTGATGCTGTAAATCTTGTCAAAACTGAAGAGATTTATCTCCAGGATACCTTTTCTTAAAAAATTGAGGATTAGTCCACAGTTGTCCCATCAGCTCCAAGTTTCAACTGGGCCTCTTTTCTTCCCACTTAAATTATGGATATTCTGACGACAACCTTGAAATTCCATCTGACATCTTTTGTATCTGGTCTCCTTGAGGAATGACTTTAAGATGACTTTAAGATCCTAGAAGTTGAACTTATGCAAAAGGCCCCTGCATCTACATGAAGTCCTTCTGTCAACCTATCAACAGCAGCCAGGAACAAAAGAAACAGAAAGCCTTATACCACACTTTTTAGGGTAGATGATCCGCTTGGGTCCTCATTTGCTGCTACCTTCTTTAAACAGAGTTCAAATCATATTCATTCCTATCACACTCAGGAATAGTGGAGATCTATGGAATACCAATACCTAAGATTAAAACGATATTATTACTACTTTCATGTGTTGCATACTTTTTAACTGTCTTGTAGTTCCTTCTCACAGACCTAATAAATAGTCCTGTGAGTAAAGCAAAACCACAGCATTACTCTATGAGGCGTTTCCAATGATGTGTGGGCTACGAGGGAAGCCTCATCGGGATAGACCTCAACGGAAACAGGGTCTCTTAAGTCAGCGTGGCTGGCTTCGAACCTGCGCGATCCTCCTGTCTCCGCCTCCCAAGTGCGGGGATTACAGGCGTGCGCCACCACGCCCGGCTAAGGAGGTATTTTCTTAAAGCGCCTGACTGAAAGTCCTGACTTCAAAATTTTGCAGGTGTACAAGCTGAGGGCTAGATTAGACCTATGAACTGTATTAATGTCCCAAGTCCAGACACCAAACGTTGTCCTAATGAGGCGGCAATGGTGGCCTGGGGGCAGGGGGTCCATAGCAACCCCCACCTTCAGATGATCAGCTTCAAAGATTTCAGCCTTTGGAAGTGTAAGAAGGTGGGCCCTTCCCTCGAGGAAACCCTGCTGTAGGTATCGCGCTTGCTCTGGCCGCGCCTCCGCTCCTCCATTTGCAGCGGGAGCAGGCTGAGGGCTGGAGCCACTCATTACACATGCTTAAGCAGGCCTAATTTTAAGTAAACATATTATACATAGTCAATAGAAATGTGTTCAGTCATGCTAATGAACACAGAGAATGTACACAGCACCTTACTAAAACAAACAGTCTTCCTGTTTTTAAGTGCTACACGGTCGCAACAAACTGTATTTTAAATTGATTACAGGAGTCCCAGGTTTTGGGGCTGACTTTATGAAGTCGGGGCCTTAGACACTCTCATTCGACACAGGACTGACCATCCCTTGTCCTCTGGGTAGTGCTTCCAGGGAATGGCCCTATGACTGGAAACAGAGGCTCCCCTTGACCCGCCCTCCTGTGCATGTAAGGCCCCTGATGGAGAGCCCGGGACCCGACTCAGAATCCTCGGATGTACAGCACCAATGCAGCCCCAGACACGTGGGCAGCTTCCCCACCAGGACCTCCCCCAGCCTCAAGCCCTGGGCCACACAGGACTCAGCCCTCGACCTCCTCATCCGACTGGCTCCACAGACCGAGAGGAAAATGCACAATGGGAGCCGGGCGTGGTGGTGCACGCTTGTAATCCCCGCACTTGGGAGGCTCAGACAGGAGGATCGTGCAGGTTCGAAGCCAGCCTCAGCTACTTAGGCTCTCAGCAACTTGGTGAGACCCTGTTTCTAAATAAAGTATAAAATAGGTCTGGGAGTGTAGCACGGAGGTAGAAAGCCCCTGGGTTTCACCCCCAGTACCACACACACACAGAAGCACAATGTGCAATCCCAAGCAGCTCTGCAGTCTATCAACACGGAGACACTGTAAGTCAATTGACTGTCAAAAACAAACACTATGAAAAGCACGGGGAGAAAGGGAGCCACCAATGTACGTCTACAATGCAACTTTAGTTTGTCAACACACTACATAAGCATAAGCAAAAGGAACAAGCAAACGCTTGTGGAAGTGTCCAGTCTTGCTAAAAGATAATGAAGTAAAAAGTAGATACGCCGGGCGTGGTGGTGCACGCTTGTAATCCCCGCGCTTGGGAGGCGGAGACAGGAGGATCGCGCAGGTTCGAAGCCAGCCGTGCTGGCGTAAGAGACCCTGTTTCAAAAATATAAAATAGGCCTGGGAGTGTAGCCCGGAGGAAGGAGGGCTTCCAGGAACCCCAGTACCACCAAAAAAAAAAAAAAAAAAAAAAGTAGATACAATTACAATAGCAAGCCCGGCGTGGTGGCGCACGCTTGTAATCCCCACGCTTGGGAGGCAGAGACAGGAGGATCGCGCAGGTTCAATGCCAGCCGCGCGCGTTGCCTTAGGAGACCCTGTTTCCAAATAAAAGTAATATAAAAACAGGTCTGGGAGTGTAGCCCAGAGGTAGAAGGGCTTCCAGGAACCCCAGTACCACACACAAAAAAAAAAAATAGTAAAACTAAATAAAATGAAAA
This sequence comes from Muscardinus avellanarius, assembly GCF_963383645.1. Taxonomy (NCBI): domain Eukaryota; kingdom Metazoa; phylum Chordata; class Mammalia; order Rodentia; family Gliridae; genus Muscardinus; species Muscardinus avellanarius. Next base: position 9,949,946 of record NC_137799.1, read on the forward strand.
CCTGTGCCAGAGGCCCATGGACGGTAGGCATGTGCCTATATCCTTGGTGGGACTGGGAATTAGCATTTCTGGGTATCAACTGGGCAAGAGAGTGATGAGCCCTCATCGCCGAGGCCGGGGGCGGGTGCCTGGGGTGACCCAAGAACATGGTCTTGACCACAGGCACAGCGGCAGGAGGACACAGAACGGCCTTGAGGACACAGAACGGCCTTGATGCCAGCCTTGACAGCAGGCTCCCTCGCTCTGCACACGAGGAAGCCCCAGCTCAGGAGGGGAGGGGATTTACCCAGAGCCCCACAGTTTTAAGTGGCAGAGCCAAACGGAACGTTAGATATAAAACATTTTATAGTTAGATACAGAATGTCCCTAAAGAGCCCACATTTTAATGTTTGAAGCTGATGTCAATGAGTATGAGGCTTGTAATCCCAGAAGAGGACTTCCCTGGTGGCAGGGCGTGGCTGGGGGAGGCTTCCCTGGGGGTCGGCTCCTCCTCCCGGGCTCTCCCGCTTCCTGATGTGGGCCCACTTGGCCTCTCCCTCTCTGGGCTTCCGAGATCTGTGGTCCCTAGCCTCCGTGGACTGAACCCGAAACGTAAGAAAATAAATCTCCTTTCCTCTAAGTTATGTGGTCGGTCTTTTAGATCATCGCTGCCGGAAGGCTGACAGATGTCCTAGAATCCAGGGTCGTCACGCCACGTGGGCGGCAGGTGGATCCTTGGCTTGGCACCGCGTGGCTCACAATCGCCCACTTCTTCCCTCCTGCGGTGAGTGTGTGTGAAGCTCCTGTCCACGTGCCCCTGATACCCGCGGGGCCTGGAGAGCCGAGGAGCGCCAGCGGCCTCTGACGTGTGTCCCGTGGCGGGCGTGCTGACGCTCAGCCTGGAAGGACAGGCATGGGTGTTCTGGCACTGCAGGCAGGGGCACAGCAACCTGGATGCCTGGAGGAGGCACGGGAAGTGGCTGCAACTGCTTGAGGTCTGCGAGTCCAGGGATGTGCCCGCAGGGGCCGGGAACCCCCAGGACATGGCGATTCGTCCGAAGGAAATCACTCAGATCTTTATATATTCAAACTGATTGACAGATTCAACACCTTCCTCTTAAAATCCCAGCTGGCTTCTTTGCAGAAATTGACAAGCTAATCCCAATATTTGTGTGGAAAGTGGAGAGACCCAGAATAGCCAAAGTGATCCTGGAAAAGAGCAAGACTGGCAGCCGCAGGTCTGATTCAAGGCTGCAGTAATCCAGACTGTGTGGCACTCGCGGAAGGAAAGCTGAACAGACTGCTGGAAGAGAGCTCAGAGCCCAGAAATAAGACTTCCCACTGCGGCCAAGTGATACTCAACAAGGATGCGGAGACAGAAGAGTCTTTTCAACCGATGGTGCTGGGGCAACTGGATATGCATACGCAAGGCGATGAAGTTGGGCCCTCGCTCGCAAAAACGAGCTAAAGATGGATCAAAGACATAAGCGTTAGAGCTAAAACCGTAAAACTCTTAGAAGAAAACACTGGCCTAGAACTCAGCGGCCTTGGATTAGGCAGGGGTTCCTTGTATACGACACCAAACGTGCAACCAGAAAGGACATCAGCAAGAGGATCCCGGACAGAGCTGGAGTTCTGTGCTTCGGAGGACATCACCGAGAAGGTGAAAACAAAGACATCATCTTTGGAAGACATCACCGAGAAAGTGAAAACAAAACCCGCAGCGTGGGAGAAAACCTTTGTCATCCCACTGATAAGGGACTTCTATCAAAAATATATTAAAAGAGTATTACAACTCAATAATAAAAAAGACAACCTCATCACAAGGTGATCAAGAGATCAAAACAGACATTTCTCCAGGGGCGGTATGTAAATGGCCAGTAGCAAACGCAAATCAAAACAACAACGAGAGGCCACTGCACACACATTCCGATGGACAGAATCAAAAGGAAGGACAATAACAAGTGCTGGTAAAGACGTGGGGAGGCCAGAGCTCTCACCTGCCCTGGTGGGGCCGTGGGACGGGGCGGCTGCTCTGAAGAGTCGGCAGGTCCTCAAGCAACGAAGCACGGGACCCGGTGATCCACACGGCGGCACACGCCCAGGGGACTGCAAACACCCACGGGGAAGCCTGTACGGGAGCGTGCGCAGCAGCGCCGTTCACAAGAGCCCAGAGTGGAAACAACCCAAACAGCGGCCAGCCGAATGGGCAGCCCCAGCGGCACACTCCCACGGAGGGGATGTTATTTGGTGAGAAAAAGGAATGAAGTCCCGACTCGCTCTACAACACACACCAACCTCGAAAACACTGCTCAGTGAAAGCAGACAGAAGACACCAAGGCTTCCTACGGCTTCGTTCCACTCATAGGAAATGGGTACAGCAAGCAGATCTGTGCGGTCGCCGAGGGGCGGCAGGGCCCGGGGTGGGAGGGACGGGAGGCCACAGGACGGGAGCAACTGCTAATGGCTCTGGTTTTCATTGGTACAAAAAAAAAAAGTTCTGAAACTGCCTGCGCTAGTGGTTACATATGATTATCATGTTTTCTAAAAAAAAATCCCGAACTGCATACTTGAAGTGGGTGGATTGTATGGTATGTGAAGTATATCTTAATAACGTTGTTACAAAACACCCCTCTCCATAAATATATAAAATCCACCTGTACAAGGTGCCCCATACGTGCTCTCCTGGTGTGGCATGGTGGTGAGAAGTGGCTGGAGCGACTGTGTGTGTTCTAGCCCCCCCCCCACCTCTAGGCAGGTTGTAACTTTGCCTAAGTTCTTTAATCCCTAAGTAGTTACTGTGCCTCACCTTTCCTCGCCTGGGAAATGGGTATAGTGATACCCATTTCTAATGAGGGGTTTTCTGAGCATGAGAGGACATCGGGTAGGTAAGCCGTCTATCGGGGCGAGCGCACAGGAAAGATGTGACGAATACCAGCTCCTGTGAGGATGAGCTAACACGTGCAGCAGACAACCACGTGAAACCCAGTGTCTGAGAGCGGGGAGACCGTCAGGGAGACAAAAGCGGCTACGCTTGGTTCATTAAAACATCAGCTGCTGGCGTAGAGACGAAGTCTGATCTGCGGGAAATGGCGCAAGTGGTCCAGGACGGGGCCAACTAAGGAAACACAAGTGAGTCTGACAGAGAGAGATACAGGATTCCCAAAGCAGCCACGTGTCCTAGAGAAAGGCTCTGTGTTTGATTTTTATTCACTGCCTCGCTGTTGCGGATACCCCAAAGTTGCCAAATGAGAATTAAAAGTAATCGAGTGCTGGTGCTCCAGGATGGGGAAGCGCAGCATCTCGGGGCATCCAGCACGCTCAGCCACCCCGGCCCAGACCTGTAGGACCAGAAGCCCCGGCTCCCGGGCCGGGAGCAGCTCCTGATGCCTGGTGACTTGCTCCGCGCCCGCCACACAGGCCTCAAGGTGCTGGAGGTCAGAGCGCTGGGTCAGACCCGCCTCCGTGCGCTGACCCTTTCTGGTCTTCACTTTTCTTCGTTCTCCGCGAGCGCCATGAGGTGCCCTCCACCGCACTCGTGACCCCAGGGCATCCTTTTTCTTCCCCCTTTGCTTCCCGGTCTCCTGCCAATCTTATCTTGGGCAACGCCAGAGGACGAGGACCAGGGACCGCTGCCGCCGGGTCGTGCTCCATTCTGGAGCACGCTGATCCAGCGGGGGCGCCATCCTAGGAGGAAGGACCCTCTGCTCACTCAGAGGCGGCGACCCCGAGCACGCCGCAACCCCAGAGAGCCCAGGAGGGCTCATGTCAAAGGCAGCAGGCTTTGGCATGCAGGAAGGCCTCCTAGAATGTTTCCCGAGAAAAGCGCATGTCAAAACATCTAAAAATGTACCTGGAGGAAGGGTCTCATTGAGGTGAGCAGGACTAAAGGGAGACTCACGTGTGTCCACCGTCTCCTGAATCGGGATGAAGCCCACGGGCAGCGTGTCCTTGATGTCAATGAGCTTCATGTCCACTAACACGTTCCCCAAGTGGCTCTTGGGAGGAAAGAGAAGAAACACAGACTATTAATCTGAGCGGCTGCAGTCGCTTGGCCACCGTGGCTTCTGGATGCATATTTAACACAATGACTCGTGCAGCTTGACGACAGCAGGTTAATTAGAGGAGGTGACGCTTAATGTTCCCCGGCGGTTACCCGGGGACTCGCGTGGCCGCCGGGAAGGAGCTTCATCTGTGGCACCTCGGAGCCGCTCACTCGGAGTGGCCTCCGCAGCGGGGTGAGCAGCCGCGGTCACTGTGAACGCGACCCAGCAGAGGGCGGCTGTGCACACCTGTCTCCGTGCCCGGCCGCCACGCCCGCCCTGAGCAGCAGATCAGGGCCAGTCGGTTTTAGAAAGGGCAGATTCCTGGGGCACTTGCCGGGCAGAGCCGCATCTGAACCTGGCAGGGAATCAGCCCGACTCCTAAGTGATCGCCGTCTGTGTACCCACACACGTTGCAGTTGCTAGATACCTTTTGCAAAATCCCAAGAATCATAAACTATCACAGAGCGAAAGCTGGACTGCCTCCGCATTATACTTTTTCTAAAATGACATGCACCAGGGCCTCTTAAAGCTCCTATTTAGTAGTATGTGGGGTCCACAGTGCGCAGTTCCCGTAACTGGTGTGAAAACATCTCTCGAAGTCGGTGAGCCCTCCTGTAATTGCAAGGGAGAATTCTCTGTGAACACGCCGGCACTTGCAGCTGCGTTTCATATGTAGGAAACAGCTCTAAAGAAATCTGTTCTCCAACTTCAATGCACAGGCCCACAGTGGAGAGCTTATTAACATCGTCAGGGCCTTTTACAGCCTTGTCCCCTCTCTCTAGTCAGAACCAGTTAAGGAAAGAGTGACAGACTCCGACCCCAAATCTCCCCGGGTCGGGTCCCAGTGAGGCGCTCCGCACGCCCCTCTTCCAGGAGTTTCTCGGGGCCAGGGTGAGCTCACGGGGCTGCTCCCCTGGACGGTGACCAGCGGCCAGCACACTGCTCTGCCCTGGACAGCCATGCCGAGAGCAGAGGGCTCCACCTCGGTCCCCACGTGGGAAGCCCCGCCCCCGCACGGCGCCGGCACCTCTGAGCGGAGCAGGGTCCTCACCATCTCCACTAGGCCTCACTCTCTCGAGGCTCTCTCTCTATCCTTCTTGTCTATTTATCATTGTATCTGTGTGAGGTTATTTGTTTAATATCTCTCTCTCTCCTCCGGAGCTCAAGAACCATGGAGCCCAAACCATCCCTGCTTTGACTGTATGCTAAATACTACTGTAATTCTTGCCCATGGCAGGTGCCCAGTAACTATTTACTGAATAAATTAAGTGTCTGGGGTATATTTTTTTCCAACTGGGTGAGTCACCAAGAAGCAGAAACCAAACTGGATTGGTGGGGCCAGTCAAGACTGTGTCATAAAAATCCTGCAGGTAGTTAGTACATTATGAAAAATAGACCAGTAAAATAAATTCTTCAAACTGAAACAGGAAGACCAAAGTGGCCCGTGAAACCTTAACCTACGACCTGTGTTTCCGTGGCCCGGGTATCCCCAAACCATTTCTCGGTCTCGGCATTACTGTAGTCGCCAACCACCCAATACGATTCCATCTCGGGTAGCTGGATCCTGCGAAGACGATGTGGGTGGGAAGCAGAGCCCTCCCTACCGGGGAGTGAATCTCTGGCTGCGAGGGAGGGGCGGGAGCCGCCAACCTAACTCACAAGCGTGGGCTGCTTCCAGTCGCCTCATCTAATCGATCATCATTTTTTTCCCCTGGCAGCTGCTTTTCCATGTCATCGCTGCTCTCTGCATTGAGAAATTAACAACGGGGCATGTTTTGCTGCCCCGTAGATGGATGGGCATTCATCAGTATCCTTCTGAATGTCTCCCGCTTGACAAGTTGGGTTTTACGGAAGTCAACTGCAAACCACTTAGCGACCTCACCCTCCGCGCTCCCTACAAATGCCCCTGATCGTAAAACCCTAGCGCGGCCGTTAAAAGAAGCACCGCAGACCCTCCCGTGCATACAAAACGGGAGGCTGTGCGGGCGCTTCCGGCGGCCCGGGAATGGCCCTCCTCGCGTGGGGCTGCCTGTGCTGCTGGGTTTAATACGCTGGGTCTGCGACACCATTAATTTTGCTGGTTCCTCTCCCTTCCCCCACCAGCGCTCTCTTTCATTTCCTCCTCATAAATATGAAGAACGTATTCCCAATCCTTGTTGAGCAAATGATTCATGCCAAAAGCCCAATATGCACTGACTCAGGGTATTTATATTGTCTCTGGTAGCCAGTATTTGCTAGTATACTGTAATTATTTTTGACAACCTTGCATTTAAGGTAGCCACAGATAACCAACTTAATATTCAAATGTTCATAAATCCTTCTGTTTAATATCCTCCCTACCTAATCTATGTACATTATTATTACAGGTAATGCAGAAAGTACAGGGCATGAAAAGTGCAATTAATCTCGATCCTTCCCCAGAAAGCAATGTCACTCCAAAGCCAGGTTCCTGTATTAATAGCATTGTTGGGGGAAAGAATTTAGGTGCCAAAGGAGGCTCCCCAAACTCCTACACTGGGAGTCTCAAGTCACCTAATTAGGAATCTTCCCCGTCTTGATATCCCACATCCTCCTGGTTCAGACCTCGGGACCAGGACAGGCTGGGCGCGATGGAGCATAACACGCCTGTTCCTGCCTCACTCTGGATGGGCCGGGGGCCCCTGCCACCTGCCCCATTTGGTCCCATATCAAGTTCAATCCTTGATTTGGTCGTTAGGATCCCTTATAGGACCCATTCATTCTCTCTCCAAAAGTGAAATGTTCCTCCTTCCCACAGAGCTTCAGAGCAAGGAGAGCTTTCTCCAGGTCTCCCGCAACCGCCCAGTAAACAGCTGTTCAGTGGCCAAAAAAGCTTGAAACAGGGCATTTTCTATAACGCACTTACTCCAGACACTCAGGCAACCAAGCCCCTGTGACCTCTTCGTCATGCAGGACTCGTCTTGGCCCCCAGTCCCAGAGGTGCTGGGACTCTCTGGCCTGGAGAACCAACACCCCACAGCCTTTGAGGGAAAATGCACCCAAAACAAAACCAAGAGCCGGGCATGTTGGTGCACGCTTGTAATCCCTGCGCTTGGGAGGCTGAGACAGGAGGATCGCGCAGGTTCAAAGCCAGCCTCAGCTACTTAGTGAGGCTCTCAGCAACTTAGTGAGACCCTGTTTCCAAATAACAAATATAAAATGGGTCTGGAGTATAACCCAGAGGTAGAAAGCCTCTGAGTTCCACCCCCAGTACCATCAAAAAAAAAAAAAAAAAAAAAAGATAACCAAAACAAAACCAAAAAGGGTCACAGGATGGGGCGGCGGGCTCCCCTGGCCACACAAGCCCAACGCCCACCGGGGACCTGCTCCCTGGGGTCTCCCGGGACCACACTGAGCCCTGGAAGCTCACTTCTGGCTCAGCCGCAACCTTTCTCTACTAAAGCTCGTTCACACCTCTGGAATGACAACGTTTCCAGTACTCAGGGCCAGGACGCCATGTCAGCTCAGCTCCTTACAACCGGCTCTTGTAACTGGGGAGGGGGTTAAGGCAGTCTTCTTCCTGTGTCCTGGGCACATGAGAGATAATTCTCCTAGCAAGGAATTATCCACAAACAACAGGAATGGGTGGCCAAAGGGTATGCGAGCTTGTGATGACCACAGTCAGAAAGCGCTGGGAGGGGCATGCCGGCTTGGTAATGGGGCCCGGCTGGGCTGCGGGAGAGAGACAGACCTCCCCTCGCCCCAATGAGGAGGTCTAAAGTTATTGTTAGTTTTGTTTTGATTACTCGTGAACATATACTGTTAAACAGAACTTACAAAAACAAATTGGTAAAGATATTTCCAAAGCTATGTATTTACGTTAGAAACATAAATATGTAGGCCAACAATATGATGTTCCCCATAAAAATGAGGATCTGACTGCTCCCTGGGTCCCGGGGGGTACAGGGGACCCTGGCAAGCGCCAACTCTCTGCGCCCAGGCTCCTCGCGTCTGGAAAGCAGGGAGGGAACTGCTGCCTGCAGAGTCCCCAGGGCAGGCCTTCCCCAGGGTAGATGCTCACTAAAGCATTTATTTTGAAGCCACCATTATACTGCCTTACTGGGAAAGGATTATCAGGTATCTTTAAAGCTTCCTTTGTATGGGCCCAAGCATCAAAAGCAGCACACCAAGAGAAATCTGCACATGTGGGTGCCTATCTACAAAAATAATGAAATGCTCCAGGTTACAGACTCAGACACAAAAAGAAGGTCGCTCTGGAGACACTGCGAGCCTGGGCCAGTGAGGGCGGGGGTGACAGCGGCTCCGCCCCAAGAGAGGCTGCCCTTTGCCGGCCAGCATCAACCCCGCTCAGCTGGAAGACAGGCCATGCCACCCTGTGATTTGTCCCTCAGAGGGAAGGTGGGCAAAGAGCTGGGAGAGAGAGTGCCGGGTTTCCTTTTGAGAACACACTTTAATGGTATTCACAGTACACCTGGGTATGTGGCTAAGAATACCGTTAATCAGTGAAACGTGTCTCTGGCTGCTGACTCTACCCAGCTGACTGAAACCACAGATAAATTAACACGGCCATGAAGGTAAACCAACACAGAAAAAGGGAGCAGATTCCAAGCAGGAACGTGTATTACTCCTGCTCACTCAGCAGACGGACACCAGCACTAGACTTACATTTTCTTTGGAAAATGTTCTCGTGAAACACAGGTATCTGGTAACCTTGGACTTGAACAAGCCGTCTTTCCAGAGGTCGGCATCCACGCCATCTGCCGTCTGTGCCACCTGCGCCAGAGAGACAGAGGAGAGCGTCACAGGTAAGCCAGGACGACGCGCCGTACCCGCCCCAGTTAACACCGCCCGAACTCTCCTGGCATCTCATTAGCTCACTCCCCGAGGCACAGGGAAGAGAACTCCAAAAGGGGCGAAGGGAGAGTGAAAAATACAACTTCTAAAAATACTGTCTCCAGGGAAGCCATTGATTAAAGACACCCTGACAGAAACGGTTCTAATGAGGAAGGAACAACTTGTGTTGCAATGGAGCAGGGGGGCTGGGAAGCCCGCGCATTCGGCTGCTCGCGGCCACCCACTCGAGCGGGGCAGAAGGAAGCCCGGTGGGGTGGGAGCCGCTCCTGGGGCCAGCAGCGACAGACACTCTGGCCCCATGGTCCTCTTGGCTCAGCCCTAGGAGTTCAAGGTCAGAAAGTGCATTGTGATAGGAAAATAAACCCAGATGGGGTGCCCTGCTTCCAGGCTCACTGGAAGCCATTCGTTCCCCCGGAAGGAGAACACTGTGGAAGTCCTCCAGGAATCGCTTGAGCGTGAAGCCAGACTTGATATGCATCCCTGGACAGGGCGGATGCTGGCCTGGAGTCCAGGCGTGAGGCACTGGAGGGCGAGAGGGGAGGGTTGGGGAGCCTGCCATTTTCTTCCTCTCTGTCCATCGGCTGTTCAGGTATTCTGTGGCTGGGCGTGGTCTATATTTTCACCCAGCAGCATAAGGTGACAACATCCACGCGGTGGCCAGCACCAGGAGGGGGCCCCTGGGAAGACCCAGAGCAGGAAGACCCAGTCTGCTCTGTGGTTGTGCATTTGAGGTTCGCACGGGGATCCAGTCCCTGACCTGACAGGCTCCCGGCCATTCTGACAACCAGCAGCTCTGTCCCCTCCATGAGACGGCCCCCGGCTTCCCCATCTCTGCACACTGAACACCGGCTGCACTGCACAAGGCCTCTGACCTCCCCGAGGTGGGGTGCTGCGGGGGCCTCCCCAGGACATTCCTGGAGCCCACTTGGCTGCCCGGAGGCTGCCTTAGGAAAGCTGGAAGGCAGCTGACAATAGAGATTTTCTTGTTTTCCAAACTGAACAATTGTGAATTAGCAAATACATGGAAGGGAAAAGAAAGGACCTTATGTGACGTCTGCAAATCTATGTGACCTGAAAGCTGAAGGAGGGCTGGTATGGGGACAATTTTAGGAACTATTTGCTTCAAGTATGTGTGTTGTAACCCCCTTGCCCCAACACACACAAACACACACACACACACACACACACACACACACACACACACACACGGCAGAAACATGGCTAGAAATTGGGACCAGACAGGACTCTGTCAGCATTTCCTCGGTGATGGCCTCGTCAGGATTCTAGGACAGCAGGTGACTCCAGGCTGTGGCCTCTGCGCCTCCCGCCACAGGGGGGACCCAGACACTTCTTCCCAGCCAGGCACACAAAGTGCCTGTTCACCTCTTTCCTTTCCCAAGTCAGATGAGCTAAGGAGCTCCAAGACGCATGCCAGCGTGGAGAGGTCACCTGAGTGACCCAACCTCACGGCCCACATGGGAGCTCTCAAGCCCAAGCCCATCCAGCAAGGCCCAGCCAGGGGGCCCCAGGACCAGGAAGGCTGGCAGACTTGGGGTGCAGGGCGACAGACCAAAGACCCTTGGGGAACAGGCAGCATGGGATCCAGAGGCAGACCCGAACTCAAAACCCAGTGGTGCGAGCAAGGCCAGTGTCCCCTGTGTGAAATGGACAGGTTGCCCCCCTGGGGTCACCGCTAGAATAAGGATCAAGAGAGGACGGGACACTAGAGACGCCAACAACCCCTGGAGCTATGGGAAGCGGAAGGTAGGGACATAGCAGGGAGGAGTGTGGCCTAAGGGCCTACAGGGGACAGAGCCACAGAGGCTGATCAGAGACCAGGGCCCAGCGCTACCAGGTACTGCTGGGTGAGGCCAGGGAAGGGGCGTGAGTTCAGGACTGAAGTGGGTGGCCTGGGCAAGGTCCGTAAACAGAGCAGTGACTCCCATCCCAAGTATACCTCTGCAGAGACAGCACAGCCCAGCTCACCCTCCTTCCTGCTTCCAGACATTTCCCTAAAATGCTGGATATTGAAGGACTTGTCCCTAGAGGTGCTGAAGGACTCCTGAGGACCATCATGCAGGCTCTGGGTGTGTCCCCGGCAGAGGTCCACTCCCTGCGGCAGGCCCCACTGCCAAGCCCGCCAGCCAACTGGCCCCTGCCCACAGAGCTCCAGCCCCCGGCCAGCACCTCACTCCTATGGCAACAAAAACCACCAGGCTCTGGGGGAAAGTCTCAAACATGAATGATATGCCAAAAAGTGGGGGCAGGGCCAGGGTGGCATATGACCAGCTACAATCAAGTCCTCAGGTGCACGTGCGGACGTACTGCCCACAACAAACAAGAACACAACACTGAGAAAAGGAAACATGAACAACATGAGAACAAGGTAAAGAGACTGTAAATCAAAAAGCTATAGCTAAAATTTTAAATTAAAAAAATACCAAAAGAGAATATTGGTGAAATTTTCCTGAAGGCAAAATACAAAGATGAAGAGATAAACTATAGGAAAGAAAAATGAAGAAAGCAGAAAGGCACTACGACACCCAATTAACGAGAGCTCGGGAAAGAGAAGTAAACATGGAGGTGAGGTGAGCCTCCACACCAAGGGCCTCTTGGACGCTGTAGCTCAGAGAATGAGAAGACCCCCGGGAAGCAAAGGGGCAGACTCCCCACCCCTGGGGTAAAGAGACCACCTCAGAAACTGCAGAGGAATAGCAGGCTGCTAATAAAGGAAGGGGAATCGACGCAGCAGGCTTCTCGGTCACCAAGAGGAATCTAAACGGGAAGGATGCCCTCAAAATTCTGAGATCCCGTACCTAAGTCAAACGCCACTCGAGGGCGGAGCACAGGCTGTGCAGATGTGCAAGGCCCAGGGGCCCTTTCTTAGGAAGGTACTGCAGGGTGCATCGGCAAATGGGATTAAAGCAATAAGGAGGGACCCTAAGTTCCTGGAGGCTGAGCCCACAGGACAGCAGGGAGACGTGGGCTCCCAGCCCTCCACGGGAGGACAAGGTCATGGCCGCCACCCTGGGGGAGGGGAATATGAAATGAGGAGTAGCCAGAACTGCACTAGAAAGAAAAAGTAACGGGCAGGCGACAGGAGTGCTGAAGCTTTTAGACAAACGAAAACAATGGGACTAAAGGTATTTGAAAAACGAATGAATTTAGAGAGTAAAGAGAATTTTTAAAATGTAATTTAAAAGCCAATAGGTACCTGGACAGCTAAGCAAATGGAACAAGTTTAATTCCAAGAAAAACAGGAGGTGGAGGTGGCGCAAGAAAGAAAAGACACCTCAGGACATTTTTTTTTTTTTTTTGCGGGTCTGGGGATGGAACCCAGGGGCATTCGACCTCCGAGCTACACCCCCTGCCCTACTTTTTATTCTTTATTTTGAAACCGGGTCTCACTGAGCTGCAGAGGGCCTCACTTAGTAGCTGAGGCTGTCCGCAAACCGCGATCCTCCAGTCTCAGCTTCCCGAATGCTGGGATGACAAGCGTGCGCCACCACGCCCGGCTTCAGTACATTCTTTTATTCAGTGGTACCCAATGTTTGCATTGTCCCGGTGGGGGAACACTGAGCATTAATTTACTAAAAATCTGTGATACTGCCTTACAGGAAGGGAGATTATAAGAAATAAAATGACTGTCATAGGTAAACCAAGAAATAAGAATAATCAAGCTATTTAGAAAGTGGAGATGAAGTGGCAGAGAAGAGAAAACTCTGGCTTGAAAGCAGTGACTCTGGTGGGTGTTGTTGTTGTTGTTGTTGTTGTTTTGCGGGTCTGGGGATGGAACCCAGGGGCACTCTACCTCCAAGCTACACCCCCTGCCCTATTTTTTATTCTTTATTTTGAAACCGGGTCTCACTGAGTTGCAGAGGGCCTCACTAAGTAGCTGAGGCTGGCCGCGAACCGCGATCCTCCGGTCTCAGCCTCCGGAATGCTGGGATTACAAGTGTGCCCACCACGCCCAGCTTCGAATATTTTTTAAATGCATAGGCTGCTTTGTTAAGAGAGGCAGATTCCTTTCAGACGTCACCAGCATCACCACCCGAGGGACATCTTAGCGTGGCCTGCGAGCCACTCCTGTGAGCTGGGCAGCGGTCACTCCTGGTATCTGGTGGTGAGCTCACGTGTGATCAGCTGGTTAGTTGCCCACTCCTGGTCAGCTGTTTAACATGCTCATTCCTGTTTAGGCTCACCCCTAGAGTTTCCCCGGCTGGGGAGCTCACCCCTAGATAACTGGCTAGTGGCTCACTCTGCTTAGCTGGCTAGTTTACTCACTCCTGGTTAGCTGGTTAGCGAGTCCACGTGTAGTCAGCTGGCTAGTGTGCCCACTCCTGGTCAGCTGTTTAATAAGCTTGCTCCTGGCTAGCAGGTTAGCGAGCTCACTCCTAGCGCCATGTGCTGTTCCCAAAAAGGTAACTGTGTCCAGAGCAGTACGTGCAGCTGGTTTTGGCCTTCCTTGCTGCTAGAGTCCACCAAGAGTTAACTTTTGGTTGGCCCAAAGAGAGGCTGTGGCACTCAGCCACGTCCCTGAGGGCAGTGTCCACTGCCAGCAACAGCGAGGTCCGCTCGGACCTCTCAGGACCCGCTCGGCCTCCGTCTCACACTGCTCAGCGTCCGGTTTCCTTTTCTGGCTTGGGGACAGAGGTCACAGAAGAGGATGTGCGTGAGGAAGCCCGCAGGCCCGCTGCCTGTGCTGGCCTCTGAGGCGCTGCTCACCGCATGGGAACCAGGGTCACCGCGAGAGACCTCCGGGGCGAAGGGACAGGCCCCGCTGCAGTCTTCCCCGTTACTTACCATTCGCCAGATGCTAGTAGAACAAGTCATGGGCGGTTTCCCACTAAATCGCCCCACAACCAATGACATAGGTACTGTTTTCTCCCCGGTCTGCAGGTAAGAAAACAAGAACTTAAGTACACGTGGAGTCACTGAGTACACGACCTCCAGGTCAGAAGAGTTCAGCCGGCCCCCGCCTTCAGTGAGGCCTTCAGCACCGCTGACTTGCCTGGAGCAGCCACGCTGGAACATGCCGGGCAGAAGGACCAGGCAGAAAGAGCCACTGGACAGAGCCCAGGTGACCAGAGCGAAGGCAAGCTGGATGGCGCAGGGGGGACGCTGACACTTCTGGAGCCGCGAGGCTTTGAGGGAAAGCAGTGTGCTGTGGTCTGAACATCCTCTCCAGAACTCGCGTAGAGACGTGACTGCCACCAGACAGTGGCAGGAGGCGGCCCCGACAGGGATTAAGCCGTCATCCTGGGAGCAGGACAGGTCCGCCACGCTCCGTCCCCTGTGCTCTGGTGCCCTGTGGTGCCTTCTGCCATGTCAAGACGCAGCAAGAGGCCTTCACCAGTCAGCCTCTCCATCCTGGACTTCCAGCCTCCAGACCCCCAGACAAAGAAACCTCTGTTGTTTATAATTTACCCAGTCTGCGGCATCTTGTTACAGTAGCAGAAAATAGTCTACGGCCCAATAGTACTAATTTTTACACCAAAATGGCTTATTTTGTGAGACGTAGATCCCAGCCAGCAGATCTAGTGGTTTTAAAAGGTCTTATTCAGACATCCATGGAAGGCCGTGTTTTAATTAGGTTCCTTGGCTTACACTAGACACAGAAGTACTCACGATGACCCTGGCAAGTAAGAGAGTATCAGGACACACACGCATAGAACCCGAGCCCAGGCCACCAGGCCTTGGGAAGGGACAGCATTGGTCCACGCGGGGCCAACGGGGCGGGCCCTTGGAGGACGCACAGACGCCGCCTGTCTCTTCTGTTCTCCGCTGTGTCCTGGCTTCCCGGCCACTCTGGCCTTTGCCTTTCAGTCTCTGCCATCTTACCTGCTATTCATTCTCCCTAGATAGAGTTACTAATTTAACACAACACCACCAAGAGTTAGGCACAGTTATTGTCTGATTCTGACAGATGAAGTTGAGGAAGAGAGGATATTGGTTAAATAAATTGTGCTATGTCCATACAATGGCTTCTTCATCTTTTGGGATGATGTAGACACGTAGAGTCATATCCATGATGTGTTAAGTGGGAGAAAAAATTGCTTATGAAAAAGCACATCACAGCCACATAGTGCGGTGCACAAGAATCCCGAGTTTGAGGCCAGCCTGGGCAACTGTGAAATCCTGTCTCAAAAAAAAAAAAAAAAATTAAAAAAACAAAGGCTGGGGGTATCGCTCAGCGGTAGAGCCTCCCGGGTTCAATTCCCAGTACCACTTATTTTAGAGAATATACACAAACAGCTTTCATAAGGCAACAAGGAAAAGACAAACTCGCCAATAAAGAGCAGGCTAAGCATTAACCAGTTCACGGGAGCAGCACAGACGGCCAGCAACGCGAACAACAATGCTCAGCTCGGGTCCAGCAACGCGAACAACAATGCTCAGCTCGGGTCGTTGTTAAGCTCAAAGGAGAGCAAAGGTGTGACCTTTCCTTTGTCAAAATAAAGACACTATTTATTTTTAATTTATTTTTAATTTTTTCTAAAGACACTTTAAAAGGGGCCGGGGGTCTGGCTGCTGCGGGGGCTGTCGGTGATAGCTGCAACTCCTGGGCTATCAAGTGGTCAATCTCAAATTACACAAGTTTGGTGCCAGATATCAGCAGCCTTTAAAGCGCGCATGTGCCCTGACCATGGAATTCCTCTTCTGCAAAGGGCGTCAGCTTTATGTAAAGCAGACAGTCATTCATCTGTTCCTCTGTTGGAGGCGTACTGACGTTCAGGTGCCCAAGGACAGTGTTGAAGGAGACGGGCAGCCAGTGACCCCCAGGAGCCACGTTCTAGAAGAAGACGTGCGACGCACACATAAGCAAATGGAAGAACATCTTAGCAAGCGCCTTGCATAAAGCGGGGTGACAGGGACTGCAGCTGAAGGGAGAGGGCCGGGACCCCTTCTACTGAGGCGGCTCGGGTAGGCACCTGGATGGAGAGGGCCCGACCTGCAGGCGGAAGGACAGCTGGGAAGTGGATGGACTGAGGGGACCAACACAGGCGGTTTAGGGGAAAGTGTAAGTTACAAAATGGCGTGCACAGATGATTCCAACTCGAGATTTGAAAATTTATCTGTATAGAAAAGGATCTAGCCGCCAGACATGGACCAGACTCAGCAACTTAATGAAACTCTTAGCAACCTAGTGAGACTGCTTCAAAACAAAAAAAGGGCTGAGGTTATAGCTCAGAGGTACAATTTTCCTGAGTTCAATCCCTAGCACCACTAAATAAATAAATATTTTTTAAAAGGGCTGAGGGTATAGCTTGGAGACAGAATACCCATGGATTCGATCCATGGTACCACAAAAGAAAAAAACACCTGGGGAAAGAATCCAGCCAATACAAAGCAAGCATGAGCCACTATGCAGTTCCCTAGGGTTGAGTTTCTGAGTATCTTTTTTTTTTTTTTAATGTTCTTTTGCTTGCCTGTATGTTTCCCATTTTTGTTAATGAGCATATAGTGCTTTTATAATAAAAAAAAATCTCAATTATATAAAAACCTCATTGGATGGGGTATGAAATTTACATTCGGCTGGATTTCAAGTTGAGGGAAACCTCATAAACCATTCGACGCCCCAACTCGGCCCCCCATCGAGGAGCCGGGCAGTAATCACGAAGCCGCCAGAGTCTTCTCAGCATTGCTGTCCAGCTCCCGGGTGCAGGGAGAAGGCCCACAGAGACCCTGCTAGCCACCCGCTTCCTCAGCCTCTTTACACCCTGGTGTTTAAAGGGAGCCCACCCACAATTCAAAGGTGTTTGGGGCAGATGAAAAGCAGCCAAGGCGGCCAGGAAATGCTGCAGACATTCCAGAGGAAATATCTGGCTGAAGCTATGAGCGAGAATGAAGTTCAAAGGCCTCTGGACATGTTAGATCATCGACTTTGCAAACATACACTTGGCCCGGGCCAGACGGCTGCGCCACTTAAATTCTTAATCAGAGCCGTCTGGGCGCAGCAAGGAGCCTGACTACCCCGTCCTAACCCATCCTCGCAGGAGGTGAGCCCCAAAGGCCGCCTGCCACCTGCAAGGCGGAGGGGGAGCCGCCTGGCCGGCGAGGTGGCCGGTCAGGACCCCCCGGCGGCTCTCGGGCTCTGATTTGATTTGCACCATCTTATTGTTAGTGTTCTGGACAAGAAAGCTCATGGCTGCTGCTTCAGACCTTCAGCTGAAATACCTAATTTTTTTTTTTTTTTTTTTTTTTGGCAAAAAGAAATGTAGTGCACGTCTCTGTAACTGAGGCCGATGCCGGACACCACGCCACCCCGCTCCCCGTGGGCTCCTTCCTCAAACCCAGCTGTGTCGCAATGCCCTGCCCGTGCTAGCGCCTGCGGTGCCCTGGCACCTCTTTCACAGGTAAACAGACTCGGGACCTGGCGGAAAGAGCCTGCCCCGCAGGGCCTCCCTGCCCACACCAGCGGGAAGGGCGCGGAGGCTGGGAGTTCAAGGCCCCACAAAGTGTGCCGCACCGTGACTCTGAGCAGCAACGAAAGGCGGGAAACAGCAATAATGTCTACACACATGATTATTGGTAAGGACTAGGAGCAAGCACAGAGCCATAACAAGAAAACACATCAGATATGCTATAAGAAACAAGATTGGAATGCCACGAGTTCTTTTTCTTTTTATTCTTGTTTTGTTGTAATTTGTTTTGCAGTACTGGGGACTGAACCCAGGGGTGCTCTGCCACACAGGTACACTCCCAGCCCCGGCCCTTTTGTTTCTTATTTTGAGACAAGGTCTGAGTTGCCCAGGCTGGCCTCGATCATGTGCTCCTCCTGCCTCAGCCTCCTGACTAGCTAAGATTATAGGCCTGCACTACCGCTTGGCATTTGTGTGTGTGCACAGTACTGGGGATAGAACCTAGGGATGTCTAGCGCCAAGCCACACCCCAGCCTTTTTAGTTTTTGTTTTGAAACAGCATCTCACTCAGGTACTACATACTGACCTTGAATCTGCCATCCTCCCGTCTCAGCCTCCCAAGTACTGAGATTACTGGCATGTGCCACTGAGCTCGGCGTTACATATTTGTTTTTGCTTTTTAAGGTTCCCTGCTCCTCCCTCCTATGCCGGAGCTGGAGAGCGAGAGGTGATTTCCCTGTGAATGGTGTTTCGGCGGGGTGGTTTGTCTCTGCTGCCCACAGCCCAGTGCTCCGTGGCTCTTCTCTGGCTGGAACTGGGGACAACCACCCACCCCCCAACACCTACTGTCCCGGGCCAGGAAAGCAGAGAACGTGGCAATTTAAGGCATGGGCCTGGACTGGACGGACCTGATTCAAGTTCCCGCTTCACTTACAGACGCTCTGAGATGTTGGACGCTGGCTCTAAGGACTCTGAGCCTCGGCTTGTCTCTACGAATGGAGATCACAGATCCTCCCTCATTCGATTGTGATAATAATTGAAGAAAGCAAGCAAGCAGATCAAGTGTTACCCCTACCCAACACACAGCAACCACCCGGCTATCTAGCTTCCCCGGCACGCCGGGTAGAGACCTCCACCTGCTCCGGCCCCGGCGCTGGGCAGATCCATCTTTCAGGCCACAGATCTTTACTCTGCTTCCAGCAAATATTTACAAAGCACTCAGGAGCCGCCCTTGAGCACATTCCAGGGGGAGTAAGGCATCCTTCCCTCAGAGGGCGCTGACAGGAGGGTCGAATCAGGGAGCCAAGAGGGCAGGGGACCTGCCTCTGCGCTCACCCAGCAGGCTGCCACCAGACTCCAAGACAGCACTGCCGCAGAGGAACCGGAGGAGGAGGGCTGGGGGCAGCCCTCGGACCACGACTCTGGCTCTGCTGGGTGGAAGAAGTTCAGAAGAGGGGCAGTGGGCGGCTGCACCTTTTTGGGGAGGTGGGGACTGGGTGGGAGCGGAAAGGAAAGAGAAGACCGGAATCCTGTGGTGGAGGAGTCCGCGAGTGTCTAGCAGGCGGGTGAGGGTGGGCTGCGTGCAGCCGGGCGGACCCAGGCCAGGCGAGGAGTGGTCGGGCTGGCTGTGCGCTCCGGGTGAAAGGCCACTGCAGGAGAGGGACCGCGGCGGGGCAAGGTGGAAAGTGCGCGACAGCAAAGTTAAGCGATACGAGGAGTTCAAGAAGGAAGCGTGACAGAAGGCGACGTCATGACCTAAGGAGATGCTGCACTAACACAACAAGAAAATGAAATGCTACGTGTAGGTGACACCGTCATACGGACAAGTCGCACTACTGCTCACACACACACACACAGAAAACTACAGGTATATGTCAAATGCTAAATTCACCTGAGTGGTGGGATTATGGGTCATTTTTTTTCCTTGTGTTTTTATCTAAGCAGTCTACAATGAACACACATTAGTTTGCATTCAGAAAATAAGTCTATTAAGAAATGGAGAAATTGATTCAGTGTCCAAAGTTGAGGTAAGGTCAGAAAAATGAGGCTTAGGAGAAAGCTGTAGATGGGGAAGAGGAGAAGGTGGAAGAATAGTCCAGAGGAAGGGCGTGTGGAGACAGGTGCTGGGGGTCCCAGCAAGATGAAGGGGAGGGTGGCGTCTGCTCAGCACAAGGAGACAGCACTGTGTCTGGGAGAGACTGGAGCACACACGGGGATGTGTGAGTGGGGCAGAGATGAGGACCCACCTGGGAACGAGTCTCGGGAAGGGAGAGGCCCTGAAGGGCCCTGCTCTCCTACACCCGGCTCTCCAACACGCAGCTCTCCTACACCCGG
This sequence comes from Muscardinus avellanarius, assembly GCF_963383645.1. Taxonomy (NCBI): domain Eukaryota; kingdom Metazoa; phylum Chordata; class Mammalia; order Rodentia; family Gliridae; genus Muscardinus; species Muscardinus avellanarius. Next base: position 9,969,501 of record NC_137799.1, read on the forward strand.
CTCTCCAACACCCGGCTCCCCTACATCGGCTCCCCAACACCCGGGTTCCCAACACCCGGCTCCCCTACACCGGCTCCCCAACACCCGGCTCCCCTACACCGGCTCTCCAACACCCGGCTCTCCAATACCCGGCTCCCCAACACCGGCTCTCCTACACCTGGCTCTCCAACACCCGGCTCTCCAACACCCGGCTCTCCTACACCCGGCTCTCCAACACCCGGCTCCCCAACACCCGGCTCCCCAACACCCGGCTCCCCAACACCCGGCTCCCCTACACCAGCTCTCCAACACCTGGCTCTCCTACACCCGGCTCTCCAATACCGGCTCTCCTACACCTGGCTCTCCAACACCCGGCTCTCCAACACCCGGCTCTCCTACACCCGGCTCTCCAACACCCGGCTCTCCTACACCCGGTTCTCCAACACCCGGTTCTCCAACACCCGGCTCTCCTACACCCGGCTCTCCAACACCCGGCTCCCCAACACCGGCTCTCCTACACCTGGCTCTCCAACACCCGGCTCTCCAACACCCGGCTCTCCTATACCCGGCTCTCCAACACCCGGCTCTCCTACACCCGGTTCTCCAACACCCGGTTCTCCAACACCCGGCTCTCCTACACCCGGCTCTCCTACACCCGGCTCTCCTATACCAGCTCTCCTACACCCGGCTCTCCTACACACCACCACCCACTCTCCACCACCACTTTCCTCATTGCCATCTTCTGTCTGGGAGTGTCAGGTCCATGCAGGCAGGGACGATGGTCCCCACTGATTTCTGGTTCCTGGCACCGCCTGCAGGCGGAAGGCCTTGATAGAATTCTGCGGTGGAGGAGTCCGCGCGTGTCTAGCAGGCAGGTGAGGGTGGGATGCGTGCGGCCGGGCAGACCCAGGCCAGGCGAGCAGCGGGCTCGGGATGGAGGAATACCTCTCTCTCTAGAGCTTGCCAAAACCTCGGTCTGAACCCAGGAGTGTAGAGTGGGTGACAGGAAGGAGCGTGCAGTGACTTAGGGAGCCCACAGAAATGATAGCTCGTAAGCCACCAGGCAGGTCTGAAAGGCTCTGAAGGCCCGTGCGACGCCTCCAGACATTGAAGTGCTTGCTTCAGAGCACGAAGCCTGAGCTCAAGAGAGGCCAAGATGGGACACAGTTTTAGAATGCAATCCAGAAGGCCAAGTGAAGGGCTGAGGGCTTTGACGGGCTCCTAACTGGCTACAGTTAAGCAAACAGCGAAACTAGTGATCCTGGGATTGGCTGAAAATCCAGCAGCCTGCATGGCTTCCCAGGGCCTGGGGCAGGACTCAGCACCCTTGGGTGGCACCTCCTCGGCCCACACTATCTGCACAAAGCATCTAGAGTGGAGGACACGGCCTCCAGCTGGGGCCAGCAGCCTCAGTCAGAGTGCGAGGCCTGGCTCTGCGCTTCCTGATGGTTTCAACAGAAGGGCCCAGAAGAGACCCAGCCAGACAAGTAGGGCAGGAAGAGCTCAGGCGCTGGGATTGAAGAGAAGACAAGCTGCACCCGTGCTGTTCATGAGTCACACTCAGTGACAGGAGGCGCGGAAGCCAAGGAGATGAAGTGGCTGCGTGACTAAGTCCCTCTTCTTATTTGCTCTATTACTCAGCTCTCAAGCCACATCGCCAGCTGTAATTGCATTTCAATTCATGTTTAACACAAACATAACTTAGCTGGATGTTGGCATCCAATATCCCGGACGCGGAAAGGCAGAACTGAAAGAGCCAGCTGATTCAATTCAACAGATGCTCTTGGCGCGCCTGGTGGTGCGTGCGCCCAGGCAGTGTGCTGGGTACTGGGAGCGTAGCGAAGTGGAGGCATGGGCTCGCCAACTCCGGGGGCCTGGTGCACAGGGAGAGGCACACTGACCCAGCGCTGCCATGAAAGAGGTGACCTGGAAATAAAGATGCTACTGAATTACAGGGCCAGAATGTCATTGTGCAGGGAGGAGAACGTGTGTGTGTGCAAAGCAGAGGTAAGAAAGGACAGAGCAGAGTCCAGCGGGCAACGTGAGGCTGGAGGGGGAGAGGACAGTCAAAGCAGTTTACTCTTGGGAGTCTCCGCCTCCCAAGCGCAGGGATTACAAGCGTGTGCCACCACGCCTGGCAAGAAGCCCTATATTTTAAAAATCGTTTTTTCTGGATACAAAATATATAAACCACAACCAGTAGCATTCATTCATTCATTCATTCATTCATTCATTCATTCTTGTGGTACTAGGGATTGAACCCAGAGTCATTCTACCTCCAAGCTAAACCCCTAACCCTATTTTTTTATTCTTTATTTCGAAACAGGGTCTCTGTAAGTTGCAGAAGGCCTCACTAAGTAACTGAGGCTGGCTGTGAACCTGCAATCCTCCTGTCTCAGCCTCCAAAATACTGGGATTACAAGCGTGCGCCATCAGGTCTGGTGCAACCAATTGCCATTTAAAGAGTACAATGGGTGCTCGCTTTGGCAGCACATATACTAAAATTGGAACGATACAGAGAAGATTAGCATGGCCCCTGCACAAGGATGACAGGCAAATTCGTGAAGCGTTCCATATTTTCAGGTAGTTGGGAACAGAGGTGGCCTGGGAGTTCTGAATGGCTTGATTACTGCGTATCAGTGATTAACTCTGCCTATCTATAGTGTATATATGTGTATTGAGTATATTATTCCACTTGTACAAACATGTTATTTTTGCAACTTGAAAACCATTAATAAAGAAACTTGAGTGAAAATAAAATAAAGAGTACAATGGAAAGCTGGGCGTGGTGGCGCACGCTTCTAATCCCAGCATTCGGGAGACTGAGACTGGAGGATCGCAGGTTCACAGCCAGCCTCAGCTACGTAGTGAGGCCCTTCACAACTCAGTGAGACCCTGTTTCAAAATAAAGAATAAAAAATTGGACAGGGGGTGTTAAAAAAGAAAAAGAGTGCAGTGGGGTAAAACAGTACCACATGGAACAGCAATGCCAATTATCAAGGTTAAAGTCTCTAAAGCAAGCAGAGAAGCTCCCTCTCTATTATCCAGCCTTGGTGTAGTCTCTGGTGTAGTCTCTACAATGCGGGAATTACCTATCCTTGAAAGTCCGAGGGAATGTTATAATTTGGGCCTAGTGTTCCTGTTGGAAATAATCATCTAATTACATTTCCAGTTCTTTCTTGGGTACAGTCTTGTGATAGAATTTCTTCTTAGATAGCAGAAATTATCTAACTTATCAAGATTTTCAGTTTTAGTCATATATGTCTGTACATAAAAGCTATGTACATCATGTCTCATACTTTTCAAGTCTTCTTATACTTTTATTTTCCTTCTCAAATTATTTCCTTTTACTATTAGATTTACCATTTTTATTTATTATGCTTGTTTTAAGACTCAGTTCTCAATTTCTCGAGCTCCTTTTCTCTTAATTTTAGTAAGAGACTTGTCTTATTTTTAATAAGACTCTCTTATTTTTATTTTCTAGTTCTTTCTATTTCACTTCACATATTTTTCTGGCTACTTATGCCATGGGAAAATATCAAGCGATCTAATATACATGTTATTGGAGCCCTGGTAGAAGAAAAAAATATTTTAATAGTGACCAGAAATTTTGCAAATTTGATGACAACTATTAACCTACAAACTCAAGATCACTATCAAGCAGAATAAACATTAAGAAAACTACAACAAGCATGGCACAGTGTTGCACACCTATAATCCCAGTACTTGCAGGGCTTAGACAGAAGGATCGCGGGTTCAAGGCTAACACACGGTCACTTCTCAAAATAAAAAGAAGGGCACAGGGTATAGCTCGGAGGTAGAATGCTCCTGGGTTAAATCCTTAATAACACTCACGTGCGCGCGCACACACACACACAAACACACACACACACACACACACAAACACACACACACACACACACACACTACATGAAAGCATATTGTAATCAAAATGATTAAAACCAGTAGCAGAAAAAAATATCAGAACAGCATGAAAAGACACAGCCATGTGTACAGAGGAACAAAGTAACAAAGGTAAGAATGACAGCAGACTTCTCGTAAGAAACAATGGAAGCTGTAGGTGATGGAACCATACCTTTAAAGTAGTGAAAGAAATTGCTGACTGAGAATCCATAAATAGTAATGATAAAAGAACAATTATAAAGACTACTTTACTATTTCCTAAGACTTTTTATAAGATAATAAAAATATAAAGCAAAAATAATAATGTATTGGTGAGTTTATGACATTCACAGAAGAAAATGAATAAAAACGCCGGGCGTGGTGGCGCACACTTGTAATCCCCGCGCTTGGGAGGCGGAGACAGGAGGATCGCGCAGGTTCAGAGCCAGCCTCGCTGGCTTAAGAGACCCTGTTTCAAAATAAAAAAAATATATATATAAAATAGGTCTGGGAGTGTAGCCCGGAGGTAGAAGGGCTTCCGGGAACCCCAGTACCACCAAAATAAATAAATAAATAAATAAATAAATAAATAAATAAATAAATAAATACAATAGCACAAAGGTCGAGAAGGAAGAAATAAACGTTATACTAGATATAAAGTGGTGTGTGGCTTAAAGGTAGATAGTGATAAGCAAAAGATTTACATTATAAACCCAAGAGCAACTACTAAACAACAACAAAAGAAATAGAGGTAGAAGCCAGGCGTGGTGGTGCACACTCGTAATCCCCACGCTTGGGAGGCAGAGACAGAGGATCACGCAGGTTCGAAGTCAGCCTCGCTGGCTTAAGAGACCCTGTTTCCAAATTAAAATAATATAAGAAGTAGGTCTGGGACTGTAGCCCGGAAGTAGAAGGGTTTCCAGGAACCCCAGTACCACAAAAAGAAAGAAAGAAAAGAAAAGAAAAGAAAGAAAGAAAGAAAGAAAGAAGGAAAGAGAGAGAGAGAGAGGTAGCAAGCCAATAAATAAAATGAAATAAAAACAACCAAAAGGATGGTGGGTACTCAGGGGCTGAGACAGCACGATCCCGAGTTTGAAGCTAGTCTGAGCAACATAGTGAGACCCTTATCTCAGTCTATTAATCAATCAATAAAAAGATTGTGGAAAATAGGGAAAAGGAAACAGTTTTTTTTTTTTTTTTAATTCCAGCAAACAAAGGGCAAGACTGGTAGAGTTAAACCCATCTGCATCAAGACTGGCCTGGTGGCGCACACTTGTAATCCCAGCCCTTGGGAGGCTGAGACAGGACCATCACACAGGTTCGAAGCAGCCTCAGCTACTCAGTGAGGCTCTCAGCAACTCAGTGAGACCCTGTTTCCAAATAAAGTAGAAAATAGGTCTGGGAGTATAGCTCGGAGGTAGAAAGCCCCTGGATTCCACCCCCAGTACCCCCACACACACACAAATAAACAAAATAAAAATAAAAAACCTAAATTAAATGAAAAATTGCTTGACAGATGCAAATTATCATGGCTCACTCAAGAATAATAACCTGAATAGCAGCACATCTATTTGAAAACTCAAACTACTGTTAAAAACCTTCCCACATCAGAGACATTTACTGGTAAATTACACATACATTCAAAGAAGAAATAATACCAAATATATATTAATTCTTTCACAAAAGAGATTAGAAGAAACATTTCCAAATTCCTTATGTGAGACCAGTATTAACCTAACATCAAAACTAAACACATCATAAGAAAAGAAAATCACAGACCAGTAATTCTCATAGACATATATTTCTTAACAACATTTTAATAAACTGGATCAAGCAATATACAAAAGGACTATATATTATATCCACATGCAGTTTCCAGAAATGCAAGTTTTGGTTTAACACTCAAATATCAGCCAGTGTAGTTCATCACATTAAAAGTTGAAAACTATTTGATCATTTTGATAGATGCCCTTGACAAAATTCAACATCCACGTATGCTTAAAATTCTTTAGGAGGATGCTTTTTTTTTTTGGTAGTACTGGGGTTCCTGGAAACCCTTCTACCTCCCGGCTACACTCCCAGATTTTATTTTATTTAGAAAAAGGGTCTCTTAAGCCAGCGCTGCTGGCTTCAAACCTGCGGGATCCTCCTGTCTCTGCCTCCCAAGCACGGGCATTACAAGCGCACGCCACCACGCCCAGCATGGATACTTCCTTTTAAACAGTATCTATAAATAAACCAACACCCAACACCATACTTAAATGATCAAACACTGAAGGCTTTTGTCTTCAGATTTGGAGTGTGGTAAGGATGTCTGATATCATTACTTCTCTTAAGTGTTGCACTGGCTTCTCTAGACAGTGCAAAAAGGCAAGAGAGAGGAATAGAAAGGAATACAGGCTAGAAAAGAAGAAATAAAATTATTTTTACTCGAAGAAAACACCATTATCTATGTGAAAAACTTTAAGAAATTCTGTGTGTTGGGGAGTATTGGGGATGAAACCCAAGGGCCTTCTATCTCTGGGTGACACTCCTAGACCTGTTTTTATATTTTATTTGGAACTAGGGTGTCACTAAGTTTCTGAGAGCCTCACTAAACTGCTGAAGCTGGCTTCAAATCTGCAGTCCTCCTGTCTCGGTATTCCAAGTACTGGGATTACAAGCGTGTGCCACCACATCCAGCTATAAGGAATATTTTAAAACTATAAAAATAAATTTAATAAGAATTCATAATACCATGTTAACATACAAAATAAAGAATGAAATAACAATTTAATACAATTTACGCTGGGTGTGGTGGGTGCACGCTTGTAATCCCTGCGCTTGGGAGGCGGAGAGAGGAGGATCGCGCAGGTTCGAAGCCAGCCACGCTGGCTTAAGAGACCCTGTTTCCAAATAAGAAGTATAAAATAGGTCTGGGAGTGTAGCCTGGAGGTAGAAGGGCTTCCAGGAACCCAAGTACCACCAAAAAATAAATAAATAAATAAATAATTTACAACAGCATGGAACTATGAAGTGCATAGGATAAAACTGAAAAAAAAAAAGATCTGTATAAGTTGTGCACTGAAAAATAAGGGATTGCTAAGAGAAATGAAAGATGATTTAAGTAAATGAAGAGCTAGAGCTATACCATACTCATGGACCTGAAAACCTAAAACTGTTGATATGTCAGCTATCTAAAAGCCGGCCTATACATTTAATATAGCCTACTAAAAGTCACAGTAGGCTTTCTTGGTAAAAATTGACATGATGGGTCTTAAATTATTATTAAAATCCAAAAGACCCAGAACAATAACTTCAAAAGGATCGTCCCATTTTATGAATGATTATAAACCAACAGTAATCAAAGAGTGTGAGCACAGCATAAAGACAAGTAGGTGGCTCGAGGAAACAGAAAAGATCATCTTTAAAGACAGGGTGATGCAATTGGACAACAATATGTAAAAAAGTGACCCATAAGCCATCACACCATACATATATAACTTGAAATAAGTAATTTGCCTAAACATAAGAGTAAGACCATAAAACTTCTAGAAGGAATTAGAAGAAAAAAATCTTTGAGTTCAGCAAAGATTTCATAAAAGCAATACAAAAGAACACTAACTAGAAAACGAAAAATAAACTAGACTTTACCAAAGTTTAAAACTTTTAACTTTTTAAACATACTGCTAGCCAGGTGTGGTGGCACACGCTTGTAATCCCAGCATTTGGGAAGCTGAGACCTGAGGATCACGGTTCGTGGACAGCCTCAGCTACTTAGTGAGGCCCTCTGCAACCCAGCAAAAATCTCTTTCAAAATAATGAATAAAAGCCGGGCGTGGTGGCACACGCTTATAATCCCTGTGCTTGGGAGGCGGAGAGAGGAGGATCGCGCTGGTTCAAAGCCAGCCGCGCTGGCTTAAGAGACCCTGTTTCCAAATAAAAATATAAAAAATAAGTCTGGGAGTGTAGTTTGGAGGTAGAAGGGTTTCCAGGAACCCCAGTACCACTAAAAATAAAAAAAAAAGAATAAAAAATAGGGCAGGGGGTGTAGCTCGGAGGTTTAATGGCCCTGGGTTCCATCATCAGACCCACAAAAAAAAAAAAAAGAAAAGAAAAGAAAAGGAAAAAACATACTGCAAAGAAAATGAAAAAGGCAAGCTAGAGACAAGGAGAAAATATTTGCAAAATATATCGCCAACAAAGGAGATATTTTTAAAATTTTTTAAAAAAATATACAAGGAGCTCTTCCATATAAAAATGAAAAATAATCCAATAAAAATAGGTTAAAAATGGAATGGGCACATCACCAAAAAAAGATACACTAACAATGAAAGAGTGCAAAACCATTAGTTATTAGAGAAATACAAATTAAACCTATAAGCAAATACACGCCTCCCGGAAGGCAGAGTTACAAATGAGCGCATCCGGTTGTCAAGGATACACGACAGGTGAGACGCTAACGCTCAGCCAGTGGGACTGTGACATGATATAACCCCTCGGAAAATAGTGTGGCAGTTGCTCTAAAAGTTAAAACATACATCCACTATGTAATCCGGCCAACCAGTCCTGGGTATTTATTCCCCCTAAGGAAACGGAAGCACACGTGTCTGAATGCTCACGGCAGTTTGTTTTTTTATAGCCCCCACTGGAAACCACCCAAGTAGCCACCATCAGGTGGACGGTCACACAGGTACACAACGGAGCGCCACTCATGAAGTGGATTCACACTCGGTGATAAGAATCCATCTCAAGATAAGCACTCAGAGGGAAAAGAAAGTCTGAGAGAGAAAAAAAATGAAAAAGAAAAACTAGGTAAAGTTGTGGAAAATGCAATCCCTACAAGGGCTGCAGTGGACCCGTGGCTCCCAGGGCCCCTTGGGGGGTAAGCGAGGGCTGCGTCACGGAGGGGCAGGAGGTGGCCGGGGCCGGCCAGCGCCAGGTGGGGAGGTTCGTTATCCTGTGACGCGTTGCAAAGGTGTACACGAGGTGAGTCTGAACCCAGCAACAGGACACTGGAAGTACAAGCCCCATAATGTGTGTCAACTGTATCTCAGTAAAGCCGGAAAAACCATTACGACAGAAACAAAAAAGACACGTGCATAAAATAAGGAAATGGCAAGACATGGGAGAAACACTGTAAACTTTACTGAAGGATACCAAACAAGACCCGAATAAGCAAAAACATAAACCAGGTTCCTAGATGGGAGCTGCAGTATTATAAATAAATACGCTGCTTCCCTCAGATCAACTTATTTAACTTGGTGGAACTGTACTGAGATCGAAACCTAATATTTTGTGCAATCTGACAAGCTGAACCAAAGTTCTTTTTAGAAAAGATGGTACATGATAATAGCCAAACATTTATGAAAAAGAGAAAAAAAGACATGGCTGCATCTGAGATTAAGACAAGCTATAAAAACCTTGCAAGCACTATGCTTCGTGAAAGAAGCCAAATGAAAAAGGCCTCATATCGTACGAGCCGCCCAGCAGAGGCAGCTGTACGGTGGGACGGCGGCTGCCGAGGCTGGCGGCTGGGGAGGGAGGGGCAGCCACTTCTTAGTGGTATAGGATTTCTTTCTGGGGTAGCAGAAATGTTCTGGAATTAAAGGACTGGCTGCCCAATACTACTGTGAATGTATTAAATGCCCTGCAACTGTTCCCTTTAAAATGGTTAATTTTACGTTACAGACCATTTCCCCTCAATTTTTAGAAAAATCAAGGAATTGCTAAGTTCAAAGCTATCTACAAGCTATGTACTTTCAATAGCTGAAACTGTGTTATTATAGAAGAATCGGTTCAATAGATAAATGAAACCAAGCACAGCCTCGACACAATCTGGAAAGGTCCCTCTTTGCAGCCCACGTAGAGGCATCAACACATAAAGATTTCTCGCCCTGGTCACCGGCGGCCTCCTAAGTCAGGTGAGCCTGCGGGTACAGGATGAGTGAGAGGCTGAGGCATCAGTTGGATACCGGGCTGAGGCCAAGCACAGAGTCTAGGCGGGGTGGTAAGGCACGCTTGGCTGCCAGCTGCAGAAGCTCACCCAGACTGAGTGTGGTTAGCCCAGCCCTGCGCCTGCTGCAGCGGGGCTGCTGTCAAGTCACACCAGCTGGCTCTGTGGCCTCACATCCCCGACCTGAGGGCTCGTGGGCAGACCCCCAGCATCAGCACCAGCCTGGGGTGAAGAAGTCTCTGGAGGATGAGGCAATAGCATCTTCCGGTCGTATCCCTGGAGAGCTGTATGCCTGACGCAAGGCCCCACCCTGAGGAGAAAAGCACTGCGCTGGAGCTCACCTCCGGGACAGGAATGAGTGGAGAGCCAGGGGACGTGCTCACCTGCGCACTCAGGCCCTCGTACCTGACGGCGGTGGCACAGCAATCCTGCGGGGACAGCATGCTCTGAACACGCTATCCGCTGGGGAAAAAATAAGTTGGACTCCACCTGGGGCTCTACTCCAAAATAAAAACCTGGGTGCTTAACAAGGTAAAACAATACAAGAAGGCGAAGTATTTGCCAAAAAACATACAGTAATATTCCTATTATCCTGGAATAGCCAGGCATTTTTATGTCTTGTTAGTGGTTATGTGGGGGGGGGTATGGAAATTTAACTACCTCTAAGCTCTACCGCCAGCCCCATTTTTTATTCATCATTTTGAAACAGGGTCTCACGAAGTTGCAGAGGACCTCACTAAGTAGCTGAGGCTGGCCACAAACCTGGGATCCTCCTGTACTGGGATTATAGGCCACCATGTCCAGCTGTTTCTCTTTTGTTTTTTTTTTAAAGTTTTTATGTTGAAATAATTTCAGGTTTCGAGGTAAGTTACAAATATAATACATTTCAGATTTGGAGGTAAGTTATAAAAGTAAATACAAGAATTCATGTATATCCTGTCCCCAAATGCTCTAAGCTATTAACTAACATTTACCCCCTTTGCTTTTCCTCTTCTTTTCCCTATATACACATACACTTATCTGTATGTGTGTGTTTACAATATTTGTCATTTATTAACTTATATGCAGCATCCTTCTAAGTGCACTCTATCAGGAGACAAGTGGCGTCTGTCTCATTACTGACGATGTGAGCTTGGATCACTCACTAGTATCTGCTTGGTTTTCGTACCTTTATTCCTTTGTAGTTAATAAGTGTTTTGCAGGAGGTACTTTGAGACTCTGTAAATATATTTTTATATAAATTTCCCATTCTAGTTTTAGCATTTAGGTGGGTCGTTTAAAGGATTGAAATAAGAAAAAGAAAGAAAATGAAGGGAGAAAAAGAGGAAGGGAGGAAGGAAGAGGACAGAGACTGACAGATGTATCACAAAAATTGATAAACACATTTATCAACACAGTCTGATACTATGAACAAATCTGAGAGACACTGATAATCTGAGAGAAAAATATTTGTAGTCTATACAACTGACCAAAGATTAATATATAAAATATACGAAGGAGGGGACTCTGGGCCCCGGACCAGACGCGCGTAGCATGCCAGACCCCTGTAAAAATCAGGCCCAGTACCCTGGGTCTCAGGCGGGGGTCACGCAGGGCACGCCAGCCGGGGCCCGGGTTGCGGGACTCTGGGCCCCGGGCCGGACCGCGTGTAGCACGCCAGAACCCTGGAGAAGCTGAGCACAGTAAGATGCTGGGTCCCGGGTGGAGGTCGCGCGGGGCACGCCAGCCGGGGCCTGGGTTGCGGGATTCTGGGCCCCGGGCCAGACCACGCGTAGCACACCAGAACCCTGGAGAAACCGGGCCCAGTACCCTGGGTCCCGGGCAGGGTCGCACGGGGCATTCCAACTGGGGCCTGGGTCGCGGGACTCTGGGCCCCAGGCAGAGTAGTGTGGAGCACGCTGGACCCATGGGGAAACCGACCAGGTCACAGTGCTACTGAGTGCCTGATCCCACTACCTCCTCAAACCACATATACTGTCTTCTCTTATTTAAATTAAAAAAAGGAAAAGAAAAAGGAAAAGGAAAAATATCAGAGAGGAGTTAAGAAAGCCGTGGCGGATGCCAGGACACTGGAGATGCAGACAAAACTTATCTAAATGCATTGGAACTTATGGAAAAATTCCCCATGAAGGAGAACTGCTGTTTCTCTATATTGTTAAGAATCTTGGACATCACCTGTAAGGAGAGAGTTTAGTGGAGACCAAGGAGAAAGGCGGTGTTGAAAGTGGTCTCCGCGATGGCGGTGGAGACTTGTATTCAGGAGAAGCAGAAATCAGATCCTACCAACCTTAGTTTTTTTGGAGAAATTACACCAAATGTCGAATGCTACCATCACACATGCTTAGGAACACTGGACAACATTCAGAGTGGAAAAAGAGCCTGGGAAGGATTTGAAATGGTGGAGGCAGTGGCAATAGCAGTGGCCAGTACTCAGGGGAGGCAGAGATCTGATGCATTACACCTGGAACCTTTGAAATAATAACCCCAGAGGCAGAATGTTACCACCACGCACCCTTGAGAACGTGGGACAATTGGTTGGGCGAAGAGGGTGCTCAGATTGGAGCCTGCCAAGGGGTTAGGCCGGCGACGGACACAGCAAAGCTGGGATCGGAGCCTGCCGTGCGGCAAGGCCGGTGCTGGAGCCTCCGAGGCTGGGATCAGAGCCTGCCGAGGGGTTAGGCCGGTGCTGGGGTCAGTGAGGCCAGGATCAGAGCCTGCCATGAGGCAAGACTGGTGCTGGGGTCTTCAAGACCATGATCGGAGCCTGCTGAGGGGTTAGGCCGGTGCTGGGGCCTCCGAGGCCGGGATAAGAGCCTGCGGAGGGGTTAGGCTGGTGCCGGGGCCAATGGCCGGCAGTAGAGCCTACCATGAAGCAAGGCCACTACTGGGGCCTCCGAGGCCAGGATCGGAGCCTGTCAAGGGGTTAGACCGGTGCTGGCCAGCAAGACCGGGATCAGAGCCTGCTGAGGGGTTAGACCGGTGCAGAGGCCAGCGTGGCTGGGATCAGAGCCTGCCGTGAGGCAAGGCCACTGCTGGGTCCTCCAAGGCCAGGATCGGAGCCTGCCGAGGGGTTAGGCTGATGCCGGGGCCAACGGCTGGCATCGGACCCTACCAGGAGGCAAGGCCACTACTAGGGCCTCTGAGGTCGGGATTGGAGCCTGCCGAGGGGTTAGGACAATGCCGGGGCCAGCGGCTAGCAGTGGAGCCTGCCGCGAGGTAAGGCCGGTGCCGGGGCATCCAAAGCCAGGATCGGAGCCTGCCGAGGGGGTAGGCCGGTGCTGGGGCCAGCGAGGCCGGCATCGGAGCCTGCTGTGAGGCAAGGCCAATGCTGGGGCCTCCGAGGCCGAGATAAGAGCATGCCGAGGGGTTAGGCCAGTGCCGCAGCCAATGGCCGGCATCAGAGCCTGCCATGAGGCAAGGCCGCTACTGGGGCCTCAGAGGCCGGGATCGGAGCCTGCCGAGGGGTTAGGCTGATGCCGGGGCCAGCAAGGCCAGGATCGGAGCCTGCCATGAGGCAAGGCCGGAGCTGGGGCCTCCGAGGCCGGGATCAGAGCCTGCTGAGGGGTTAGGCCGGTGCCGGGGCCAGCGGCCAACATCGGAGCCTTCCGTGAGGCAAGGCCGCTACTGAGGCCTCCGAGGCCGGTATCAGAGCCTGCCTTGAGGCTAGGCTGGTGCTGGGGCCAGCAAGGCCGGGATCAGAGCCAGCTGAGGGGTTAGACCAGTGTCGGGGCCAGCAATACCAGAATCGGGGCCTCCCATGAGGCAAGGCCGCTGCTTGAGCCAGCAAGGTCTGGATCAGTCCACCGGGTAGCCAGGCCACTACTGGGGCCGTCAAGAGTGGGATCGGTACTTGCAACACGGCATGCACAGAGAAATATCGCAGAAAATAAAAATCAGATGCTTCCCCTAATCAGCAAAAACTAGGAGGAAAGGGGCAACAGGAAGAGGTCGAGCTATAGAAAGGGCCCTATAGTGAAGCAACTAAGGTGACCAATCAGAGGGTATGGAATAGGGGAGGATGGAGCCTCTTTAAAACGCAGGAGGTACATAAACAAATGTATCAAAGTTAATCACCAAACAAGCATGGTATCGAGGGAGGGGGAGGGAATGGGATGGGGGCTGGAGGAGGGCTAATTGGATGATGTGTGCTTGTATATCCTCTCAAGTCTTGTATTCCAATGTGATATATGATTACAATGCACCAATTAAAAAAAAGAAAATAAAAAAAAACACACACAAATAGCCAATAACATGAAAAGATGCTCGGCTTCCTGACCAATCCCAGAACCTCGAGTTCACACAGTGAGCTCAGAATTTAGAGAAGGCCATTAATACAGAGGAAGAGAGCCGGGCGTGGGGCACATGCTTGTCATCCCAGCATTCAGGAGGCTGAGGCCGGAGGATCGCGGTTCACGGCCAGCCTCAGATGCTTAGAAAAGCCCTCTGCAACTTAGTGAGACCCTGTTTCAAAATGAAGAATAAAAAATAGGGCAGGAGGTGTAGCTCGGAGGTCAAATGCCCCTGGGTTCCACCCCAGACCCACAAAAAAAATAAATTAAAGCAAATAAAGAGGAAGAATAAGGATGAGGTAAACAAGCATTCCTGCACACTGTTTACCTGGAGTGTATATAAATGGTGGTAAAGCATTTTTGAAAAGCTATCTGGCATGAACTAGTGAAACCTGAAAACGCGCACATCCGCCTTCCGCAGCACACACCCTGAGATGCAGGCACAGTTTGCCTGTCACAGCGCTGCCTCTCTTGAATCAAAAGAGAAATCTGTGCTCACCGGCAGGGCAGTGAACAGCGAGTCACCAGCAGTCCCGACGAGGGCGAGGCTGAGCGGGGCGCTGTGGCGCGCAGACTCCTACATGCACTGACAAGGGAAAGGGAGGTCTAGGGACGTTACTTACGGGATCTGCTTAAAGAATAATTGGCTAGTAGATGCAATAACCCTGCTGGTGCCGATCACGGTTCAAATACTTTAAGAACATTAGCTCTTTCAGTCCTCACCAGAATTCCATCAAGAAAGTTGCTGTTAATCCCCATTTTAGAGACAAGAAAATGGAGGCCCGATGAGGTAAAGTAACCTGACCAAGGGCACAGACCCAACAAGCAGCAGACCCGAGATTGAGCCAGGTACGTTTTCAGAGTCTGTGCTCTGACCAACAGACTGAACAGCCTCTCTATAGACACAGGACGACCTGTAGAAAGAGGGTTGGAGGGACCCAGCGTGAAGGTGCACACCTGTAATCCCAGTACTTAGGAGGCTGAGACAGGAAGATCCCAGGTTCAAGACTATCCTCAGTAACTTCTTGAGACACTTAGCAACTTAGCAAGACTCTATTTCAAAATAAACATAAAAAAAGGGCTGGGGGGTATAGCTCACAAATAGAATGCCCCTGGGTTCAATCCCCAGTACCAAGAAACAAAACAAAAAAGATGAAACCAAACTGTTAATGTATTACCTCTGGGAAAGGGAAGTTGATGGGGATTTACTGTGTAAATATTTTACAAGGAAAATATATGTGTATAATACTTGTGCCCTTAAAACAAACCAGCCCTTTACAAGACATGAGTGGGTGGGTGGGTGGACGGATGGAAGGAACGGCGACGGTCCCCTGTGAGCCCACCTCCTTCTTGCCTCATCTTCTGTATTTGGAGACATCCCATGGTGATCTCAGTCTTTCAGTACAGAGCTGCCCCCCGCATCCAAAAGTCCAGGTACATCTCCTCTTGCCTGTGCGTCCCATCCCTCATGCGAACAGCTTTTTAACAATGGCATGTGAACTACAAAAATTAAGAAAGGTGCTGCGAAGCATCGAGAGTTCAGCAGACTTTTAGGGAGTAACTGCTTTTTGGTGGTGTTGGGAATTGAACCCAGGGGTGCTCTACCACTGAGATACACTATCAGCCCCACCTTTTTTTTTCCCCCTTTTAAACAGGATATCACTAAGTTGCCTGTGGAGGATAGTCTAGAACCTGCGATTCTCCTGTCTCAGCCTCCCAAGTACTGGGAGACGTGTGCCACCATGCCCTGCTACGGGAGAGGTTTTAACAAGCCCACGGGAACATACTTTCTGCTTATAGACAGAATAGTGAGGCTAAAGCAAAGATGTTTTGGAAAGAATTCTGACAGGCTCAGAAATGAAGGGATTCTCTGATTAACCCTGAATTAACATAAAGTTAGAGCAGGCCGGTGCTTCCACTTCCAGGAACATGGTGTAGATTTCCCTACAAAATATAAAAAGCACAACCAAAAGCCCTGGAAGCCAACAGGGGTCACTGAGCGGTGAGGGAAAGGCAGACCAGCCAGGGAGCTCCTCGCTGAGGGAACGGGGTGAGGTCCACCATCTTCTGTTGGCCTTGCATATCCCAGACTTAGAGCTGAAGCTACCAGCAGAAGCAGCAATAACACAGACAAAACAACAATAACACACTTTCTCTAGTCAAAGGGCAGCCCAGCAAGACAGAAGACGTGTCTACAGTAACAACTCTGGCCCAACGCCTCCTAGGACACTTGGCCCAGTCCCATCCATGTCACTGAGGGGTGACTTCCACCTGTACCAAAATGGGGGGGTCCCAACGCCCCCACCAGGATGGTAGGGGAGGCCCATGGGGGGGCTTTCATCCCTGATGGGCAGTAGGAGTACCCCTCCCTTTCTCAGGCTCCAGCTGGGCAACACTGAAGGAGCCGAGAGTCCACCAGGACTTTCACGGCGGTATCTAATGAGGCCACCTCCCAGCCCTGGGAGGTCTGCAGAGGCCCCCAGGGGAGCTGTCCTGAGGCACTGGTACCAGGGAGGGAAATACCAAGAGGAGCCACTGCCCCAGCTCCCACAGCAGCTGAGCTGGGAAAGTGCACTTCTACCCCTGCCTGGCAATAAAGAGGTAGGTAGCACTTCCCGCCTTTTTCTGCCACAACGATCCAAAGAAGCTAGTGTGCCAGGGGTGGTGACACACACCTATAATCCCAGCTACTAGGAAAGCTGAGGCAGAAGGATCACAAGTTTGAGGCCAAAATAAAAGTAAATAAATAAATAAATAAATAAATAAATAAATGGCCTGGGCGTAGCTCAGCAATAGACTCTCCATGAGTTCGATCCCTAGTACTACGAGAGAGAGAGAGAGAGAGAGAGAGAGAGACAGAGACAGAGACAGAGACAGACAGAGAGAAGACACAGAGGCAGTTTAAATAAGATCCATAATCTCACAATACCATAAATGTCCAGGTTTCATTAAAAAAATTACCCATCAGATGAAGAAACAGAAAGTTCATACTGAATAAAATATGGAAGTCAACAGATGCAGGATCAGAATGACACAGGCATTAAAGTTATCTGTAAAAATACTTAAAGCAGCTATTGTAAAAATGGTTTATTAGCCCATTATGAACACATTTGAAACAAATGAGAAAACAGAAAGTCTTGGGAAGTACATAATGTATTGTTTTGTTGTCTGTGGCTAATAACACACCACCTCAGACTTGGTAAGTTTTAACAAAAAGGGCTTTATTCTGGCTCGTGGTTTCAAAGGTCCAAGGTTGAGGGGCCATAGCTGGTGCTGGGGGGCCTTCTTGCTGGTGATGCCTCGGGGCGGTGCCGGGAATCGTACGGAGAGAGACAGGAGACATGTAAGTACACGTAAGTTTCCCTCTTCTAGAGCCAGGACGCTCCCCCTCAATGGCCTGACCTAGTCTTTTCCCAAAGGCTCCACCTCCAAACACCATAGAGTGAGTTCGCCCCCACGTAATACCTCCTGAAGATGCAATTTCAACCCAGGAAGCCTTGGGGGACACAGTCAAGCCCTACTCAAACCAAAACACAGAAAATTATAAAGAAGAACCAAGACCGAGAAAAGCAGGGCTTAAGAGCCCCGCTAACAACCAATCTCCATTACCACAAAATCAGCGCCTTTCATAGCCAGAAAACACCATCACCAGAGAAACAAAAAATCACCAGGCTCCAGAGAGAAAGCGGACTGAGAACGGAGCCACAGAGGAGATAACTGGCCTCGCGCCCGAGGACGCGGCAGACGCAGCAGCAGCGCCATACTGCCGGCGGCACTGGCGAATTCACAGGACGGCTACATCAAGCAGAGGTGAGCCGCTGCGGAACAGCCAAGTGGGATTTCTCCGCGCAGAGAGGATCTAAAGCTCCCAGTGGCCGAGCTCAGCACACACTGCAGGGATTCAGAGTGGAAATCAAAACCAAGAAGAAAAACACCAGCCCCACAGCCGAGGGCGTAGCAGCGGCGCCATATTGCCACCGGCGGCAGCAGTACCGAATTCAGCGAGGCCAGTACAGCTACATCTGCGTACTCAAGAACAGTGAGTCAAATTGCGGGCCACAGAGGAGAAATCCCAGTACTGTACTCCCTGGGACTTGACCCAGCGGGGGAGGGGTGGTGGCAAAGATATCACACCATAGGAGAACGTACAACCTGGCACCCCCCACAGTCTAAAGCAGCCTCTATTGACTCTCTGGGTTGGAGACTCTGTGATAAAACCCAGTAAAGGAGTAGTGGGGTCTGAGATACTACTGACTCGAGATCCAGAACACCTTAAGTGAAGTCATAGTGACCCAAGGGAAGAACCCAGAGAAGGCACAAACATCCGAAATCATGGGAAAGAGGAATGATACTGGAGCAATAAATGCCCACAACCCCACATCAGAACCCGATAAAAATGAAAATCAGAGATTTCTAGAAGACCAAATCAGAAAAATAACTGTAGAAATAATAGAGGTGCTTCGAAAAGAACTCAGAGAGAGCCAAAAAGAGATAAAGGATGCAATTAATGAAGTAAAGGCCTCAATTCAAAGCACAAACAACCGATTAGAACACATGGAGAACAGAATCTCGCTCTTAGAAGATGAGCAATCCAAAAATGAACGCATAGTTTCTAATCTAGAAAAAAATATCCAACAGCAGGAATCTGATATTGAAGAAATATGGGCCCATTTTAAGAGAGCTAACCTAAGAATAATTGGAATAGAGGAGGGAAAAGAAAGTGAAACCAAAGGGATCAACAATCTCTTCAAGGAAGTAATAGCAGAAAATTTTCCAGACATAGAGCAAGAGGTCGATACACAGGTCCAGGAAACTTATAGAACTCCCTTTAGACAGGATCGGAGAAGAGGATCCCCACGCCACATAATTGTCAAAATGACCAATGTGGAAGCCAAGCAGAGAATCGTAAAGGCAACAAAAGCAAAGGGCCAAGTGACATTCAGAGGCAAACCAATTAGAATCACTCCAGACTTCCCAAACCAAGTTATGAGAGCCAGAAGGGCTTGGAGTAACATATTCCAAACTCTGAAAGAAAACAACTTCCAGCCAAAAATTTCCTACCCAGCAAAACTTTCTATCAAATTAGATGGAGAAATAAGAAGCTTCCATGACAAACAGAAACTGAAGGAATTTATGTCTTCAAAACCAGCACTAGAGAAAATATTCAAAGAGATTAACTACAAAGAAGAAATAGGTATCACACTCCAGAACTAGAGAAACATGATTTTCCATCCAACAGACAACTAAGATTGGTTATCTGTGGAGATTCATTATTTATGTTAGTCTTTTACCTATCTCTAAAGGGTATTGTTTGCCTTTATTGTTGTTAATTTCTAGGATTTTTAGTTGGAATATTAATATACCTTCAGATATAGCATTTGGAAATATTTTATCCCATTCTATTAGTAACTGTTAACTCTGTTTACATTGTCTTTGGATATACAATTTTTTTTATTTTTTTATTTTTTTATTTTTTTTATTTTTATTTTTTGGTGGTACTGGGGTTCCTGGAAGCCCTTCTACCTCCGGGCTACACTCCCAGACCTATTTTTACATTTTTATTTGGAAACAGGGTCTCCTAAGCCAGCGCGCGCGGCTGGCTTCGAACCTGCGTGATCCTCCTGTCTCTGCCTCCCAAGCGCGGGGATTACAAGCGTGCGCCACCACGACCGGCCAATTTTTTTTTATTTTTTTTAGGGAGTTTGTATACTCCTCTGTTGCCTGTGCCATTGAAATCATAACCAAGAAAGCACTGCCAATTTCAATGTTGTGAGGTTTAATGACCCAGATTTTCTCCTAAAAGTTTATAGTCTTAAGATTTATATTTAGGTCTATTATCTATTTTGAGTTAATATTTGTATATGGGATTAGGTAAGGGTCCAATTTTATTCTTTTCCATGTAATTATTATTTTTTAACAATATTTAGTTAAAAGATTAATATTTCCACCACCAAATGTTCATGGAAACCTTGTCAAAAATAACTTGACAATATAGGGAAGAATTTAGCTCTAGGCTTTTATTTAACTCCAATGGTTTATATATCTGCCTTTAGAATAGTACTACACTGTTTCAATTACTGTAGCTTTATATGGTTTGAAATCAGAAAATATATATCTTCTAGCTTTGTTCTTTTTCAAGATCGTTTTGGGTACCTAGAGTCCATATTCCATATTAGGATAGATTTTTTTCTGAAAAATAAATATATAAATATATGATAGTTTCACCTAAAAAATAGAAAAAAAATTCTTTGGTAAGAAAGAAAGCAAAAAGAAATACTGAAATGTTATCTTTAAGTCATCATAAGCTTGGTATCAGACAAATGAAACTGTTATGTGAGATTATCATTTTTAATTTTAGATAAATTGCCATAATACTAGATGTCAACTACTAAGCCAAGCATGGGAGGGAGGGATAGGGAGAGAATGGGGTGGGGATTGGGTGGGGGCTGACTGGGAAAAGTGTGCATGTATGTCTACAAAAGTATGTATCCTACTTTGATGTATGAATACAGTGCACCAATAAAAATAAATAAATAAATTTAAAAAAAAAAAAAGAAGAACCAAACTGGAATTTTAGAATGGAAAAATACAAGAACTGAAATGAACTCAGCGGGTAAGCTCACCAGCAGATGGGGGAGAAAACAGAATCAGCGAGCCGGAAGAGAAGAGCAGACATTACCCAGTATGAACAACAGGGAGAAAACAGACCAAATAAAAAAATGAACAGAGCTTCAGGGGCTTGCAGAACTATAACCGAAGTGCCAGCACGTACGTCGCCAGAGTCCCAGAGGAGCAGTCTGGAAACGCACCCGGAGGAATAATGCCTAAGAAACTCCTTAAGTTTGGCAAAAGACAGGCCTACGGAGTCAAGAAACCAGGAGAATCCCAATAAATCCATACCAAGAGACATTCTCATTAAATTCCTGAAAAATTAAGATAAGGTAAAAATTTCGAAGAGCGGTGAGAAAGACATGATAACCTCATTGAGAAAGAAGAGTTCAAATGACGAGGGGTTTCTTATTAGAAACCACAGTGGCCTGAAGGAAGGGCACGTCGTGTTTCAAGTGCTAAGAACTGTCAATTCAAAATCCAACATCCAGTGAAATTTCCTTCAGGAATGAAGGGGAAACAGGCTTTTTCAGATAAAGAAAAAAACATGGTAAACAAAAACATGAGTAAATAAAGTAGATTGACCTCCTCTTGGGTTTCCTAAGTTATGGTTGATGATAGAAGCCCAAATTAGAACACTATCTGATGTGGTTCTAAATGTATGTAGAGGAAATATTTAAGACGATTACATTTTCAGGGAGGGTAAAGAGCATAAAAGTTCTACTCTTCAAGTAAACTGGTAAAATTATGATATTGGAAGATTGTTATAAAAAAGGCAGAAAGATACATGCGCCCCTCCCACACACAATGTAATATCGAGAGCCACCACTAAAAAGGAACTATACTGAGATATACTCAAATATACTTAAAATAAAGTTCTAACAAATTATCAACTAACCCAACAAAAAGGCAAGATAAAGAAAACACAAACAAACAAAAAAAACCCCAAAATAAACAGAAAACAAAAATAAAATGGTATGGTGAAACCTTAACATATCATTAATCATAATAAGTCTAAGTGGTCTAAATACACCAGTATAAAGAAAGAGGCTGGCAGAGTGGATTGGGGAAGAGCTTACAAACGTCTATAAGGAACTTGGTTTAATAGAATGCTACCAGCCAAATGAAAGTCAACATATGGAAAAAGATGCAGAATAATTAACTAAATGAAAGCAAGGGTAGCTGTATCTGAGAAGATAGACCACAAAAGTAGTGGAACTACCGGAGAGAAAGGGACATTGAGCAGTCACAAAATGGTTGTCAATCCACCGAGAGAGACAGGGACCTGAAATCACCTGATGGCAGTCCTGTGAATCAAAAATGGATAGAACTGAAAAGAAAAAAAGTAAATCTACAATTATATTAGAAGATTTCAACATACTTATTTCAAAAACTAAACAAAAAAACAGCAAGATTAATACAGTAGAACACAATGGTGTTGTCAGCCAAGAGAATCCAAGTGACATTTAGAGAATACTCTACCCAACAACAGAACACGTGTTGTTTTCAAGTGTTCTTGAAACACAGACCCACGCAGCTCACCTCATGGGCTATGAAAACAGTTTTTAAGAAATTAACGTCCCTGGCAGTGGCCAGGCATAGTGGCATATGCCTGTAATCCCAGTACTTGGGAGGCTGAGACAGGAGTATGCCAGGTTCAGAACCAGTCTCAGCAACTTAGTGAGGCCTTTAAGAACTTAGCAAGAACCTGTTACCAAATAAAAAGTAAATTATAAGCCTGGGAGTATAGCTCAGAGGTAGAATATCCCTAGGCTTAATCCCTAGTGCTAAAAAAAAAAAAAAAAAATTACTAACAGCATGTTCTCCAACCACAGCAAAATGAATCAAACTAGAAATCAAAACAGAAAGGTCACAAGATAATCTCCAAGTACCTGGAAACTAAATAACACTTCTAAACAATCTCTGGGTCAAAGGAGATGTCCAAAAGAGAATTCGAAAGTATACTGAGTGCAGAGAAAATAAAAACAAAACAAATGAACATCGGTAGGACACAAAGCAGTGCTGAGAAAGAAATTTATACCATAAAATGCATATATTAGAAATAAGGAAACGTCTCAATCGATACGATCCCATCTGAGGAATCCAGAGTACAATAAACACAAAGCAAGCAGAAGAAAGAAAGAAAGAAAGAAAGAAAGAAAGAAAGAAAGAAAGAAAGAAAGAAAGAAAGAAAGAACAGCGAGCAGGAATCAGTGGATTGAAAAACAGAAAAATGGAGACAAAACAATGAGACCAAGAGTCGGTGTTCTGAAGACATCAATAAAATCAACAAACTTCCAGGAAGCCTGAGAAATAAAAAATAGACACAAATCATCACTGTGATCATCAAACCATGTTGGAATCTGACACTACAGACTATACATAGCAAAAGAACAAGGACACGCCAGCCAGGCCCGGTGGCGCAACCTGCAATCCCAGGGCTTGGGAGGCTGAGACAGGAGGGTTACAGGCTCAAGGCCAGTCTAAGTAACTTAGAGTGAGGCTCTCTGCAACTTAGTGGGAGATTGTTTCAAAATAAAATAGGGCTGGGGCAGAGCTAGAATCCCTGGGTCCAATCCCTAACACCACCCAAGGAGAAGAGCAAGTGAGTGCTGTGAGCAATTTCGCAAACATACATTTAAAAACACGGGTGAAATAGATCAATTACTTGAAAAACAGCAACGATCACAACTCACCTAGTAGAAAATTGATCATTTGAATAAGCCTACAACTACTGAGAAAATTAAATTTAAAAATTTTTAAACTTTCAAAAAATAAGTCTCCCAGTTCAAACTGGCTCACTGGAGAATTCTACCTAACATCTAAAAATAATTAACATGCCGGGCATGGTGGCGCACGCTTGTAATCCCCTTGCCTGGGAGGCGGAGACAGGAGGATCGCACAGGTTCAAAGTCAGCCGCTCTGGCTTAAGGGATCCTGTTTCCAAATAAAAATATTTTAAAAATAAATAGGTCTGGGAGTGTAGCCCGGAGGTAGAAGAGTTTCCAGGAACTCCAGTACCACCAAAAAATTAAATAAATAAATAAATAAATAAATAAATAAACAAATAAAGGCCCTATTGCCGAGCATGGTGGCACAATCTATAATCCTAGTTCTTGGGAGGCAGAGACAGGAGGGTTGCAGATTCAAAACCAGCCTCAGCAACTAGGTGAGGTGCTCAGTAATCTTGTGAGACTCGAGTTGAGGGTGTAGCTAGGAGGTAGAATGCCATTGGGCTCAATCCCCAGTAAAACACACACACACACACACACACACACACACACACACACACACTGTTAAGGTCAAAAGGCATATATAGGCTGAGTGAAAATATCTGCAAATCACAGATACAACCCAAGACTCACAGATTATATGAAGAACTCTCCAATCTCAGCAGTAAAAACCAAATATCCAATTAGAAAATGAGTAAGTAACCAGCATGAAGAGACTTTTATCAGTGCTATGCAGACAGCAGATAGTCCCATGAAAAGATGTCACACACCTTTAAGTCACCAGGGAACGCAAGTAAAAACCAAATGAGTTACTGCCACACCTGTCGGAAGGCCCCAAACAAAAAAATACATAGGCAATATCATGCTGGAAATAATGTGAAGAAACTGTATCACTCATACATTACAGTCACAGAGACAAGTAGTTTAGTGCTTTCTTAAAAAAATTAAACATGCAATTATCATATGAACCAACAAATGCACTCCTGGACATTTTTATTCCAGAGGAATAAACACCTAGATTCACACAAGTCTATATGTGAGCATTTTATTTTTGAAGATTTAAAGAAGTTTATTAAAAAGATAGAAATACAGAAGATAGTTTCAGCCCCATGCCAGAATGGCACGGGGGGGGGGGGTCAAATGAATGCCCTGCCCCTATATGTGCACATTTACAGCAGCTGTATTCATCATAGTTTCACACTAGAAACACCAAGACATCCTTCGTGGGTGAGCGGTTAAACAAGTTACGGTACGTCCATACCATGAGATGCTTTTATCAATAAAAGGAACAGACTACTGATACACGCAATAGATTCCCTGGATGAATATTCCAAAGCATTATGCTGAGACTTAGAAAAACACCAAACCTGAAAGGTTCCACACTGGTATAAATACATTTATGTAACATTTCTGAAATAACACAGTATAGCAAGGGGGAAGAGACTGGTGGTGACTGGGGAAGGTGGTGTCAAGAGTGAAATGTTAAAGGGCGCCACAAGGGATGCTTATGCGGTGAGGAACTGTATTGTGGGATTCCCCTCTATTTTATGATGCTTTCATGTCTTGGGCCCCTGTCGACCCAGGGAGGGACTGCCCCTTTAAGGCCAGCTAATCCCTAGAGACGGGAAGTGCCTGTCTTCCAGCACACCTTTGACATGCAAGCCAACCAATCCTCTGTCCCAAATGCCTTAAGCCCCCTGGCATCAGGCTCCTGCTTCTAGGACAGCATCTTCTGTACTGTGTCAGCCTGGGCCAGATACCTTAAACTAGGGTCCGCCCCTGTACCCCAGAACCCACTGAAATTACTGAAACTAGACAGGCCTGAGTCTGCTGGCCACGGGCCCATGCTCTGCCCTCGCCCGCGGCGTCCTCCCCGCCCGCCCCGCTGGCTTGGCCGGTCTGCTCCTCCCAGGGACTGAGTAACAAACTGTCTTTTCAATAGCAATCCTCCCTGATCTATCGGCCGCATCACACCTGAATAAAAAACAAAACCCTGAGTGTATTTTAAGACAGAAGTGTTCTATGTCTTGACTGTCACAATGTCAATATCCTGGTTGTAAGACTTAACTAGAATCCAAAAGAAGCTGCTAGTGGGGGGAAGTGGGTAAACGCATGGACCGGAGCTTGCTGTATTATTTCTTCCAAATGCATGTAAGTCTACTACTGCCTCAAAATAAAAAGCTTAATTTTAAAGCGAGAGAGAGGACAATGAAACTAAACCCCTCTTCTTTTTCTTGCAATGAACTGAGGATTGATTGTTCAAAGCCTTTCTAACGACTGAGTGAACAGGACATTCCAGTGTGCAGAAGGAGGTCCCAGATCACCGCATGAACCACCAGTCCTTCCACTGTCCAGATGACTGCGAGGTCCGTCATCAGCAGGAGCCCAAGCCTTTGGGCCAGTGCAGCACTTCATGGCTGGTGGGGGAGGGAAACTCCGAAGGCAAGCCCAGCTCTGCCGTGGCCAGGCCATGGCCAGGCCTGACTGTTTCTCAAAGAGCCATCAAGGCAGCAGCTGAAGCCGGGAGAGTGGCGCACACCTGCAATCTTAGCACTTGGGAGGCCGAAACAGGAGGATTTCAGGTTCAAGGCCAGTCTCAGCAACTTAGTGAGACCCTGTTTCAAAATTAGAAATTAAAAAGGGGCTGGGGATGTGGCTCAGAAGTAGAATATCCCTGGGTTAAACCCTAGTTAAAGAGAAAAAAAAAAAAAAAACTGCAGCAGACATCTGTATCTTGCAGCCTCCTAGATGCCAGGCAGAGGGTGCTGCGCATGGGCAGCTCTGCCCCTGGCTGGGCTCAGCAGGACAAAGGGCCAGGAAGCACAAACACAGGACCACGGACAGGAGTTTGTAAATTCAGACCGCAGGAAACAAAGGCCTGAAACCGCTTTCCGTGTTTTCAGTAAACCTCAGTTTAATGTATTTTCTATCAAAACAAAAAGGAGGAACACCTGGTGCCTTTTATCAAAACAAGCTCTGGTTCTGAAAATAAACCGATCTGTGAAGCGGGACTTGGAGGCCGCGGTTACTTTCCCAGTGAGGAGCCGCCCGGCCGGCTCGGCTGTGTGCAGAGTGGGAGACGCCAAGGGGCTGCTGCCCGCTCTCTGCTCCTGGGGCCCGGGACAGCCGCTGGAGGGGCAGCGCCTGAGGCCGGGCTCTCCTGGTCCTCTGGCCGCCAGGGACAGGGCGCTTCCTGCCCGCTCCGCCTCCCGCCGCAGCGCCAGCTCTCTGGACATCTTGTCACAGCTGTGATCAGAACAGACACAGGACCGTGTCTTGGATTTTCCACTTGATAGCCACCATATGCTTTTAACGGGATATTGTTACCATCTTTACATGCTTTTCATAACAATTTTTAATTCCTTGAGAACTACATAAAAATACGAGCATGCCTGAACCTGTTTCAGCACTGAGCTCTTGATTGCCCTCCCCGCCCTCCTGTCTGTCTGTCTGTCTCTCTCTTTCTTCTTTCTTGAAAAATAGGCCCTGATTTGCAGGTCTAGGATTTCAAATTGATCCTTCCCTCTGTTCCCTAACCTCAGCCAACTGGCCCAGAGAGGAGCTGATCTGTCCTAGGGCCTCATAACCCGTTATGGGTTCGGATAGGAAGCGTTCTGTCCAGACCCATCACAGAACCTCACCCTGAGATTCACATCCTGAAGAGTCATAGTATTTGGCCGGGCGGGATTTGTCAGACAATTCCAAGTGACCTGATGCAGGTGATGAGGGGGTCTCTGATGTCTTCTCCACCTGATATTGTTTTATCCTTCCTTCCTCTGAGTTGTCACAGGACTGTTTCAGTGACCTTCCCTATCTTGGCCTGTACCAATTTGCTGACTTCTGTGTTTGATTAACTTTTACGACGCCTTGCTTAAAGTTTCTATAAAAGTAAAAGTGCTGGCTGTAGGACTCAGGAGGAAAGGAGAATTGTCAATCTACCTCCTCCCCAGCCGACCATAAATATTAAATATTCAAATAATCATCTTGGACTCAGAATCGTCCATGGAGGGACTTGAGCAAGCAGCAATCGCGGGAATGACCTCGTCACTGAGTTCGTCCGTGAGGGCTTCCGAGCTGAGCAGGGGTGGACACCCTGGAAGGCGGGGCCTACTTGAAGAGCCGACCACAGGGCCGTGCACAGGAGGGTGACGGTCCCTGACCTCTTTCTTGCGTCTCTTTGCTCTGCTTTCTACTGCCATGAGCGGAGCAGATCCCCTCTCCACACTCCTCCACCAAGACCCTCTGCTTCACCTTAGGCCCAAAGTACCCGAGCCAGCTGACCCTGGACTAGACCTCGGAAGCCATGAGCTAAAATAAGTCATGGCAACAAAAAGCCAACTATGACAGCCCTTCACATCTGATAGTTCAAGCATGTGAAACTCCAACTACTCAGAAAATAGGACTTCTATTGCGTGTTGGGCACATATAAGTTACAGTTAGACTTAACCGCTTTTAAGAAATGTTTTGTTGCCCAATTAGTTTCAACACTTCTGAAAGAAAACGACATGGGAGAGAGAGAGAGAGAAAAGAGGAGAGAGGTGAGAGGTGCTGACTTCTGGGCGGCCAGTGCGTACACTGCCCTTGGAGGCCACGCGGAGGCCAGAGGCCAGGTCCACCCTGGCTCCCAGACACGTCAACAGGAAGCAAGAAGAGCTAGCCCAACAGAAGCCCTGCCCTCGCCCCGCCGGGCTATGACCCCAACTCCTCTGCTCCCAACCCCCGGGCCTTGATTCATGAATCAGCCTCTCTCTCCTGCATCCAGACCCTCGCTCACCGAGGGCCCCTTCCCACCGGCAACCACACGTGCTCAGCACATGCCCGCCTTACACAAAGGTGTACCATTCTCAGCTGCCACCTTCCGCGCCTCCCTTCCTCAAAGGCCGTCCACCCCAGCTCTCACTGCCACCTGCCACCTCCTCAAGCCCACTGCAATCCCACCCCTGCACCTTCTCTGCCTATCCGTAACCAGCGTCAGCCCATGGGACCCAACATGGAGTAGCACAACCCGGCACGGTCCTGCAGCCTCTCCCTGAGAGACCTATTGTGCCCGGTCCTTGCTACAGAGTGATGGGCCCCAGGCTCTCCCCAGACCCCAGTCCCAGGGCTGCCCCTGCACAGCACACAAGCTGCTCCAGCTCCAACGTGTCCATAACCGACCCACCCCATGGCTGTCTACAATCCTATCTCCACAGAGAACCTTGACATTGCCCAGCTGCGCAGAAGGGTCTGCGTCACTCTGACTCTCCCCTTTCCTTGACTCCTCATCCACCGCCAGAGTTCAGTCCTTTTTACTGCAGAAGACTACCTGCCTGGGTTCCCTTGGGTCATCCCTGTCTTTGCATTCCCACTGTGAATGGCCGGTGCGGGCCACTGGCATTCTGCACTCCTGGCCGCTACATTGGCCGGCTGGATTCCACGCTGTGCTCTCCCGCTGCTTTTCTTGCAGTATACTCCTGTGAGCGTCGGAAAACAAACTTGACCAAGAGCCTCTTGTCCCTGGCCCTTCACTGACTCCCCGGCTCCAAACAGTAACGGAACTCCTCTGCCTGGTCCCAGCGCAGGCCAGGATCTGACCTCACTCATCCACAGATCTCACCTCTGACTTCTCACCTTATGAAGCCCAACTTCACAGAACCCTGGACTCAGTGCCTTGTATGACAGCAGGTAGTCAGTACAACTCTGCAAAACCAGTGAGTAAATAAATAAATTACGGAGCAGCGGTCAGAAAGGACTTGCTTAGGAGCCATGTGAACTGGGTTCTGAAGGATGAGCATATTTTTTGTTTGTTTGTTTTCCAAAATCAGTGAGGAAGAGCGGAGGGCATCACAGAAGTAGAGAAAAGTGGGTTCACAGATGCAATGGTCCAAAGTCTCCACCCTTGTCTAAAGAGGCAGAAGGAAGGACACATGTCACTGGAAAGACATCCACCAGTCATCTTCAGTGATGCTCCGCTTGACACCCACTAGACACCATCTCAGAGCGACCAGATCAAAGGTTAAACTCTTTGCAGAGAATCTGACTTCTGTACTTTTTACTTCTATAGCATGAAGTGATTCTTACGGCATTCCAGTTCTTTGAAAATCAACTGCCCATATGTGACGAAATAGCACCCAATACCCTCGGCAAAGGCCCCGTACCTGCGACATCCAGTCAGATACAGGCTCTGCGGCATCCCAGAGCCACAGACCCACCCCACCTCCAACAGCGGGGAAGGCCAGCCCCAGTCACTCCCAGATATAAAGGCGTGGCTGCAGGATACAAAGGGGAGGGTCATTTTTGGGGGGAAAGCGCAGAAATCGTGACGACAAATCGAGAAGTTTAGCACATAATCCCCCAATCCCTAGCTCAAGAAGCTTCCTTGAGCCAGGAATGACAGTCATGGAATGAGATTTTCCGACGTGAACTCCTGGCCATTCTTCCTTTGCGCATCAGCAGCATCTGAAGCCTTTTAAAGCAGCTGTGCCACCCAGACCAGCAGCCCGCCTGGCACCTGTCTCACAGGTCACGGTGCCAAAAGCAGTCGGTGCAGGGGAGGGGTTAACAGTCAGAGGGGCCGGTGCCATCCGCAGCAGGGCCTCCTCATCCTCTGGACCTCAGCCTGGCATTCCTGCAGCCTGGCCACCATCAAATGCCCTGCACTTGGGCTTTGGATGTTGACTTAATATCAAACTCCAGACGGAAAGAATGGGGAAGTACCTCCTCTTGCCCGCCCTCCCCACCATCCCCTTGACTTGGGGCCAGGCCCTGGAGAGGAAGATGCTTATCTGAGAGGAGTCCGAAGGCCAGAACAAAGCGCCGACTCCCACCCTCTCCCTGCAAGGGCTCTGAAGGCGGCTCCACTCTTGGCCAAGAGGAGGCTGGGTAATTACCAGGCAAACGAGCTCGAGCCCCTTGCCCTGCTCACCTTCCACTAAAATGCATGGTGCGGCAGGATCATGAAATGTGCTTATTAATTTTACTCATCTGACACTGCGCTCTCCTGCCCGGAGCTAGATGTTAGGAGAAAATGATAGGGATAGATTGTGGTCGTGTCAGGCTTAGCAAGACTTTCAGAAAACCAAACTACCAAAGGCCATCTGCCGCCCACTAGCCAAGTGTTCCAGATGACCCCAAAGCTACAAGCAGACTGTGACAGATACAAACCGACGAGAGCGCGGTGGGAAGGCGCCAGACCCCGGCCCCCTGCCCGGGAGAGGGACCCCAGCGCCAGCCCCCAGGCACCAAGAGCGCCCAGCCCTGCCCCCTGAATCATGATGGCACTGCTCGGACCTCATTCATCCAGAGATACTTCAGTTTCTCAAATCAGGAACATTTTTATTAGCTTCCCCAAGAGTTTTATGGCACAAAGCCATACCTAATGATTCAATTTTATGGAAAGTTATACATTCCAACAGGGCTTTGAAGACAGGCAGCAGGTGAAACTCAAATCTTCGTCACAAAAAAAAAAAAAAAAGGATTCCCTCATTCTTTTACTTTTAAAACGTTTATAAGCTTTCAAACAGTTGGAAAAGTGATGTGGAGTGTTTTAATAAAACCCAGAACAGCGCTGAGCGACCCAGCATAGACCTGCCGGGGACAGTGGTTCCCCATGGGGGATGGGTGTGCCCACCGTCCTTTCCTCCCGGGGACATCTGGACATGCTGGAGACGTTTGTGGCTGTCACCGCTGAGGGAGAAGGGGAAGCAGAGGCCTGGGTTGCTGCTCAAGACCCTGAGGTACACAGCAACACCCCAAAGAATGACCTGGTCATCTGTCCCGGAAGCCAACGGTGCAGAGGTTGAGGACCTCCACCTTAGGGCCAAGGAGGGCCAAGGCATCCAACCTCTCTCCCAGGGATGTCAGGTCTCTGGGCTCTTCTATGCTTACGTGTTTCTTATGCACATTTTCAATAAACAAGAATAAGACATTGTTTAAGGAAGATAAAAATAAGGTCATTTTCGAAACACACAATGACGTTCACTATTAAACTCCCCAAAGCCCCTTTGTGCCTTTCGACCTCCACCCAGATTGGAATTCATCCACTGAAATGCGCCCAGTCCCACAAATCGAATGCGCACGGCACAGTCCGGTGCAGAGCCAGCCGGGCTCTCTGCGGAGGTGAGGTGCCGTGAGCCGCGCAGCGCCGGGCCTGGGGGGCGGGTCCTGCTCAGTCGCCACAGGAGTGTGAGTTCTCCTAACTGACACCGCAGATAAAAAACTATTTGTTCTCTCAGCCTTCCAGGGACTTGTGGCAGCTAAAAGAGCTCCCAGGTAGAACACTTTTGTAAACTGAAGAACTACACAAAAGCACGACAAACACATCTGTCACGTTTACAAACGCGTTGGAGAGATGACAGCCACCGGGGCCTTTCAGGGTCTTGGGTCCTTTTCATGAAATGTCATGGCTTGGAGGAACTTTGGACACTGTTGAATCTAACCCCTTAACTTTACCTTTTCAGAAGGTGAAAATGACCCTCGCAGAGGTAAAATGACTCTGCCACGGCCACAACCAGGACGTGGCCCTGATGGGCTCGGCTGCCTCCACTGGACAGCCCCACGTGCCCTCGGCAGCAGCGCCCACCTGTGAATGAGTCCCTAAGCGCACCCTGCACAGAACATCGGGCGGTCTTGGACACTGGGGCAGAGACCTGCGGATCAGGGAGCAGCATGCACAAACTCGCAGCCCGACTTACGACGTCGTAGCCCGTTGGGGCTCGGTTCC
Source organism: Muscardinus avellanarius (assembly GCF_963383645.1). Lineage (NCBI taxonomy): Eukaryota > Metazoa > Chordata > Mammalia > Rodentia > Gliridae > Muscardinus > Muscardinus avellanarius. Next base: position 10,001,649 of record NC_137799.1, read on the forward strand.
GAGAAGCCACCACCCCAACTCCCGTGATGGGGTCCATCGACGTCTCAGGCAAGGCTTCCGAAAGGTCTTTGACTTCAGGCATGGTGGACTGGTCCTAGTTCAGAAAAGGAAAAGAAAGCCCCAAATCAGACCTTGCATTTAAGGTGATCGTCAGAAACTCTTAGACAGACAGAACCAGAATTCCAAGGCAAGTGTCCTGAGCTGAGCGCCATGTAGCTGAACTGGCTGAAGTACCAAGTCTCCTCTGGACCCTGCTCTCAGGTCAGCTCTGAGAACGGAGGGCTGTTCCTGCCCTCAGGAAGAGTTACTTCAGACTCAGAGACTCTAGCATCCAGCTGCCTGATCCCTGAGGAGGTGCCGGTAGCTCCTGAGTGCTGGGCCCAGGCCGATGTCACAGGAACGGGAAAGAGAGCACCAACTCAACTTGGAAGATCAGTTTATTTAACCGTGGAAGAAAACAGACTAGCCAGGCTAGAGAGAGACTGGCCAGGCTAGAGACGCAGTCCGGCGCTCAGTCCAGCACTGCAAACAAGAGCTGAACTCACAAGGGGTTTTTAAAGGCAAAAGCCACCCACAGGTGGCTGAGGGTAGGGGAAGGAACAGCCAATAAAAGTCTGATAAAATTGTAACTTTGACAAAACTGTGACATCTCTGGAGCGGGCTCAGTGTTCTAAGATGTAAGCAGGATATTGGTCTATGCTTGTTACATCTAATACCCTCTATGGGTGTTAACGGTGTTCCCGGGATGCTGACCACAGGGTAGGCAGGATGTTGGCCTTTGCTTGCTACATTTACCATAGGGTAGGCGGGATGTTAGTTTAACTCCCTGAAAAATTCAGGAAGAGCATTGAACAATTTTGGCGTGGCACTTGTTGGGGCATTACAGAGGGTAAACGAGACGCGGCTGGGTCTGACAACGGTTTCTGTCTGTCTGCCTTACAGTCATTGTTGCTTCCAGACCCACAGCCTCCACCACTGCAAGGCTGGACTTTCACCAGGCAGAGCTCTGCAAACATGCAAGGAACTTAGCAAACACCAAGAAAGTGTGGCCCCGGGCAACGGCGTAATGTTGAGTTCAGGCTGCAGGACTTACTTGCTGGGACTTTGAGCAAGAAACGGAACCTCTTCCAGCTTCAATTTTTTTCAACTACAATCGAAGTTGTGATGTTGACACTTTCAGAGTTGGGGCAAAAACTCAGAGAGCCGATGTACACGCAGGGCCCGGGGAAGTCCCCGGCATACAGCGATCGCTCGGCAGGGCGCGGAGGGGGCGGGCAGGAGCACAATGGCCCAGTAACTGCCAGGAACACGGGAGGCGCCGTCCCCTCCAGGACCGGCAGACCCCTGTGCTGCGTCTAACCCCCAGGTCACGTGCGCGCTCACTTAAAGCCAAGCTCTGGCTCTGGGTGAGGGAAAGCGTAAGTGGGGGAAGCAGAGTTCTTATTTCTTATCCGGCTGCTGGTGGCCTCTTGTCAGGACAGGTGCCGTGAGGAGAGCCCTGGGCCTGCGTCGTGAGTGGCCATGCACCGGAAAGCACATAAAGCACCTTCCGTAGATGACTCGTGCCTTCGAGGCGCGAGCAGGGAAAGAGCAGGTTAAATCCCACCTCCTTCAGTAGCATTTAGACCCCACTGCGTCTGCCAGAATTCACAGGGCTGGTCACTGCCCGGAAAGAAATCCAAACACTGCCTCGCCAGGAAGGCAGGGCGGGAGGAGAGCCCTTACTTCTCAGCTATAACCAGAAAGGGCGGGGCTGGGCATCTCAGCCTGGAGCACCTGCCTGGATGCCTGAGCTCAATCCCCGGAATGGGACAATAAAGCTCCAACAAACCAGAGGCCACTAAAAACGCCAGCAGTGGGTGCTCGTGCAAGGCACCTCCGTGGCCAGAGGGACCCACGGAGGCTCCAGAAACAGGCTTGCCATTGCAGGGAGCCAAGCAAGGGGGCGCAGGGCATGGACGCACTCGCTGCTGTGTATGACAAAATGAAACCAAGGAAGGCTTTGCTTCCTTCCACTGAGAACCAGCAGCGCGAGACCCGGCCCGCCAGCAGAGACCACAGAGACCGCGCTGCATCTCGGCACCATTTCCTATTTTTAAACCGCCTTTGCCAGGACTATCAGCATGAAGCACCGGGCTCGGCGCTTCCCGCACCCAGTAGGCATTAGGTAAATATCAGGTGCCTATGCACACATGCCTCCAGCACAGGCTTTGAGTTAAATATCTGCACCTGCCTGATCCAAGGCACGCGCCGATCCAAAAGTCTCTGCCCTTGAAATGGCCGGTGTTTGGGGGAAAATGAAAGTGACACTGGCTGCTGCCATTTGCAAAATACTGGTACCTGCTGCTGGTTACCAAAAGTGCCTTGCAATTAACAACTCGTTAACAGAACGTACAGATTCTGCCAGTGCTAAATATCACACTGTGAACTTAATAAAGAACATGTGAGTTGAGCTTTATTTTTTCCTAAAGATAGTACAGCCTTTACTATCAGAGAGGGGGAGAGAAAGAAAAGGAAGAGGAAGGCAGGAAGAGAGGCAGGGAGGGCAAAGGTCCGCGCAAGCAGGAAGCACCTTGCCTGCTGACAGCCCTGTCCTCCTCCTGCACAGAGGACCATCTCGGGCAAAGCTCCCAGAATGCACTGAGGCTGCCCAGCAGCAGCTTCCAAGATGGCCGCTCAGCGTCCAGCTGAGGCAGACAAAGGCGCAGGCCGAGCTGGAGCCCAGCCGCCCACCCAGCGCAGAGCTGAGAGTCCAGCCAGCCTCTCCCGCACCCCCTCCCCTGCTTCCCTTCCCGGTTGCAGTGCCCTGGGGATCAAGGCAGCCTTTGTGAAACAGAGACAAATGGCCGCTCCCGGCCGGCAGTGGAGGGAGCCCCAGCCCCAGCCACGGAAGCCTTTAATGAGAAACGCCCAAGATATCCATGGAGAGGCCATCGCTCAAAGCAGCTTGCCCTGAATTACATATTTTCTGACTGCAAATTACTTTTAACAGCGTCTCCACCGTCACTTCAATTGACCTTCCTAACAAAAGGCCATTTATTAACTAGCTCTCCACGTTTCCCGGGCTGCTCGGAGCCTCCAGACAGAAGAGATGGCACCGCTGCAGACTCAGGAAGAAGGGACCGCTGAAGGAAGCCTGTAAATGGGAGCCTGCCGAGCAATCTGAGCAGGTGTTTAAGACCAGCATTAGCCTCCTGGCAAGAGGTGGCACCAGATAAACATAAAACGGTGGCGCCCGCTTGCAGCAAGCCTGGCTTCATTCATCTCAGCAGCCCCACATCCACCCAGCACCCCAAATCCCGACGCCTCTGCTGCCTGCCTCTGCGAGGCCCAGGGAGCCGCTCAGTCCACACTCACACAGCACACCCGCAAGGTGCTGGGGCCAGGTCAGCCCTGCTGTGCGGGAGGGGAGACTGAGGTCCTGAGTTCTCAGCTGCCAGTCAGCGGGCAGCCAGCAGGGGCAGCCTGGCCTGGATTCCCTTACGAGGTGTCCAGAGACCAACATTCCGCCCAATCGAGGAAGCGGTTTAGACGCTAATTATATTTTAAAATGCCAAAGCTCTCCTTTCTCTGGCCATAGCTCAATAAGTCAAGCAAGGGGTAGAAAAGTACAGAAAGATAAAAGTAACCTGGGATTAATTTTCCTCACACCTCAGTTTCAAGATTCAACACTCCCCTCATAAATAATTTACATCAATAAAAATGAGCTAAGGCCGTGTTTGTGTAGGACGGAGGTAAATCCAGGCCTAATGAGGGAGATCGGAGCGCAGCCCAGGAGGGACCAGGGTGATGAACGGCCCGGTGCGTGCAGATCGGCAGCACACAGGGCTCCACCACCCACCGCGAGTCGCAGGCCCAGCTCGGAGCAGGGGAGCCGTGGGGAGGCCTGGGCACCCAGCTGAGGCTGCGAGGGGGTCTCTGTAGGGAAAGACAAAGGTGGGCGCAGTGCTTGGGTGGCAAGGGGGCAGACACAGTGTTCAGAACATTAGCACTGAGCCGACCTGAAGCCAAGTCGGCTCTCAACGCCAGCCAAGGAAGGTGCTGGGCTCTTGGGAATCACATCTGCTCCTGGGCCCAGTGACACCTCCTAACCTTGTCTCGCAGGTTACTAGTCTCCATCCCATCTGGCTCTCCCCTGAGTGGGCCCACAGGTTTTGCTAGATCATTCCAAGACGGGGGCTGCCGAGCCTGGCTCCAGGCAAGCTGCTCCGATGTCTGCCCCCAAGAGGTCCCTCCCCAAGGGGATACAAGGTGTGTGTGTGTGTGCCTGTTCCCGTGTGGGCCGTGCATGTGTGTGCACGCACACGTGTGTATAGACAGGGAGAGATGGGGAGGGAGGGTTTGCCTGAGATGTTTCCCAGGCTGAGCACAGCAGGCAGTGCCCGGGAGGCCCCGATGCCTGGCACCGCGGCCCCTCACCAGCGCTGTCACCCAGCTTCTCAGAGAAATGAACTTCCACTATGAAGCCCCTTCACTCAGACTGCACACCGCTCTCTTGTAGCTGATCAAAGAATTACCACAACCGTGTGCTTAATCCCTGACAGTCCACGGCGCTGGGCTTAACTGATGTTGAACATTGTTTCAGAATCAAAGGCCTGCCTCCCGGCCCCAGTCTGGGAGAAAACTAAGCTACTGTATCACAGCTGAAAACTCAGGGGAACTTTGATATCATCTCTGTTTAATTTCCACGGCCCTAGTGAGCCTGGGGTTTATCTCGTTTTATCAACTCCAGTACTGAAATCGAAACCCAACTAACCACGCTCAGACCTCTCTCCACTGAGGCCCTTCGAGCGGCGGGGTGTGGGCCGAGGAGTTTAAAGTGCTTTCGGGGGTAATAACTGCAGGGGGCGGGGGGTGCAGCCTTCAAAGGAGGCGTCGGGCCTCCCTGCCATCTCGGCCTCCCCGCCGCGCGCAGAAGGCCAGCTCAGAAGTGGCGCCAGCGCTGCCCGCCAGGGCCGGAGGCAGGACTGCACAACTTTTGAGGAGAACGATTTCAAAGTAGTAAGAGGGGGGGGGGGGCAGGTGGAATTGGGCAACGGTAATTGAAATGACAAAATCGGTGGGTTAATTAAGTCCCCACAGAAGGATGAACTTGTGATCGGCTTGCTTGAAATCCAGTCAAGAGCACATCTACCCACTGGTGGGGCCGAGGGGGTGAAGGGATGCACACCTCCCTCGCCCTGCGAAGTGCCCCCGAGTGGGGCTGTCACTGAGGGGGGCTATTCCCGTAAAATCTGCTGCCATAGCCAGGTGCCTCGGAGATTCTTCACCATGGTCTGCAGGAAGCTGTGACCCCCTCGTGCCTCCTGAGCGCTGGCACCTTTCTACCCACAAGTGGCGAGCAAGGGGCAGGACTCAGCCCAGTGCCTAAAGAAGGAAGGAAGCCGTGGCCTGGCTTCACCCACCCACACTACAACACACACACACACACCACCAGGCCATCTCCCTGAGCAAAGGTGCAAACACCTACCTCCTCAGGAGGCTGTGGCTAACACTAGAAGCCATGAAGCAGCGGCCGCTCCTGGGCGGCCCCAGGGGACAAAGGCTGAGGCTCTGCGGAGCCTCAGGTCGGCACCCGGCACTGCTGCACTTTGGTCTGAACAAGAAACCCGATGAGCGGTCGGAAGGCTAAGCCCTGGCCACATGCTGCCTGGCACGGTTGGGTGGCAGCGGGCCCGGGCTGCTGGGAGAGTGGGGAACGACAGCAAATATTTTTCTAAGCTCTTCTAGATCACAAAGAATTTTCCAGCTAGGAAACTAAATCATGAGCATTTCCTTTTCCTTCCAGTAAAGGTCTGTTTCTTCTAATAGAAGAATTTGGTACCTAAATGGGTGAGTTCAATCTGCCCTATGTGCACACAGGTTTATACTAACCATTTATGAACAATGTAGACTTTCTCTCTCTTTTTATCTTTTTTTTTTTTTCATAAACCATGTAAGTCAGGCCCAGGGCTCAGGCTGTAGCCGTCCATACAGTGCAATAGGAGATATCTCGGAATTCCCTCTCCAAAAATAAACCTGGGATCGAGTTCTACAACCCGGCCCCGCCCGAAACACAACCCTACACAAGCCGGGAAGTGTCCCGCTTGCCGGTGTGACGGTCGTCCCTGCACGCACCCATCGGGTCTGGCCTGGAGGTGGCATATTGCTCCTTGGTGATCAGGATAGAGGAGGAATGGTGGACACCCTGCCCATGGAACCATCCCAGGAGGCCTGACGGTGATGACCCCCCAGGGTTGGGGGCCATGTCCCGATGGCTGGCATCTGCGGGGTAAAAATGCTAAGACGTCATCTCCATGCTGGGCTAAGGGCTCCCAGGGCTTGGGTGAGCCAGGCCACACCCTCCCTGACTTCCGCTTGGGGCTGGAGTGTTTCTTCCATGCATTTATTTGGTCTTTCCACCTGGATGCTGAGGACTTTCAACATAACCTTCATGGACCAGACATTTCTCCTGAGACTCGAGTGTGTGTCCGGTGCCCTACTGGCTAGCTCTGTCTGTCTTCCCCAACTCAGCTGGCCTCGACACATCCCCCACATTCCCAGTCCCTCAAAGGCCCTGATGCACAACAGTCCCCAGACAGTCACAGAGAGCAGCGTCACGGATGGGCAGTCCCGCACTTGGGGGCAGGAGTTATCTGACTGTAGCACATGTGTGTCCAAGAGGGGCTGTTACAGCAACACGCCTGGGCCCGGGCCCAGGGCCTGGGAAGGAGGAGAGTCTGAGAAGCCACATTTCCAAAAGCTTCCAGCTGGTGCCAAAACAGCTGGTCCAGAGTCCAATATTTAAGTACCTGGTGGTAGGTGATCATTAGGTGTTTGGTAAATGAATGACAAATGAACGGAATGAACCCAAAGGTGGCCTTCCACCGAGAAGAGTCTCAGAATGAGCTTCCCAGCACCTCCCTCCCCACCACAGGTCAACCCAGAGAGCCTCGTTCCTCCACTACAGACACCCACCCACCATCCAGATTCTAGGTTGCTCTCCCGTCCCCCCAAACCCTCTCCACCTGCCAACTGCCCAGCCAGACAGGTCTGTCACTCAAAATCTAAATGCCAGCCGGGCGTGGTGACGCACGCTCGTCATCCCCACGCTTGGGAGGCTGAGACAGGAGGATCACACAGGCTCGAAGCCAGCCTCTGCCGGCTTAAGAGACCCTGTTTTCAAATAAAAAAAATATAAAAATAGGTCTGGGAGTGTAGCCCGGGGGGTAGAAGGCCCCTGGGTTCCATTCCCAGTACCACAAAAAAAAAAAAAAAATCTAGATACCATCCAAACAGTCGGTTTTAGAGCATGCACACTATGTGCACACACATACACACACGTGCACACACACGCACTTCTGCAAATGTGCACCCAGACACACGCCAACAGCCTCTTAGAAGGCGACCACACTTTCCCTAGCAGAACAGATGTTGTTGGAAGGTGGGCTGCGTCCCCCTGTGCCTAGCTTGCTCAACAAACGGATTTCAGATGGGTCAAGAACAAATGGATGGATGCAGCTCCTCTCCTTTCCAATTTGCCCAGATTCCATTGGATCAAGGAGGACACATATGCAGCAGGAGCCTGTGACAGCGGCCTCACTGGTGCCTTCCAGTCGGAGCCTCATGCAGGGCTGCTGATGCCCAGGGGGACAGGAATGCCCCAGGACTGGGCATCTGAGGCGGGGCGGGCAGGCTGCGGGGCTTCCAGGCAGTCCAGAAGCGGAGCTAACTCTGGGCAGCGAGGCAGAATGAGGACCTGGCAGGGACCCTGCAAAAAGAGTTCCCCCAGGAGCCTGTCAACCTCCAATGGCCCTGCCCGACCCCAGCTTCTGATTTAATGGGTCTGGACGGCGCTGAGGGTGGATAACACGCAGGAGAAGCTCCACGAGATGAACAAGAGCCACAAATGAGCCATGGAGCTCACGGGCCCCAAGCAAGGGACCGCAGAGACGGGAAGAGGGGAAGGGAGGGAGAGCCGGCCTCCCTGGAAGATGAGGCCTTGGAGCCGTGGACGTCTCCGGGCAGGATGGGCATCGACAGAGGCACAGGAGCGCCACACACATGGTCTGCTGAAGAAGAGCGAGTTAGCAGACATGCTCTGGAATGAACGTACAAGAGGCTGAAACAAAACCAGCAAAAATAAAACTCAAAACAACACCAGAAAGCCTCGCTGCCGTCACTAATAGGCAGTGCCGCGGAGCTAGGGGAGAGGGGCCTGAAGTAGAATCCCAGGCCCTCAAGCCGCGGCTTCTCCGCCAGGCCACTTCCTTCTGACCTCCCCGAGGCCGCTATGCTATTAGCTCTGCAGGCAGAGCCAAGAAAGGGAAAGGGGTGCAGCTCTGCAGTCAGAGGGCCCCCAGTTCAAACCACAGCTCTGACGCTTAACTTACACTGTGTGACGTCCAACAAGCTAACCAAACTGGGCCTGAGTTTCATACCATAAAATTGTATATAACAAGAGAATATGTCAAATAATCTATACGTATAATGATACACAATATACGTATAATATGTAACATAATAATTATGCAGCTGTATATAATAATATAGCTGCAGATGATATCTTCTCTAGGGGGCTACAATGTGTATACAGCATCTAGAATTTGCATCAAAGGACACACAGAGTGAAAAGCACCCCAAAGAATGGGAGAAGATATCAGCAAATCACGTATCTGATGAGAGAATCACTATCCAAATCTATAGAGAACTCCTAGGGAAGCCAGGCATGGTGGTGCATGCTGGTAATCCCAGTACTTGGGAGGCTGAGACAGGAGGATGTCAGGTTTGTAGCCAGCCTCGGCAATTTAGTGAGGCTCTCAGCAACTTAGTAAGACCTTGTTTCTAAATAAAATAAGGCTGGGAGGTGTATCTTGGAGATAGAACGCCCTTGGGTTCAATCCCCAGCACCACACAAACCAAACAAGCAAAAATCAAAAACAAACCAACAAACAAGAACTCCTACAGCTCACAAATGAAAATCAAATTACTCAAGAATATGAACAGCCGGGCGTGGTGGCGCACGCTTGTAATCCTAGGATTTGGGAGGTTGAGACAGGAGGACCGTGGCTCTCAGACAGCCTCAGCTGCTTAGTGAGGCCCTCTGCAACTTAGTGAGTCCTTGTTTCAAAATAAAGAATTAAAGTATAGGCCTGGAGGTATAGTTCAGAGTTAGAATGCCCCTGGGTTCTAACCCCAGTACCGCCAAAAAAAAAAAAAAAAAAGGAATATAAGCAAAGGATTTAAATAAACTTTCTCCAAAGATGATATACACATGGCCAGCCAGCATGTTAAGACGTTCAGTAGCTCTAGTCATTAGGGAAGTGCGTGTCAAAGCCAAAAACCACAGTGAGCTGTGTGTCACCTCACACCCATGAGCAAAAAGACTAAAACAAAATGAAACTACGACCAAAGCAAAAAGAACAAAACAAAACAAAGCACCCAGAAAATAACAGCTCCTGGAGAGGATGGAGAAGAACTGGGAACTTGGGTGAGCTGTTGGTGGGAATGTAAAATGCAGCCGTTATTTTATGTCAGTTCCTCAAAAAATTAAAAATAAATTTTCCATACAATGTAGCAATTCCATTTCTAGGTATATACCCCAAAGAATTAAAAGCCAGCTGGGCCCGGAGGCACAGGCCTGCGATCCAAGTGAGGTAGGAATGAAGAAATAAAATATTGGGTAGAAAGGGGACAAATTGGGAAGGAAAGGGAAAATGTAGTTTTAAAATCTAGAAACTTCATAATCCTTAGCTTCACCTTACAAAGCCTGTGCTTTCTTAGACAACTGTCTTTAATGGGCCACACTTACAATAGCAAACCTGGACTGTCCTTTTCCTAGACAAAGGTCTTCCGCAGGCCTGGCCTATACACTTTTAATAATAATAGCCCATCTGGCCTGTTCTTTACTTGGGTCCTCAAAAGGCCGGGCCTCAACTTTTTAATCATAATGGTCTAGCTTCACACCTGAAACTCCTGAGGAAGTCTCATGTTTGTCAAGCCCCCATTGTGGCTTCACACCTCAACTTCCTAAGATTCTTTAAAAAAAAAAAAAAGTAGAAAAAAAATCCTAGAGGAATTCTCACCTTTTGTCAAAGACTACCAATGAAATGGCAAGTACCTGAAAATTCAAAGAAAGGAGACAGGCCCTGCCACTGCCATCATGTGCCCCTGGCCACCCTTCTCTGGGTCCCCTATAAGAAAAGGTTTCAACGACCACAAGAGGCTCTGGGGACTGCTGGCTTTCTCAGTCTCGGAGCCCTCCCTTTCCTAAATGAACCTCTCCCTTTATCTCTAACTGGCACTGTGCTGAAATTCTTTTCACCATAAAGCCGAGGATCCGAAGGCTCCTGAGGTGAATTTCCTTTCCCTAATCCGGGGAACACCTCAGGACTCTTCAGAGAATTACCGTGTTTGACACCTGTCCTTGGGAGGCTGAGACAGGAGGATCACAGGTTTGCGGCCAGCCTCGGCAACTTAGGGAGGCTCTCTGCAACTTAGTGAGACCCTGTTTCCAAGTAAAAAATATAAAAAATTAAAATAGGAATGGGGATATAGCTCAGAGGTAGAATGCCCCTGGCTTCAAACCCTAGTACCCCCCCACACACACACACACTTGAAGAACAGTTAGGTCTCAAAGAGATATTTGTACACTTATGTTCAGAGCGGCCATTGTTCAAAAGAGGCAAAAGATGAAAGCAACTTAAGTGTGCTCCAATGGATGAATGGATACATAAGATATGATATACATATCTGATAGAATATTACTCAGCCTTCAAAAGGAGGAAAAATCTGACCTATGCTACAATATGATGCACCGTGAGGATCTTCTAACTGAAAGAAGCCAGTCACAAAAACTCAAATGCTGTACGATCCCAGGTCTAGAGGTCCTTAGCGACCTGCCTGCTCAGCAAGGCCCGGAGACAGACACTCAGACAGAAAGCTGAACAGCGGCAGCTGGGGGATGTGGGAGAAGAAACGGAGCCGTCTAGCGGGCGCAGAGTTTCGGTTTTACAAGATGAAAAAGTTCTAGAGATTAGTTGCACGGCAATGTGGATGTACTGAACGCCACGATCTACATAATTAAAAATGGCTGAGATGGTCAGTGTTGTGTTGCATTTAAAACTTTCTTTTAAGTATCTAGAACTGTAGTTCTTCAAATTACAGCACGTGTTCAATTCTAACCTAGTGTGCTTGGGTCCCTCCCCCCACAGGATCGGACCCCATCAAGTCTGAGTATGGGGTCCTGGAAGCTGTATTTTCACAAACGCCCCAGGCATTTTAGTTCATTGGGAATTCATTTATTTCTTCTAAAATAAGGAGATTTATTTTAACATTTTGCTTGGGTGACCAGAATCTGCTTTAAGTAGGTATGTGTGTGATATGTGTGTTTATTTCTACATCTATAAATATAAAGGACAAACTCATGCAATGCCAGCCACCTGCCCGAGGAGATCAGCCTCCATCCTCAGGGAAGCCGAGCCTACAAGGCTCCCCTGTGCGGCCCTGGGCGCCAAGCCCACAGGGCTCTCACATTTCTGCCTGGACAAGCTCCACATCTTGCCAGAAGTGTGTCAAGTCAACCAAACAGGCCCACAGGATGTCCCCAACAAGGGAGGTAATGTCATCCACACCCTGCTGTGTCTCTCCCTTCTAGGCAGCTGGAGAGAGGAGAGTTGACTCGGGCAGGAGGGCTGGCTGTAGACATCAGGGGAAACCACAGTTCCCCAGGGCAGTCCTGCCAGCAGGAGGCAAGGAGAGTCCTGAGGCCAGCCAGGCACTGGCCAGGAGGCCAGAGGGAGGGAGAGCAGCTCGCAGGGAGCCCAGGCCTCCGTTCACAACCAGCCAGCAGAGGCTCCGCTCAGCCAGCCACAGCCCACCAGCCAGGGGCTTTGGCCCACACCCCAGGCATCTGTGTCTTCAAGTCATACTACCGCCTTTGACATTCCCATGCCCGGCTCCAGCACCACCGGTACTTTGCTGTGCAGCCAGGATGTCGCTCTTCCGGCGGGAAGCACGGAACGCTGCCAGTCGGCTACGGAAGCGGGGCCTGACCACTTGGATTCTGATGTCCCAGGAAGCAGATACTTCATGTAACAAAGAGAGGTTAAATTATGGGCTCTCCCTTACCTCTGCCAAGGCCCCAAAAGGGGATCCAGCTATGTGCACACATGGTTGTGCGGCTGCGAAGCACACGCGAAGCAGCCAAGCTCTTGCACTCTTTCGCTGACAGCGCAGTCATGGTCAGCAAACTAGGTACCAGACCCAGAGAACTGGGACCTGCTGCTAGGTGCTGGACCCCACTCCAGGTTCCGGAGGATCCCCGCCTCACAGTCACTCCGAGCGGCTTGCTCAGACTTCCTAAACAACCCCAATAAAGGGGCAGGTTTTATTTATAAGCTACTTTTGCAGTTGAGAAAATAGGAATTTGGAAAAGTTCCTTGACTTCCCAAAGGTCACGTGGGGCCCAGCAGGGGGCCTGAGACTCTAACTCAGGCCCAGTGTCCACTCTACTACACCATTACTTCCCACCTGCCCTGAGAATAATAATAACCACAAACCACAAAAGGCACTGTAAAAATAAATAAATGAGCCCGCTTCTCTTCGGGTTCGTCCATTAGCAAACCCTTAATGACAGCTAACTTTTACCGATCGCTGGCTATGCGGCAGGCACTGAACTCAACTTCTCCTGCAGCGCCTCACTGACATCCCACCATAATCCTAGGACACAGACGCAGTCCTTAGCTCTCCTCTACAGGTACGGAAACGGAGACTCGGAAAGGTACATGGACCTGCTCAACGGTGCACAGGTGAGGCCTAATTCTAAAGCCTTTGCATTGAGCCATGGTGCATTATTCTAGACATGGGTGGAGAAGGCCCACCAGCCAGTTGTAAGCAGGGCAGGGGAAATGCCTCTAGCTTACATCAGGGACCTATAAACTAGAAGAGAGGCGTGAAAAAACGTGGATTAGAAGAGACAGCTGGCAGCTGCCACTCAACCGCTCTTACGAGGGTCTTGGTGCCCCATTTCTCGGAGGCCTCACTTCAATCTTCCGAGCGCGGGACAGTTCCTCAAAGCACCCCGCAAGGTTCCCAGCAAGCGAGAAAGGTGTCACTATCTCCTGGAACCAACCTTCGAGTGAGTGGAGGGTTTTTCGGCGTGTCTAGGTTTACTATCTTCTAACTTTTCTAAGGGTTTCCTGGGGCCGCTGATAAGATTTGCTAGCCCTGTTAAAATGAGATGAGACCGGGCCAGCTGTCCAGAAATGTACAATGTGATTATACCCAGAAGGAACCACCGGAGACAAAGGCCCTAAAGAGGGGCTGGCCTGCTGTCTGCTTCGGCGGCTGAAATCCAGGGGCCTCGGCTTCTCGGGTGGGGGCGGGGAGCAGCGAGGGGCAACGGCCATTTGCCTTGTGCCCTCCTCTGGTCTTCCTCTCTGCTTGGCCGAACAGGCCGCCGGGGAGAGGGGACCGAGGAGCTGCACCTTTAATGCAGAGAAAGGCTGATGATTCAGGAACAGCTGCGCTGGTAACAAAGAGGACAATGATGCTCCGGGGTCCAGCTCGCCCGCCCCCCCTGTCCCGGGAGGCCCGCTGTCCCCGGGTCCTGCGCTGCCCCCCCACCCCACCCCCGGCCCTGCGCCCTCCCTCTGGCCTCGCCGCCCTGGGTGGGCGCCCGGGGTCTGGGGTGCCCCGGCACCCCGGGGCCCGGGGCTCGGGCGCCCCTCCCTCGGCAGCGCCCGGCACCCCGAGGATGCCCGGGTCAGGTGCACACGGTGTGCTCCCACGTGACCGCGGCGCCGGCCCGGCCTGGCCCGGCGGCCCGGGCCTCCGCGGCCCTGGGGGCGCTGCAGCCGCGGCCCGGCCCCGCGCCCGCCCCGCGCCCGCCCGGCCTCACTTAACTGTTCCCCGCGGGGGCGGCGGCGGGTCCCGGCTCCGTCTCACGCAGAAGCAGCTTCTCATCGCCCGGGCGGCGCGGCGGGGGCCGGGCCGGGCCCAGGCGGCGGAGCCGGCGCCGCAGCTCAGCGCCGGCGGGCGGGGCGGGCGGCGGGCGCGGCCTGAGCGCGGGCGGGGGCCGGCGGGGGCGCGGGGCCTTCCCACCGGGCCTGGCGAGGGCCGGCCGGCCTCCGAGGCGGGGAGCGCGCGCGGAGGCCTGCCCCCACGCCGGCGGCGGCGCGCCGCGAGGAGGGGGCTCCAGGCTGGCCCCCGCCCGGCGGAGCCCCCCCCACCCCCCCAGGCTCCGAGGGTCCCGGCCGGTGCCCGGAGAGCACGCACCGCGCAGGGCGATCCGCGTGGATCTGCTAATGCGTTGACTCTGGGTTTTCACACATCCCAGGATTTCCCCAAATCGTTTGATCCCAAAGAGGAAGATGCCAGGCAGAACTGGCTGTCGAGGAAAACATCCTGCGGGGAAGGATGTGTGCACATAGCTGGTGTGCACCCCAAGCCTCTGGGTCGCTCGGGAATGCCGCTGTCCCAGCACACAGCACGGGACACACAGCCCTTCTGCTGTTTAAACTGGTGCACGCCCCCCCCCCAAAAAAAAAAGAAAGAAAGAAAGAAAAAAGACATGTTTTTATTTTCATGTCTCAGTTTTAGCATAACCCTGGTACCCACACCCAGCAGAGATAACACCAAAAAGGAGAGCTGCAGATAAGTATGGAACTCTCGCCTCCAGAGAATTTAATAGGTGTTTTTCTTAAAAAGGGCTTCTGTAATCTAATAACTTGAGAAAGTGCCGCATCATGCCATTTACTGTCTACCTTTTGGAGACTAACAGTAAGTTTTAGTGTATTGAGATCTCTGTGAAGTCCAGGAGTAAGAAACCCAACTGGTTTGCTTAATCTGGCATTTCTCAAACTCATCTGGGCCAGGACCACCTTCTCAAAGCGCAGCAATCAACCTCCAGTATGTAAACCACTGTTACAGACCAAGACACTTGGGTGTTTAGTAGTTGCAAAACTACTAAATAAAACTGTAGCAGTTTGAATCCTGCTTTCTGTAAAAATAAGCCAAAACCCACCATGATCAAACAATGTTTATCTCAGAAGTACAAAATTCAGCATTAGGAAATCTACATATTTGTAGATTTGCATTGTTAGAGGAAAATAAACCACAGGCTATTACCCAGAGAATAGATGCTTTTAAAGTATTTGATAAATCTCAATACCATTAAATTATAAATAAAAAACTCTTACTAAACTAAAAAGAAAACTTAAACTTCTTAGCAATGACAGAAGCCATCAACAGCCACATTTAATACTGAAACAGTTAAATCAGAAATGAAACAAGGATGCCTGCTATAATTGTTATAAGCTGAAGCCAATGTGATAAGATAAGAAAAATAAATATTGAGAAGGAAGAGAACATTTTCATTATTTGCTCATGATATAAGTGTTTCCCTAAGAACAAAAATCAAGAGCATCAACTAAAGACATTCTAGATTTAGGAAATGTAGCCAATTATAAGAATACCGGGCGCATTGTGGCGCACGCTTGTAATCCCCACGCTTGGGAGGAGGAGACAAGAGGATCGCGCAGGTTCAAAGCCAGCCGCGCTGGCTTAGGACTGTTTCAAAAAATAAAAAATAGGTCTGGAGTGTAGCCCGGAGGTAGAAGGGCGTCCAGGAACCCCAGTACCACCAAAAAACAAACAAACAAACAAACAAACAAACAAACAATTATAAGAATACCAAAATCAACGGCCTTCCTTACAGCTAAGGGGGAAGCTGTCTTTTCTCTATAGAGGGACCGCCATTAGAGTAAGACTCCTGGTCTTAACCTTTATCCTTAAGGGAAAGTATGTGAGTTTGGAGAGCATGATTAGTGATTTTAGGAAAAGGAACTGGACAAGAAGAAAAGTTTCTGAGTTTTCTTTGGGGATTTGGCTATCTGCATAAGGCAAATATTTACGTGTGCTCTATTTAGTAAACCAACCTGTTGTGAGGGCAGAAAGCCACTTGACCTGCAGTGCCCTATATTGACCTGCAATCCCACAAAAGAGCTAAATGTATCTAATTCAAGGAGAAATACAGCAAGCCTACTTAGCTCCAGAACAAAAGCTTTCCATTAAGCTTTAGTGATAATAAAATTAGTATTTTTATGTCCTATATCCCTTTCCTTCATCTCTGCCTCGGTTTGCTCCAAATTTAGAAGGGAGGGAGGTATTGCTATTGGGATCCCCCATATCCAACACTCAGTGCTAGCAATTTTCATTAATAAATGGTGGCACATGCTTGTAATCCCCGTGCTTGGGAGCCTGAGATGGGAGGATCGCACAGGTTCAAAGCTAGCCTCAGCTAGTGAGGCTCTCAGCAACTTAGTGAGACCCTGTTTCAAAAAAAAAAAAAAATAGGTCTGGCCCAGAGGTAGAAAGCCCCTGGGTTCCACCCCCAGTACCACCAAATAAATAAATAAATAAATAAATAAATAAATAAATAAAATGTGATGGAAAAATTATACTCACACGAGCAATAAATAAGTCATTAGCTAAACATATGACCTAACATGAGATGTCCAAGTCCATAGAAAGCAAACTATAAAGTCTTACTGAAGAATATAAATGAAGACTGTTAGGGTTTGGATCTGGAATGTCCCCCAAAGTCTCCTGTGTTCGCAGGAGGGTGGGGCTTTGGCAACTGATTGGATCATGAGGGCTCTGACCATATCCTTAGATTAATCCATTGATGCCTGATTGAACTACTGGGAGATGGGACCTAGCTGGAGTAAACAGGTTAGTCAGGGATGTGCTCTGGAAGGACTTATCTTCTCTCTTGCCACTCTCCCCATCCTCCCACACAGATCTCTCTCCTCCTCCTCTCTCTCTGCTTTCTGGCTGCCATGAGCTGAGCAGCTCTCCTCTGCCATGAGCTGAGCGGCTCTCCTGTGCCATGAGCTGAGCGGCTCTCCTCTGCCATGAGCTGAGCGGCTCTCCTGTGCCATGAGCTGAACGGCTCTCCTCTGCCAGGAGCTGAGCGGCTCTCCTCTGTCATGCTGTTCTCCCTCCTCCCTCTTTCTCTGCTTTCTGGCTGCCATGAGCTGAGCAGCTCTCCTCTGCCATGAGCTGAGCGGCTCTCCTGTGCCATGAGCTGAGCGGCTCTCCTCTGCCATGAGCTGAGCGGCTCTCCTGTGCCATGAGCTGAGCGGCTCTCCTCTGCCATGAGCTGAGCGGCTCTCCTCTGCCATGAGCTGAGCGGCTCTCCTCTGCCATGAGCTGAGCAGCTCTCCTCTGCCATGAGCTGAGCGGCTCTCCTGTGCCATGAGCTGAGCGGCTCTCCTCTGCCATGAGCTGAGCGACTCTCCTCTGCCATGAGCTGAGCGGCTCTCCTCTGCCATGCTGTTCTCCCTCCTCCCTCTCTCTCTGCTTTCTTGCTGCCATGAGCTGAGCAGCTCTCCTCCGCCATGCTGTGCTACCTCACTACAGTCCCGGAGCACTAGAGCTAGTCAACCATGGACAAACTCCTCTGAAACTAGGAAAATGAAACCTTCCTCCTCTAACTTGCTCTTGTGAGGGATTTTGGTTACAGCAATGAAAAGCTGACTAACATAAAAACCTTCATGAATGGAAAACGTTAACAAATCACTGCACCAAAAGTCTCAATATTAGAAAAATAAGGTACCTTCCCAATCCAGTTTATAAATCTGTATGAAAGAACCAATGCAATTAAGAGAAAGGGGAGAGATAAACATGACAAACCCATTTGAAAACTTATCTTGGTAAGCAAATAAAGCAAAATATTTAAGACATTTTGAATACTGCTCTCACAGGTACAAAAATGTAACACAAAGCTACAGTAAATAAAACTAGGGACCACAAGGGCAGGAATACATGCTTTTTTTCATGTATTACATTATATTCGTAAATGCTCTTATAACCCATCAGTCTATTAATATATTCCAGTTCAAATAAGAAATACAAATTTGTACATATCCATGTACCCTTGCTTAATGCCCTTCGATTACTTCCTGTAAAATAAAGTCAAAATGCTCCAGCATGTTCTATACGGCTCCACGCTGCCAGACCAGCCTGGCCCTCTCCCCTTTCCTTAGCTGCTCTAACCACTCTGGCTTCCTTTTAGGTCTTTAACGAGCAGAGCCCTGTCACCCTGTGTGATTTGTACTTCCCTCGGTCTTCACAGGGGCCGGGTCTCATCCTCAACCTCTCAGCCCACACGTCACTCCTGGGAGTCTTCACTGGTCATCTTCTAAATAGCTCCCTGCTGTGGCCATGCTGCGTCAGCTTCTTTCTGATCATCACAATCTGCCCCTCTTCATTTACCTGTCCACCTGTCAGTCTTCCCACCAGACTAAAAGGTCCACCCCAGAGCGGAGACATATTGTTTGGTTCACCAAGCGTAATTAAACCACACATAGTTGTCCCTCAACAAAAGTTTTCACGGAGGCATCAACTTTTATGCCCATACCTTTTGTCCATGTCTAGCCATTTACCCAAAGTTGACAACAAGATAACCAAGTTATCCAGAAAACAGGACAAGGACAATTTTCAGCAATGCTTTATTTTAGGAGGGATGGGTACCAAAGAGTGACCCCAGGAGCATTCTAACTCTGAGTGACACCTCTAGCCTTTTTTTTTTTTTTTTTCATTTTGAAATAGGTCCTCCCTAAACTGCTGAGGCTGGTCTCTAACCTATAATCCTCCTATCTCAGCCTTCCAAGTAGTTGGATTACAAGTGAGCATTAACATGCCTAGATCAGCACTGCTTATTATGAGAATCTATTTAGTCACTAAAAAAAGCAAAAAGCCGGGCATGGTGCCCCTGGGTTCTATCCCCAGGACCACACAACCACACACACACACAAAAAGCTATACTGTAAGGTCTTGTCTCAAAATTAAAAATTAAAGGGACTGGGAGTGTGGTAGAGCACCACTGGGTTCAATGCCCAGTGTCACACACACACACACACACACACACACACACACACACACACACCATACAATTATCCCAACTTTACTTTGTTAACTAAAAGGCAGATTATAGTACAAAAATGCATCCATTATATAATCCCATCAATTTTACATGTGTGTTTATTTATATGTATAAGTACTTGAAAATATATGCCAAAAGTTACAAATGTTAATCCATGCATCTTTCCTTTCTCTCTCTCTCTCTTTTTCTTTCTCTCTCTCTTTCTAATTTTGTGGTACTAGGAATGGAACCCAGGAGCATCTGACTTCCGAACTACACCCCCAGACCTATATTTTATTCTTTATTTTGAAACAGGGTCTCACTGAGTTGCAGAGGGCCTCACTAACTAGCTGAGGCTGTCTGAGAACAGCAATCCTCCTGTCTCAGCCTCCCAAGTGCTGGGATTACAAGCGTGCGCCACCATGCTCAGTTTCTTTCCCTCCCTCCTTCCCTCCCTTCCTTCCTTCCTCCCTTTCTTCCTCCCTTCCTTCCTTCCTTCCTCTCTTTCTTTTTTCTTTCTTTCTTTCTCCCTCCCTTCCTTTCTTTCAGTCTTTCTTTTGTTTTCTTCTGGCACTGGGAATTGAACCCAAGGGCAGTGAGTTCAATGAACTACACCCCAGCCCTTTTTGTTTTTGTTTTCAGAGTCTCACTAGGTTAACTAAGAGTCTGCCTACATTGCTGAGGCTGTCCTTGAAACTGAGATCTTCCTGTCTTAGCCTTCCAAGTACCAGGATTGCAGACTTGCACCACCACACCCAGCTTTGTTAACTTTTAACAATGGTGATATCTTGGGAATGGTTTACACAGAAACTATCGTTTTCTATTTTGGCATATTTGTATTGCTTAGAAATATGAATGCAAGCCAAGTTTCCAAGCCAGCCTCAGCAGTGCAGTGAGACCCTCAGAAACCTAGCGAGACCCTGTTTCAAAACAAAAAATAAAAGTAGCTGTGGGCACAGCCCAGAGGTAGAATGTCCCTGAATTCGATCCCCCGTACCACAGATACACAAAAACGAAAGCAAAAAGAAATAAGAATGCGAAGAAAGAAAACCCAGCCAAGAGTAGCTTGAACACTAGGCGTGTATGTTATTAGCCCCAGTCCTCTACCTACAGTGTTCTTGATGTGTGAGAATGAAGAGGTTAAGAAGTCTTGTTCTTCCAGGGCTCTCTGACATCAACACGATGTCTTTATCCTCAGGCATGTTGCCTCATGGGCACAGGACTGCTGCCCAGCTTCTCACATCCCGGTCTGCTTGCTCAAGGCAGAAATTCCCCAGCCAACTTGCTAAGATGTCAGAGGCCAGAAATGGTCACATGGCCACTCCGAACCGCAAGGGAAGTTGGGAAATTGACTTTGTCCATCATGGCCACCTTCTGGGACGAGCCCTTCTTGGCCAGTTCAAGGGGAAAACAAATTACTGTTCCATTACTGGAGAATAAGGCAAAAAGAACTTTCTTTCCTTCTTTCTTTCTCTCTCTCTCTCTCTCTCTCTCTCTCTCTCTCTCTCTCTCTCTCTCTTTCTTTCTCTCTTTCTTTCTTCCTTTCCTTTCCTTTCCTTTCTTTTTCTTTTTGCAGTACCGGGGACCAAACCCAGGAGCATTCTAGCTCCAAGCTACACCTCCAGCCCTATTTATTTATTTATTTATTTATTTATTTATTTATTTGGTGGTACTGGGGTTTCTGGAAGCCCTTCTACCTCCGAGCTACACTCCCAGACCTATTTTATACTTTTTTATTGTTGGAAACAGGGTCTCTTAAGCCAGCACGGCTGGCTTCAAACCTGCGCGATCCTCCTGTCTCCGTCTCCCAAGCACGGGGATTACAAGCGTGCGCCACCACGCCCGGCTCCAGCCCTATTTTTTATTCATTATTTTGAAACAGGGTCTCACTAAGTTGCACAGGGCCTCACTAAGTAGCTTAGGCTTGATCACAGATGTGTGATCCTCTTGTCTCAGCCTCCCAAGTACTGGGATTACAAGCCTGTGCCACCACACCCAGCGAGATAATTAAAATTCTAATAATGAACATATATGACCTGTACAAGTGGGGCAAGAGGAATGTCAACGCATTTAGGATACAGTAAGGTCCCAGGAAGTAGTCAAT
This sequence comes from Muscardinus avellanarius, assembly GCF_963383645.1. Lineage (NCBI taxonomy): Eukaryota > Metazoa > Chordata > Mammalia > Rodentia > Gliridae > Muscardinus > Muscardinus avellanarius. Next base: position 10,022,660 of record NC_137799.1, read on the forward strand.
GCCATGCCACAAACAGAACTTGAGCCACAAGAGGTAGGGGAGGTGAGAACAGCAGAGAGTAGGTCTTCACACCCGTCGGGCTTTGTTCGGCCCGGTGAAGACCAGCTTAGCAGCTTCTCGAAGCTTAGATCCCCACTTCCCCCACCCCCTTTGGTCCTTCTAGAAGGCTTTTTCCATTAATATACATCATGACTCCTAGGGCTACTTTCTGGTATTGATCTGTGGGAACTAGAAGGAATTTATTCTGCCTTAGGAGAACAAGGGTAGAATCTGATCAGTTTCAGTCTTGCTGGCTAAACAGAACTTTTCCCTCATCCGCACACTCTGTGGCCTGGTCTGCACTCTCAGGTTGCACACAGGTGCTTGTAGGAGCCTGAGGCAGGCGGGTGGCACTAACGTGTCTGTCCGTGGGACCGCTGTGTGAATGTGACTGGCTCTCTTTCACGAGTTTGACTGGATGGATGTCAGAAAGAAAGTTTCCACAAACTGTGCTGTTGAAATAAAGAAGCCTTAAGCACGTGCAGACCTGCACTTCTTAGACACGGGACCGCATCATGGCAGACCCACATTGTGAGTCCTTTAGTACTGTTTCCAGTCAAGAGGGGCCAGGGCCCACAGAGCTGGCCCAAAGAAGACACGTAAGAAAAGCACACCTGAGCCGGGTGTGGTGACGCACGCCTGTGACCCCAGCACTTGGGAGGCTGAGACAGGAGGATCGCTGATCGCAGACAGCCTCAGCTACTTAGTGAGGCCCTTGGCAAGTCAGTGAGACCCTGTTTCAAAATAAAGAATAAAAAATAGGGTTGGAGGTGTAGCTTGGAGGTAGAATGCCCCTGGCTTCCATCCCCGGTACTGCAAAACAAAACAAAACAAAACAGAAAATGTTACTTCCTTGTTCTTTTCTTTTCTTTTTGGTACTAGGATTAAATCAAGGAGCATTCTACCTGTAAGCCACACTCCAGCCCTTTTTTATTTTATAATTATTTGTTTTATTTATTTATTTATTTTTATTTTTGGTGGTACTGGGGATGGAACCCTTCTACCTGCTGGCTATATATATATATATATATATATATATATATATGTGTGTGTGTGTGTGTGTATGTATGTATGTATATAAATAATATATATTATATATAATATATAAATAAATATATAATATATAAATAAATATATATATTATATATAAATATTTATAAATAATATATATATTTTTTTTTTGAAACAGGGTCTCTTAAGCCAGCAAGGCTGGCTTTGAACCTGCACGATCCTCCTGTATCCGCCTCCCAAGTGCAGGGATTACAAGCGTGCACCACCATGCCTGGCTCCTTTTTTATTTTTTATTTTGAAACTGAGTCTCTTTAGGTTCCTGAGAGCCTTGCTAAGTTGCTGAGGCTGGCCTAGAGCCGGTGATTTTCTGTCTCAGTCTCCCAAGCACTGAAATTCCATGCATGCTCCATCACACCTGGCTGAGAAAAGCTACTCTCTTGTCTTTAGACTTGAAGCTTTAGAGAGCCCGCACCTTAGGGTACTCAATTCTCTTATTCACCATCCTAGGATAGAGTAGGTACTCAACAAATGTTACCTGAATGAATGTTAGTCCTTAATGGTAATTGTTGGGCATCGTAATAATTTCCCTTTATTGGAATTGCCCCTATGCCAGGAGCTGGGCTAGGTCCTCCTTCCCCACAAATCATTCCACACAACGTGGACATCACTTCTATGAAGCAGGAGTGTGTGGTCCCCGCCACACACCTATGGAGCTTGAGTCATAAGGAGACAAAGCGGATTCCCTCAGTCACTCCATGGACGCCACGCTGAGGGAGGGGAAGTGAAGGTGCCAGTCTCCCAAGGCAATGCTGAGACACTTGGCTCTCCAGAACTGGGCAGGTTCCCAGAGTCCTGGAGGACACTGCCGATGAGCCCTGACTCTCTAGATGCTCTGGGTCCTCCACAGCCTGATCAGGAGGGCTGGCCAGGCTTCTAGAGCTAGAGAGTTGAACAGGGTGCCCCATCTAGAGGGGGACTCAGATGTGGCTGTTCAACACCCATTCAGCTGTCAGGACCAGAAAGAAGCTCACACTACATGAGGAGAGAATATGAACTCCTGGAGACACTGAGCTCCTCATGGAATCGCTTCCTTCTCCCTGGGTATCTGTCTTGCTTCTCTGTCCCTCCCAACAGACGGCTCTTCTCTTCTGCTCCCTGTCCACCATCCAACATGGCTGCCACAACAGTGGTACTCACAGCCTGCATCACAGCAGTGCTGTACCAACAGCCGTCTCTAAGCCCCGATCCCAGAATGATGCGGAGACGGTCTGCCAGATCCCATAAGGGGCAGGTGTTTGCTGGACCCCATAGATTTGGACCCAGGGCAGGGTCACATCTCTCTCCCACACCTTGCGCCTCAGGAAGGAGAGGGCTGCAGATGGACTCAGAAAGAACTCGGGCCAGACGCCCCGACCCAGCTGATGTCCTTTGCTTTGGACCGTTCTATGCTCGGGGCCTTGTTCTATCTCACCACAGACCTTCCCTCTCCCTCCACATGGCAGGAACAGACTGCCACACTTCTGCATCTCCTTCTTTTTTCTACCACTACAGGAGAATTGGCTAGGGAAGCTTCATTTAAAAATAGCCTGGGAAAGCATTCTGATTGGCCTATGTATGATCAGGTGACCAACCTGACCCAATCAAGGCCGACCAGAGGGATGATGTCATAAAAGAACACAGTTGCTCCTGCAGAAAGAGTGTTGCTGGGGCGATGAATTGCCCTGGCCAGATCTGCTAGCGTATTGGCCCAGGCTGTGGTATGATTGTCTGTCTATCTCCTCTGTGCTTCCCCACTGCATCCCAAATGGTTCTCAAACTCAGTGAGCATGGCTGGACCACTTCTATCCCATCCCACCCCACAGTAACTAGTAACCAAACCTTCTGTTCTACCCTTTTAAAGCTTTCTTTCTTTCTCCTTCCCTCTCTCCCTCTCTCCCTCTCTCCCTCTCTCCCTCTGTTCTGTTTGGTTCCTTCCTTCCTTTTTTTCCCCCAGTACTAGGGATTGGACCCAGGGGTGCCCTACCAACGAGCTGCATCCTCAGATCTTGTATTTTTTTTTTTTTTTGAAACAGGCTCTCACTGAGTTGACCAGGCTGGCCTCAAATTTGCAATCCTCTGCCTCAGCCTCCAGAGTAGCTGAGACTACAGGGGTGCACCACCACACCTGCTCTCTCCCCCTACACACTTACCCATCCCAGGAAGTTAGCTTGCTCCCTCTCTTCCTTCCTAATCTCCTCTCTGTGCCTTTGTGTATATGTGTGGGTGGATAGATAACTGCTTTAACTTCACAATGAAAGTTAAACTCCGTGCCCAGCAATTTGGTTCTTAACACGCCAACCTTCCAATGAAAGACTTCAAATAATCATTTCTCTTTGAAGAAATTGGCTCTAGCAAGTAAAAATCAAAAGCATACTGTCCTTCAGATTATTTATCTGCCATCTATTTTGTGTGTGTATGGTCTTATTTTTCTTGTCTTTTTCTCCTTTCTCTTTTTTCCTCTTTTTTTAAGACTTTAGTTTTTAGAGCAATTTCAGGTTCCTGGCAGAGTTGAACAAGAAGTAGAGAGATTTCCCATATACCCCTGTCACCCTGCCCTCCCCCACATACAGCCTCCCCAGCAGTCAACATTTCCCACCAGACTGTACAGTTTGTTACAATCGAGGAACCTATATTGACACATCACTGTCACTCCAAGCCCATAGTTTACATTAGAGTTCACTCTTGGTGTTATACATTCTATGGGTTTGGACAAATATATAATGACATGTGTCCACCATTATAATGTCATACAGAATGGTTTCACTGCCCTGAAAATCCCATCCTTCACCTGTTCACCTCTCCCTCCCCAGCACTTCCCCACAGCCACTGTTGTTTTTACTGTCTTCATAGTTTTGCCTTTTTCCAGAATGTCATAGTTGAAATCATCTAGTTTGTCTTATCTCACTTAATAATGTGTATTTAAAGTTCCTTTGTGACTTCCGGGAAGATGGCAACCGAGAAAAGCAGTGTTTACCAGTCCTGCTAACACTCGATCTCTCTTGCCACAAAATCAGCACTTTTAATAGTCAGAAAACACTATCAGCAGAGAAATAAAAAATGTAAACACAAGGGACGGAGAAAAAGAAGTGTAGAAGAACAACCAGAGACCAGAAAAGAAACCAGCTCGCAATGCGGCGGCAGAGCCGCCCCGGTGCCATCTTCCCTCACAGTACCAGGCTGCAGAGAAGAAAGGTAAACAAGGAGCTGAAGTGAGCAGCTATGGATCATTCGGGTGTAATTCAGCAGTTCTTCCAGCGCAAATAACATCTAAAACTCCCAGTGGACAAGATCATCATGCCTTCCAGGGACTCAGAACGGAGCTCAAAACCAGAAAAAAAATATGCCAGCCTCACGGCCGAGGGCATGGCAGCGGCACCATATTGCCAGCAGTGACGGCGAGATTACCAGGCCCGCGACAGCTCCAGATCTGCACACATAATAACGGTAAGTGAAATTGCAGCACCTATAGGAGAAATCCCAGCACTGCATGCCCAGGGACTTGTGCAGCTTTGATAATCTCCCTGGGTCTGAAATTTTTACAGACCAACCCAATGAAGGAGTAGCGGTGGCAGAGATACCACACCCTTGTTGCAGCTCCCTGTGGGAAAACACCCAGCTCGGCACCCGCACGGTCTCGTGCAGCCTCAATTAACTCCCTGGGTCTGAGACTTTACGATTCAACCCAGTAAAGGAGTAGTGGCAGCTGAGAGTACCACAAAGTCCAGATTCAGAGCACCCTAAGTGAAGTCGTGGTGACCCGGGGAAGAACCCAGAGAAGGCACAAACTTCTGAAATCATGGGAAAGAGGAACAATAGAGCCATGAATGCCCACAACCCCATAATATCAGAACCTGATAACATAGAAATTCATAGATCTCCAGAAGATCAAATCAGGAATATAACTGTAGAAATAGTACAGGACTTTCTAAAAGAATTTAGAGAGAGTCTAAAAGAAATAAAGGATGCAATCATTGAAGTAAAGGCATCAATTCAAACTATAAACAATGGCTTAGACCACATGGAGAATAGAATCTCTCTCCTAGAAGATGATCACTCCAAAAATGAACGCATAATTTATAACTTAGAAAAAAAATTCAGACAGCAGGAATCTGACAGTGAAGAAATATGGGCCCATTTTAAGAGAGCTAACTTAAGAATAATGGGAATAGAGGAGGGAAAAGAAGGTGAAACCAAAGGGATCAATAATATCTTCAAAGAAATGATAGCAGAAAATTTTCCAAACATAGAGCAAGAGGTCTATACACAGGTCCAGGAAACATACAGAACTCCCTTTAGACAGGATCAGAGAAAAGGTTCCCCACGCCACATAACTGTCAAAATGACCAATGTAGAAGCCAAGCAGAGAATTTTTTTTTTTTTTCGTACTGGGGTTCTTGGAAGCCCTGCAACCTCTGGGCTACACTCCCAGACCTATTTTACATTTTTTTATTTGGAAACAGGGTCTCTTAAGCCAGCATGGCTGGCTTCAAACCTGAGCGATCCTCCTGTCTCCACCTCCCAAGCGTGGGGATTACAAGCGTGCTCCATCATGCCCAGTTTAAGCAGAGAATCTCAAAGGCAACAAAAACTAAAGGCTAAGTGACATTCAGAGGAAAACCAATTAGAATCACTCCAGACTTCCCAAACCAAGTCATGAAAGCCAGAAGGGCTTGGAGTAACATATTCCAAACTCTGAAAGAAAACAACTTCCAGCCAAAAATTTCCTACCCAGCAAAACTATCTAACAAATTAGATGGGGAAATAAGAAGCTTCCATGACAAACAGAAACTGAAGAAATTTGTGTCTTCAAAACCTGCACTAGAGAAAATACTCAGAGATTAACTACAAAGAAGAAATAGGTAATACACGCCAGAACCAAAAAAACAAGATTTTCCATCCAGCAGACAACTAAGCAAAGAAGAATAAACAGTATTTCAAACAGAAATAAAATCTTAACATGTTAGGAATTGTCTCTCAATAATCACACTGAATGTAAATGGCCTCAATTCCCCAATAAGAAGACATAAAGTGGCAGAATGGATAAGAACTGGAATCCATCCATCTGCTGCTTAGAAGAAACACACTTCACGAGTAAAGATAGGAACAAATTCAAGGTAAAGGGCTGGAGCAAGGTAATTCATGTTAAGCAGCCAGCCTAACAAATGTGAAGTAGTATTTCACTATAGTTTTTATTTGTATTTCCTTAATGATTAGTTATATTATGATAATGATGAGTGATATTCATGTGTTTATTGGTCATATAAAAATCTTTGGAGATTCACTACCTATTTTAGGCTTTTATCTATTTCTAAATTGTATTATTTGCTTTTATTGTTGCTAATTTTTAGGATTTCTATTTGGAATATTAATATACCTTCAGATACAGCATTTGAAAATATTTTATCCCATTCTATCAGTAACTTTTAATTCTGTTTGCATTGTCTTTGGATGTACAATTTTTTTTATTTTTTATGAAGTTTGTTTATTCTTTTGTTGCCTGTGCCTTTGCAGTCATATCTAATAAATCACTGCCAATTTCAATGTTGTGAAGTTTTATGACCCAGGTTTTTTTCTAAAAGTTTATTGTCTTAATATTTACATTTAGGTCTTTTATCTATTTTGAGTTAATATTTGTATATGGTGTTAGGTAAAGGTCCAATTTTATGCCTTTTCATGTAATAGTTATTTTTCAACAATATTTAGAGAAAAGATTATTATTTCCTTCACCAAATGTTCTTGGAAACCTTGTCAAAAATAACTTGTCTGTATATGGAAGAATTTATTTCTAGGCTTTTAATTTTACTCCACTGATTTATATATCTGCCTTTATAGCAGTATTACACAGTTTCGATTATTGTTGCTTTATAAGTTTTGAAATCAGGAATTGTACACCTTCTAGCTGTGTTTTTTTTTTCAAGATTGTTTTGGGTGTTTAGAGTTAATATTTCATGTTAGGACAGATTTTTTTCTGAAAATAAATAAATAAGTAAATGTACAAAAATAAAATAAAATAAAGTAAAAAAAAAAGAAAGTTGGCATTGAACACCAAAAAAAAAAAAATTAATGCAATCATTTTGGAAACAGTATGGAAGATCCTCAGAAGAAGGAAAACGAACTTACCATATGACCCAGCAATACCACCTCTGGGTATCTACCAAAAAGAACGAAAACCAAAATACCAAACTAATGCATGAGCAACCATGTTCATAGATGCACAAATCACCATTGCCAAACCGTGGAACCAGCCAAGATGTCCTTCAACAGATGAGTGGATTACAAAACTCTAGGATGTGTACGCAATGGAATTTGCCCAGCCATAAAGGAGAACAAAATTATAGCATTTGCAGTGAAATGTCACAAAGAATAAGAAATCAGATTTTTTCCCTAATGTGCAAAAACTAGGGAGAAATGGGTAACAGGAGGAACTCTAGATGAAGAAGAGATCCTATAGAGGAGCAATTAAAATGACCTATCTGAGGGGATGGGGGTGGGGGGAAGAGGGAAACTCTTTAAAGCACATGATGTACCTAAACAAACATATCAAAGTTAATCAGGAAGCCAAGCATGGGAAGGAGGGAGGGGGAGGGTAGGGGTTAGGGATTGGGTAAGGGCTGATTGGGTGATGTGTGCAGGTATATCTCAAGTTTTTTTTTTATCCTATTAAGTATGACTACAATGCACCAATAAAAATGTATTTAAAAAATGAAGTTCCTTTGTATTTTTAGTTAATTAATTTACATAATTTGTGGTACTGGGGATTAACCCAGGGGCATTCTACCCTCGAGTTATACCCTCAGACCTATTTTTTTTTTTTTTTTTTTTTTTTTTTTGGTGGTACTGGGAATGGAACCCAGAGGCTTTCTGCGCGAGGATTACAAGTGTGCGCCACCACGCCCGGCTATTTTTTTTTTTTTTTTTGAAACAAGGTCTTGCTAGGTTGCTGAGGATGGCCTTGAACTTGTGATCCTCTTGTCTCAGCCTGCCAAGTACTGGGATTACAGGCGTGTACCACCATATCCAGCAGATAGCTCCTTTCATTTTAGCATTGAATAATATTTCGTTGCCTGGGTGTATCACTATTTATCCATTTGCCTACTGAAGGACATCTAGTTGCTTCCAAATTTGGGCAATTATGAATAAAGCTTCTATAATCATCTATGTGTAGAGGTTTTTTGAGGAATTAAGTTTTCATCTCCTTTGGTTAAATACCAAGGAGCATGATTGCTGGATTGTATGGTAAGAGTGTCTTTTGTTTTGTAAGAAACTGCCCATCCTTTTTCCAAACTGGAGGTACCATTTTGCATCCCCACCAGCAATGAGTGAGAGTTCCGGTTGCTCCACACCCTCCCCAGCACTTGCTGGTGTCAGTGTCGAGATTTGGGCCATTCTTACAGATCGATGCTAGCATTTTGTTCTTTTAATTTGGATTCCCCGCCGGGCGTGGTGGCGCACGCTTGTAATCCCCGCGCTTGGGAGGCGGAGACAGGAGGATCGCGCAGGTTCGAAGCCAGCCACGTGCGCTGGCTTTGGAGACCCTGTTTCCAAATAAAAAATGTAAAAATAGGTCTGGGAGTGTAGCCCGGAGGTAGAAGGGCTTCCAGGAACCCCAGTACCACCAAAAAAAAAAATAAAAAAATAAAAAATAAAAAAATAAAATAAAAATAAAAATAAATAAAAATAATTTGGATTCCTCTGATGACATATTATATGGAGCATCTTTAAATATACTTATTTGCCATATCAATATCTTCCTTGGTGAGGTATCTGTTCAGGTCCTTGCCTTATTTTTAACTACGTTACTTTCTTATTTTGAATATTAAGACTCTTTGTGTATTTCGGATAACAGCCCTTTACCGGATATGCCTTCTGCAAATATTTTCTTCCAGTTCGTGGTCTGTCTTCTCGTTTTCTCCATGCCATGGTGAGTAATGAAATTTAAAGACTCAAAGCCAAGAAACAAATGCTTTGATTTTGTGGTTTGCTTGGGGTTATTTATCTATTGTCTCATTTCTTCTCTAAGGTACTAGGCTTATTTTTTTTTTTTTTTTTTTTTTTTTTTTTTGTGGTACTGGGGTTCCTGGAAGCCCTTCTACCTCCGGGCTACACTCCCAGACCTATTTTTTATATTTTTATTTTGAAACAGGGTCTCTTACGCCAGCACGGCTGGCTTCGAACCTGTGCGATCCTCCTGTCTCCGCCTCCCAAGCGCGGGGATTACAAGCGTGCGCCACCACGCCCGGAAATTTTTTTTTTTTTTTTTTTTTTTTTTGGTGGTACTGGGGTTCCTGGAAGCCCTTCTACCTCCGGGCTACACTCCCAGACCTATTTTTACATTTTCATTTTGGAAACAGGATCTCCTAAGCCAGCGCGCGGCTGGCTTCGAACCTGCGCGATCCTCCTGTCTCCGCCTCCCAAGCGCGGGGATGACAAGCGTGCGCCACCACGCCCGGCTCTAGGCTTACATTTTAAAGAAGGGAGAGGCTTAGAATGAGGTGCCAGAAGGAATTTTCAAGAGAAAACAAGTTGGGTGATCTTTTAAAATATTTATCAATGACACAGGTATTATAAATGGAGTGAGGTAGCCGGGCGTGGTGGTGCAGTTTGTGATCCCAGCATTCGGGAGGCTGAGACCTGGAGGATCGCGGTTTGAGGACAGCCTCGGCTACTTAGTGAAGCCCTCTGCAACTCAGTGAGACCCGGTTTCAAAATAAAGAATAGGGCAGGGGGTGTAGCTCGGAGGTCGAATGCCCCTGTGTTCCATCCCCAGACCCGCAAAAATAAATAAATAAATAAATAAATAAATAAATAAATAAATGGAGTGAGGTGATTTGCCAAGTGTATCAATACATAAGTTCAAAGTGCTGTTGGAACAGTGAGAATAAGAAATATTCATTCATCCAAAAAGAAGGTACAGGGAAAGGATATATAAGCAGCATCTCACGCAAGCAGCTACTTGTAGCTTTACAGTGGGTCACAGCTTGGACTTACTTATGTGATGATGATTAAAGGTTCTCATGGGCAGCTGGGGGTGCTTGCACGTGACTGTAATCCCAGAACTAGGGAGGCTGAGACTAGAGGATCACAGGTTTGAGGCCATCAGCAGCAATTTAGTGTTTCAAAATAAAAAATGATAGCCGGTCATGGTGGTGCACACTTGTAATCCCAGTACTTAGGAGGCTGAGACAAGAGGATCACAGGTTCAAAGACAGCTTCAGTAAGTAGTGACACTCTCATCAACCTAGCAAGACCCTGCTTCAAAATAAAAAAATAAATAAATAGGGCTGGAGTATAGCTTGGAGGTAGAATTCCCCGGGGTTCAATCCCCAGTACCACATATAAAAATTAAAAAAAAATTATTAAAAGGATCTGGGGTTGTAGTTCACATGTAGAATGTTTCAGGGTTCAATCCCAAGTACCAAAAACATTAGAACATGCAATACCTGTGCAAGTCTAGCTAGTGTGTCTATGCATGTGTGTGGAACACACACGCTTTGATATGAGACATAGAAACATATATATATATATATATATATATATATATATATTATTATATATATATTCAGCAGATGCTTTTACTATAAAATAATGTTCTCCATTGTACTATTGTTTCCTTCCAACTTGTAAATATTGAGGTGCTCTTTCTTTTATGGAATGGTGGCGACAGTCTGTGTACTTATGTGACAGGCTCATGCTTTATTAGTTTCATTGTAAGAAACTCTTTGTTGACTTCTGAATTATTTTCGGAATTTGCTAGTCCACGAAATCCCAAGTTCTGAGAATCAGGGCCCCACTGATTAAACATTTGGTTTTGAATTCTTTTCCCCTGTTTTGACCCGATTGTCCTTTTGGAACACGACTTTCAATATTTTTTATTCTTCTTCTTGTTCTAGGAGGTAAAGTTTGCCTAGAATTTAAGACCGCAAATGACAAACCCAAAAGGGAAAGAAGTTGGATCACAGCAGAGACTCCCCATGCTCATGATTCAGTTTTCACACAGTAACCAGAGTTCCAATTAAAACACAAGATAGAGTACATGACTGTCGGTGGTAGATATGATTGAAGTTCTCCAATATATCTCTGTGCTCCTTGATGTTTATTTCCTAGTCTCCCTTGTCGTTAGGTGGGTTATATGGCTAGTTCTGGCCAGTGAGGTGTGAGTAGGAGTGATAGGTATCACTTTCAGGCCGTCGTGGATAAGATCTGCTGTGCCTTTTCTTTCCCTTTTATCTGTCCCCAGGTAGATGGCTTTAGGATCACCATAATGCATACAAGAGTTGGGGCAGCCTGAGCTCCTGAGATTGCCATTTAGAAGATACATAGCAGCCTGTGATATAAGAGGAAAAATAAACATCTATTCGAGCAAGCCACTGACATTTTAGGATTTATTTGTTACTGCGGCAGAACCTATCCTATTCTGACTGACACATCATCTTGCTAAACTACCTGCTTGCAGCTCCCCATAGCACTTGGAAAAAAAATAATCTAAACTCCTTTCCTTGGCCTATAAAGTCCTCCACATGGTGCCCCTGCCTGCCTCTTGTACGTCCTCTCTTGCAGTCATACTAGCGCTTGAAGGATGTTCACACATGCCAAGCCCCCTGCAGGGGACTTGCGCTGGCAAGTCTTTCTGCCTCAAATGTTCTGCTGCCAGTCCTTACTCCCTCCTGACTCTCAAATGCCACCTCCTGATCACCCAAGCTAGAAAAGCCTCCGCTTATCACACTATCTTTTTTTATTTTCATCTTGGCATTTAACACTACTTGTCACCAACTGACATTTTTCTTCTTTATTTAGTTTCTAGTTTCCTGTTTTTCCCATGGTGTCCATCCATGGGAAAAACATGTTTATCACCGAATTCCATGTTAACCGCTGAATTCCCGGTGCCTAGCAAAGAGCCTGGGGCACAGCAGAGCTGAATACTAGTTTATTGAGCCAATGGATGGATAAATGAACAAATGATACAGTATAGATCTTCGTGTCCGCCAGCGAGTTAGCCGTGCCTCACAGGGTCCTCATTATCTATTGCTGTGTGACAAATCTTCCCTCAAGCAGTGGTTTATAACAACAACAATCATGTACTGTGCTCACAAATACAGGCGCTCACTTCTGCTAGCTGGTTCTCTGTTGGGTCAGCCGTGGGGTTGTACTAATACAGCGTCTGGGACCCAGGTCATCCCGACAAACTCTTCACTCACATGTCTGGCTCCTGGGCTGGGAAGAACTAAAACTTCTAGGTTTTATACCATTAAACAGATGTGTGACATTAGGCCAGTTAGTTAATCTCTCCGAGCCCCAAGTCTTTATATGCAAGACAGCAGTGGATATAATAATAATAGTATCATTTATTGGGCGTCCACTATGTTTCAGACCAGACACAAATAAACAAGGATGGCAGCACTATCTATCGCGATCCGTGGGGGCCAGGCATGGTGGCGCAGGCTTGGAATCCCAGCACTTGGGAGGCTGAGACAGGAGGACCTGGGTTCGCGGACAGCCTCAGGTACTGAGTGAGGCCCTTTGCAACTCAGCGAGACCCTGTTTCAAAATAAAGAATAAAAACAGGGTTGAGGCATAGATCGGAGGTAGAATACCCTTGGGTTGCAACCCCAGTACTGCAAAAAAAAAAAAAAAAAAAGACCCATGGGGAACATTTTTTGGTAGTTGGTCTGCAGAAGAGGCAAAAAAGCTTGCCGTCCACCTAGGTCAAGAGTAGAGAAGGCAAATTGCAGTTCAGTGCTGGACCATGATCCTGTTCACAGCCTGGAGCCCAGGGGACTCATCCTGAGCAATTAATAAGCGGCCTCTTCTGGACCTAGAGAACAACCTGGGAACCACAGTAGAGGCTCCAGAGACATAACCCAGGGCAAAGAGAAAACCTGGAGAACACACTTTGCCTTGCTTAGTGTGCGTCTATAGGTAAAATGAACAGGAAACAAGCCGCCAGAAGAAAGGCCCAGTGGGTGCCACCAAGGGGAGCATTTGTTCCCCAAGACCTAGAGAAAGGAGAATGCCCTGGAGGAGCTGTGCATTGAGTCTGCTCAGTGCCATGAAGGAAACAATGGAAATGTGAGACAAGAACAGGAAAGGAGAGAAACGAACAGGCTGGTGTGTGGCGGAGCCAGACGGAGGCTGAGAGCATCTGTGTGTGAAGAGGAGACGTGGGGAAGCACAGCCTCTTCCTGCCAGCTTCCCTAGAAAAGATCTCCCACTTGGGCCAGGAGCCATCAGCGTTCACTATCTCTTGTCTGTCATTGGTTTCCCAAAAAGAAGTGACCAACCCCATTTACACAGGGAATCAGTGAAGAAAATGAGGGTTTCAGCCAGGCCCTGAACATAGAGAGATTCCACCCCAAAGCATACGCGGTATCTGATGCATTCATTCTGCTCGCTCTCTCTGGCTCACTTTTGGTACTGGAGGTTGAACCTCGGGGTTTTCTACCTCCAAGCCACACCCTCAGCTCTTTTTATTTATTCTGAAACAGAGTCTCTGTGTTGCTGAGAGTCTAAGTTCCCGAGGCTGGCCTCAAACCTGCGGCCCTCCTGTCTCAGTCTGCATAGCGCTGGGATTGCCGGCATGTGCCACCACTCCGGGCTTCGCTCACCATGCACCACCCAAGAGATCCTGGGAGAAATCAGACAGCCCTCTGTGCAGATCCTGGCTGCCGTGGCCAGGGGAGTCGCCGTCTCCCTGGTTGGCAGTGTCCTCAACTCCTAAGTGGGGAAATGATTTGCCCTCTTGTGGGCTTCCAGGGAAGAGCAGACACAAGCAAAGGGCTGAGCCGACTGAGGGGCTGGGCCTTGAGAGGCACCAGGCCCTCGCCGGGCAGGGCTCGGGGCGCTGTGCCTGCTGGCGGGACAGGTGGCTGGCTGTGGCTCACCCGCCCCCTGACCCTGCACCTCCCCTGCCACCCCCTCCAGAAGATTCTGCTAGGCCCCACTGTTTTGTCCTGCACGGGTTTGGGGAACAATTTTAAAGCAACCCTCAGTGGCTGTCGTCCCACCGTCAGGGCTGAGAAATGTTGAACGCCCCGCTCTTTGGCTTTTGTTAACATCTCAACATTTTAATATCTCCAATTAAACTCGGATCTCAAATTACTGTGACTCTTCGCCTCTCCTTTCTCAACCTGCATTCTGGCCTGTGGACGGTCAGATTGCAGTTCACCGACACGCCTACCTGCACCACGCTCGCTGGCCCCAGAGGCCAGCATCCCCGTTCTCGAGGGCCCCATCCGTGTTCTCTAAATTTTACCTGCCACCCAGACTTGAATCCTGAGTTCAGGACAGGTCCACCCAGCTGCCTGCAGACTGCTTCTATCCAGATGGCCCTGGGCATCTCGGGCCAGAGTGACTCAGATGCCCCTGTCCCAAGCCCGTTCTCCACCTCAGTTTTAGGAACAACTGTCCTCCTGAAGCCAAGGAGACAATCGTGTGTCATCCCCACATCCCACAGCGTCCACGCAGTGTGGACATTCCTGTGTCACCCTACATCCTACAGAGTCTACTCACCTCTGCCCCAGGGCCCGGCCTCCCTCCTGCACCCCGTGCCCGCCATCTTGGCACAGATGTTATCCATCACTAGGACTCTGGCCGTCCATGCCCCTCACTGCAGCCCTGTCTCCCAATTCCCGAAGCATGGGTGGGTCTTGTCAGCATCCTTCTCAGAACCTTCTCTGCCTTTCCCAAGGCCTCTGGAGAAATCTGCATGTGTTAGCCCAGTGTAACCGGGTGAACATGCTCCCTGGGGGAAAATGTTCCCTGAGACTAAAATCAATCAGGGTGGGCTTTGGACCTGGGTGGGGTGGGGTGCCCCCTCTGCTCCGCAGGGCCAAGTTACTGGGATGGGGACAGAGGGAAGGCCTAGGCCTAGAGGCTGGTCAAAGCTGGGGCTAGTGTGAGGCCTTGGAAAATGGCTTGCTACAGAGAGATGGGGGCTCTGAGCAGGGGGGAGCGTGTCCCAAGACAGCGTGTACGTAGAAACTGGGGTCACTATGGCTGAGTGGGATGGCTCTGTGATCACCATGTCGTCATCTTCCTGAGCACTCAGCTAGGTCACATCTGCCAACCGTGCTTGCGATCAGACAGAAACAAATGACCAAGCAGACGGCGCCGAAAGATGACTGAGCCCCAACAGGGCCCACAGTCCCCAGGAGTGGCTGGCTGGATGGCCACGCCCTGCACATCAGCTCCAGAGGTGAGAGGGATGGGATCAGTGGTGTCAGTGCGCTGAAGGTGGGGGGGCTGTTTCTGCCTCTACTGTACCCTGGAAAATGACTATGTATCAGTGGGGGGAGTGCCCTGACTCCCCTCTGACTCTCTGTCAGCTGGAGGGGTTTCCTGAGTTGCCAGATAGCCTGTTTTTCTCTTTATAAATCATAAGCAATAGCTGGGCGTGGTGGCACACGCTTGTAATCCCAGAATTTGGGAGGCTGAAAGAGAAGGATCGCAGTGAGGCCCTTTGCAATTCAGAGAGACCCTGTTTCAAAATAAAGAATGAAAAAATAGGGCTAGGGGTGTATCTCAGAGGTAGAATGCCCCTGGGTTCCATCCCCAGTACTGCAAAAACAATTAAAAAAAAATCATAAACATTTACTCATATAAGCAGCTCATAAATACCATGTCACTTTTTACTTCTGTAAAAATAGACAAACAAACACAGAAAGATTAGCACAAAAACAAAGATTAGCAGGGTGCATTGGAGCATACATATAATCTCAGTACTTGGGAGACTGAAACAGGAGGATCACAGGTTTGAGGCCAGCCTCAGAAACTTAAGGAGACCCTGTTTCAAAATAAAAAAATAAAACGGGGCTGGAGTGTGGCTCAGAGATAGAACAGGGCTGGGTTCAACCTCATTACCACACACAGAAAACCCCTTCTCATAACTATTCTCTTTCCCAGTGAAACCCCGACCTTTCTCTGTGCTCTTTGGACACATCGGATACCACCCTGGTCTATTCATATGTTCCAAATTGCAATTCTATTCTTTGTATATTCCCGGATAAATGTTTTGCTTAGAGATTTGTCTCTCTGTTATTTCATGTTGAAAGTATTTTTATTCCCATTTGAATCATCCTTTCAAATATTTTTCGTGGATTTTTATTCATACAATGTATTAGGCTGCTATTTCTTCTGCCCCTTGCTAGGAAGCGTGCTGTCTGGCGTGCGGCTCAGCGGAGGGGCTTGCTTATCACACAGTGCTGTCTTCCCAGTGCCGTTCTGCTTTATTTACCCAACCGCCCTCTTCACGTGGTACTATACAGTTGCCCTTTTTTTTTTTTTTTCGGTACTGGGGATGGAACTCAAGGTCATTCTACCTCCAAGCTATACCCTCAGCCTATTTTTTTTTTAATTTTCTTATTTTGAAACAGGGTCTCATTGAGTTGCAAAGGTCCTCACTAAGTAGCTGAGGCTGCCTGCAAATTGTGATCCTCCTGTCTCAGCCTCCCGAATGCTGGGATTACAAGCGTTGCACCACCACATCCGGATTGCCTCTCTCTCTCTCTCTCTCTCTCTCTCTCTCTCTCTCTCTCTCTCTCTCTCTCTCTCTCTTTTGTGGTACTGGAGATGAAAGCCAGGGGCATTTTACCTCTGAGCTACACCCCCGGACCTAGTTTCTATTCTTCATTTTGAAACAGGGTCTCACTGAGTTGCAGAGGGCCTCACTAACTCACTAAGTAGTAGCTGAGGCTGTCTGCGAACTGTGATCCTCCTGTTTCAGCCTCCCAAATGCTAGGATTGCGGGTGTGCAGCGCCACGCCTGGCTTGGGGCTCGCCTCTTTTAAATATTTGCATAGTACTTCACAATATGGGCTTATTGTCATTTATGGGTATTTAGTTGTGTTTGTTTTTCAGAACTGGAGATCGAACCCAGGGGCATTCTACTTCTGAGCTACACCCCAAGCCCTATTTTTATTCTTTATTTTGAAACAGGGTCTCACTAAGTTGTGGACGGTCTTACAAATTGCTGAGGCTGGCCAAGAACCTGTGACACTCCTGTCTCATCCTCCCAGGTACTGGGATTACAAGTGTATGCCACCACGCCTGGCTTGGATATTTAGAATTTTGTCCAAGTTTTGGGTTTGGTTTCTTGAAACAGGGTCTTGCTAGGTTGCTGAAAGGCTCTGTACATGGCTGAGGCTGTCCTTGAACCTGCAATCTTCCTGCCTCCCAAACACTGTATATGCAGGCATGTGCCCAGCTTGTTCAAGATGGGTAATACTGCAGTCAGCATCCTCCTGCAGCCTCCTAGCGCTTGTGTGCAAAAACTTTCTCCAGGGAACATATGAGCAAGTGGATCCTTTGTCCTTTAAAACAGTCGAGCTAGCCAGGTGTGGTGGCGCACGCTCGTCATCCCAGCACTCGGGAGGCTGAGACCGGAGGATGGCGGTTCGAGGACAGCCTCAGCTACTTAGGCCCTCTGCAACTCAGTGAGACCCTGTTTCAAAATAAAGAATAAAATAGGGCAGGGTTGTAACTCGGAGGTCGAATGCCCCTGGGTTCCACCCCCAGATCCACAAAAAATAAAAATAAAAATAAAACAGTTGAGCTAATTTGATTTGTCTCCAGCAGACTTTTTATTTTTATTATTATTATTATTATTATTATTATTATTATTATTATTATTTGACGTACTTGGGATTGAACCCAGGGGCATTGTACTTCTAAGCTACACCCCCTGTCCTATTTTTTAATCTTTATTTTGAAACAGGGTCTCACCAAGTTGTGGAGAGCCTCACTAAGTAGCTGAGGCTGGCCGCGAACCCATGATCCTCCTGTCTCAGCCTCCCAAGCTCTGGATGACAAGTGTGCACCACCACACCTGGCCTTTGCCAGCAGTCTTTAAGAGTCCCCATTTCCGTGTACCCTCGCTAACACTTAGTGTCTGACTTTAATTTTCTTTCTTTCTTTTTTTAACCAATCTGATGAGTAAAATACGGTCTGTGGTAGTTTCATGTTTTATTTCCGTGATTACTAGTGAAAATAAGCATTCACCAAGTTCATTGGCCATTTGAATTTCCTTTCTTATAAATTGACTTCTTTTTTATCATCTGTTGAGTGTTCTGTTGGATGACTTGTCTTTTTCTTATTTTTTTTTTTGAAATTTTTTTTTTATTGGTGCACTGTATTCATACATCATAGTGAGATACATACTTTTGTAGACATACATGCACACATCGCCCAGTCAGCCCCCACCCAATCCCCACCCCATTCTCTCCCTTTCCCTCCCTCCCATGCTTGGCTTAGTGGTTAACATCTAGTATTATGGCAATTTATCCAAAATTAAAAATGATAATCTCACATAACAGTTTCATTTGTCTGATACCAAGCTTTTGATGACTTAAAGATAACATTTCAATATTTCTTTTTGCTTTATTTCTTACCAGAGAATATTTTTTTCTATTTTTAGGTGAAACTATCATATATTTATATATTTATTTTTCAGAAAAAAATCTATCCTAATATGTTATATGGACTCTAGGTACCCAAAACGATCTTGAAAAAGAACAAAGCTAGAAGATATATATTTTCTGATTTCAAACCATATAAAGCTACAATAATTGAAACAGTGTAGTACTATTCTAAAGGCAGATATATAAACCATTGGAGTTAAATTAAAGCCTAGAGCTAAATTCTTCCCTATATTGTCAAGTTATTTTTGACAAGGTTTCCACGAACATTTGGTGGTGGAAATATTAATCTTTTAACTAAATATTGTTGAAAAATAATAATTACATGGAAAAGAATAAAATTGGACCCTTACCTAATCCCATATACAAATATTAACTCAGAATAGATAAAAGACCTAAATATAAATCTTAAGACTATAAACTTTTAGGAGAAAATCTGGGTCATAAAACCTCACAACATTGAAATTGGCAGTGATTTCTTGGTTATGATTTCAATGGCACAGGCAACAGAAGAATATACAAACTCCCTAAAAAATAAAAAAATATTGTATATCCAAAGACAATGTAAACAGAGTTAACAGTTACTGATAGAATGGGATAAAATATTTCACAAATGCTATATCTGAAGGTATATTAATATTCCAACTAGAAATCCTAAAAATTAACAACAATAAAGGCAAACAATACCCTTTAGAGATAGGTAAAAGACTAACATAAATAATGAATCTCCACAGATAACCAATCTTAGTTGTCTGTTGGATGGAAAATCTTGTTTCTCTGGTTCTGGTGTGTGTTACCTATTTCTTCTTTGTAGTTAATCTCTTTGAGTATTTTCTCTAGCGCTGGTTTTGAAGACATAAATTCCGTCAGTTTCTGTTTGTCATGGAAGCTTCTTATTTCTCCATCTAATTTGATAGAAAGTTTTGCTGGGTAGGAAATTTTTGGCTGGAAGTTGTTTTCTTTCAGAGTTTGGAATATGTTACTCCAAGCCCTTCTGGCTCTCATGACTTGGTTTGGGAAGTCTGGAGTGATTCTAATTGGTTTTCCTCTGAATGTCACTTGGTCCTTTGTTTTTGTTGCCTTTAAGATTCTCTGCTTGGCTTCCACATTGGTCATTTTGACAATTATGTGGCGTGGGGATCCTCTTCTCCGATCCTGTCTAAAGGGAGTTCTATAAGTTTCCTGGACCTGTGTATCAACCTCTTGCTCTATGTTTGGAAAATTTTCTGCTATTACTTCCTTGAAGAGATTGTTGATCCCTTTGGTTTCACTTTCTTTTCCCTCTTCTATTCCAATTATTCTTAGGTTAGCTCTCTTAAAATGGGCCCATATTTCTTCAATATCAGATTCCTGCTGTCGGATATTTTTTTCTAGATTAGAAACTATGCGTTCATTTTTGGATTGCTCATCTTCTAAGAGCGAGATTCTGTTCTCCATGTGGCCTAATCGGTTGTTTGTGCTTTGAATTGAGGACTCTACTTCATTAATTGCATCCTTTATCTCTTTTTGGCTCTCTCTGAGTTCTTTTCGAAGCACCTCTATTATTTCTACAGTTATTTTCCTGATTTGATCTTCTAGAAATCTCTGATTTTCTGTTTTATCGGGTTCTGATGTTGTGGGGTTGTGGGCATTCATTGCTCCAGTATTATTCCTCTTTCCCATGATTTCGAATGTTTGTGCCTTCTCTGGGTTCTTCCCTTGGGTCACTATGACTTCACTTAAGGTGTTCTGGATCTCGAGTCAGTAGTATCTCAGACCCCACTACTCCTTTACTGGGTTGTATCACAGAGTCTCCGACTCAGAGAGTCGATAGAGGATGCTTTAGACTGTGGGGGGTGCCAGGTTGCACATTCTCCTATGGTGTGATATCTCTGCCACCGCCCCTCCCCCACTGGGTCAAGTACCTGGGAGTACAGTACTGGGATTTCTCCTCTGTGGCCCGCAATTTGACTCACTGTTCTTGAGTACGCAGATGTAGCTGTACTGGCCTCGCTGAATTCGCTGCTGCTGCCGCCGGTGGCAATATGGCGCCGCGCTACGCCCTCGGCTGTGGGGCTGAAGTTTTTCTTCTTGGTTTTGATTTCCACTCTGAATCCCTGCAGCGTGTGCTGAGCTCGGCCACTCGGAGCTTTAGATGCCCTCTGTGCCGAGAAATCCCGCCTGGCTGTTCCGCAGAGGCTCACCTCTGCTTGCTGTAGCCGTCCCGTGAATTCGCAGGTGCCGCCGGCAGTATGGTGCTGCTGCCGCGTCTGCCGCGTCCTCGGGCGTGAGGCCGGTGTATCTCCTCCTTGGCTCTGTTCTCAGTCCGCTTTTTCTCTGGAGCCTGGTGATTTTTTTGTTTCTCTGGTGATGGTGTTTTCTGGCTATGAAAGGTGCTGATTTTGTGGTAATGGAGATTTGTTGTTAGCGGGACTCTTAAGCCCCGCTTTTCTCAGTCGCCATCTTCCTGGAAGTCGTCTTTTTCTTATTGATTTGTTAGAATTCTTTATATATCCTGGATGCTATCCCCTTACCTGTGCTCTACCCTGCAGACGTTTCTCCCCAGCTGTGGCGTGCTCTGGCCCGGCTTACAGCGTGTGCTGGCGTTTCGTGTTAGTGTAGTAACACTGCACTATCTGCTGTCTACACTATCTATCTATCGGTGTCTTCCTACCCGCTGCTTGCTCTGGGCCAGTCTGTTTTCAGCTGAGAGACTGAGAGGCAGAGAAACAACAGCCAGAAATAGAGGTCTTTCCTCTGGGGTACAGGAGCGACTTTCTGATCCTCTCCAATGATACCTCTCCTCCTGAGAGGCTTAGATTTAGCTTGGGGTGAAAGAGGATGGCTTAGCGGAGCAGGTGCTCTCTGTTTTGATGGAAAGTTTAGGTTCCATTCCCTCCCTGCCAGACATATGGCTTCTATTCTGAGTTATTCCTGATCCAGTCTATTTTTTTTGGGGGGGGGGGACTAGGAATTAAACCCAAGGGCATTCTCCCTCCGAGCTGTACCCCTAGTCTTACTGTAATTTTTATTTTGTAGCAGGGTCTTGCTAAGTTGTTGAGGGTCTTACTAAGGCTGTCCTCAAACTGGTGATCCTCCTGTCTCAGCCTCCCACTGGGATTACAGGCATGCACCACCAAGCCGTACTCTGTTGAATCACTTTTACTGTCAAGAACCCACTCTGGCCGGGCGTGGTGGCGCACGCTTATAATCCCCACGCTTGAGAGGCGGAGACAGGAGGATTGCGCAGGTTCGAAGTTAGCCTTGCTGGCTTAAGAGACCCTGTTTCTAAATAAAAATAATATAGGTCTGGGAGTGTAGCCCAGAGGTAGAATGGTTTCCAGGAACCCCAGTACCACCACCAAAAAAAAAAAAAAAAAAAAAAAACCAAAAAAAAAACCACTCTGTGTAGCCTTCATTCTAATTCCTTTGAATTCTTTACCAAATCAAACACATATTTTTTCCTCTAATCCCTCTAATAGGATTCTTTGACTTTCAAAAGAGAGGAAAGAAAGGAGTATGGTACTTTTTCTGAGCCAAACTCTGTCCAAAGTAATTTGCATGCCATTAGTCAGGATAAGCCAGGCTATGTTGCAGAAACAAAATTCTCCAAAATCCCAGGATGTTGCAACTGCCGGAGTCTATATTCCACTCAAGCTACCCATCTACACACGTCAGCTGTGGCTTTTCCTTTTGCTCTTCCAGGATCCACACTGGATCCCGGAGCATTTCCTGTCTGCAACGGTGTTGGTGGTGATTGTCATTTTAGTAGGAATGGGAATGTGGCAAAATACAAATTAGCTTCTAACAGTTTCTGCTTCATGGGACTTGCCACTTCCACTCACAGTTCATTGGCCAAAATAAGTTACGTGGCCAAGACTGACTTCAAGGGGTGGGGCACGAGGGACCAATAACATAATCGAGAGTGATCTGTTCTTGTAGTCAGAGCCTGTTTGATCTCTTCTCCCTCCTGCTGTACAACCCGCTCCTCTCCAGTGCGCAGTCTCAGCCCCTATCTAGCCTCTAGGTCAAGTTCAGGCCCAAAGTCCAGGTTCTTACATGATGCCGAAACTTCCCTTTTTGGAGAGAAGAGATGAGGAGTCCAGTGTGGTTTGGAGATCTAAGAACCAGAAAAACCAGAAAGAAAGATCTAGCCACAGGCCCAATATATCGTGAAGAACCAGGACAGGCAGCCCCTGCTAAAGGCCCCCATTCCAAAGGGACAAAAGTAGGGGGCAGTCACTGATCCGTGGAAATTCCGAAATCATGCTGGGCACACATTTCAAGAGGTGTCACTCTAGGCTCCTTGATCAGGCCCTTTGCATCTCCCGGGGTGATTAGCATCTAGGCTATATAAAGAATTCTAGCAAATCAGTAAGAAAAAATTCTAACAAATACACACTAGATGAAGAATTCTAAACGATCAGTAAGAAACACTAGAGCAAAGAGCTCGATAGAATGCTCGGCAAACGATTAAAAAAGTCGATTTATAAAAAAGGAAAGTCAAACGGCCAAGAAACTTGAAGCATGCTCGTTTTCACCATAATCAAGAAAATAAAACATGAAACTCCAACGGACCATATTTTACTTATCAGATTGGCAAGAAAAAAAATTAAAGCTGGATATTAAATGTTAGGGAGGTCATATGGAAATAGAAACTCTCAAGTACTGCTGGTGATGCAAATGAGCACAACTGGTGGTGCAAGGGATGAACCTGGGGCCTCATGCACGCTAGGGAAGCACTCTGCCCCTGCCCTATAACTCCCCAGTCCATATATCCCCGTGGAAAGACAAAGAATTCACTTCTTTAGGCTCCACTTCCATCTCCAGCCCAAGATCCTCCACAACTCCATGCTCTTGGGAGATCCTTCTACTTCTAACGTTGAGTTGCATGGAAACCCATTTTTTTCCACCTGTCCTTCTTCTATGTAGAATATACCCAGTTTGTGGGGCCGTCAAGAGTGGGATCGGTATTTGCAACGCGGCATGCACAGAGAAATATCGCAGAAAATTAAAAGCAGATGCTTCCCCTAATCAGCAATAACTAGGAGGAAAGGGGCAACAGGAAGAGGTTGAGCTATAGAAAGGGCCCTACAGTGAAGCAATTAAGGTGACCAATCAGAGGGTATGGAATAGGGGAGGATGGAGCCTCTTTAAAAAGCAGGAGGTACATAAACAAATGTATCAAAGTTAATCACCAAACGAGCATGGGATCGAGGGAGGGGGAGGGAGTGGGATGGGGACTGGATGAGGGCTAATTGGATGATGTGTGCTTGTATATCCTCTCAAGTCTTGTATTCCAATGTGATGTATGATTACAATGCACCAATAAAAATAAATTAAAAAAAAGAATATACCCAGTTTGAAAATTGAACAGATTTCTCAGCCTTTTTTTTCTGTCCACAAAAGATAAGAGGCCCAACACTACAGGTTGAGTTACATCTTAAGCAGTTGTAATGCCTTTTAGACTCGGCTGAGTAGGTTATGGTGGCACACACAGGTAATCCCAGTACTTGGGAGGCTGAGATAGGAGGATCTTAGGGTCAAGGCCAACCTCAGCAATTTAGTGTGACCCTGTTTCAAAAAATAAAATAGGCTGGGCGTGGTGGCGCACGCTTGTAATCCCTGCGCTTGGGAGACAGAGACAGGAGGATCGTGCTGGTTCGAAGCCAGCCTAGCTGCTTAAGAGACCCTATTTCCAAATAAAATATAAAATAGGTCTGGGAGTGGAGCTCGGAAGTAGAAGAGTTCCATCATCAGTACTACCAAAAAAATTAAAATAAAATAAAGCTGAGGGTATAGATCAGAGGTCGAATGCCTTTGAGTTCAATCTTCAGTACTACTACTACTACTACTACTACTACTAATAATAATAATAATAATAATAAGCAGCAGCCAGGCTGGTTGTCCTCGATGAGGAGGATATTAGTGAATGGTGACTCAATCGTCTTACCGAATCCACACAACAGCTTTCTGAGATCAGCGCTCCCATGGTTCCTCTTTTACAGATGAAGAATCTGAAGCTCGGAGAGGTTAGGTGTTCTGTCTAAAATCACACAGCAGTATGTTTTTGAGTGAGAAGTCAAATTTAACTGCCTCTATTTCCTCCTCAAGCGGGGGGGGGGGGGAACCTTCCATCATAGGCTTAGGTTGTAATTTTTATTCTGTTATGCAATGCTATTTCCATCACAGAACTTTTAGCATCTGCTCCTTCTGCCAGCTCTTCCGATATCTCTTCCATCAGTCACCCGAGAGAAAATCTGATCGGTCCAGCACAGGCCCCTGTGACCAGCTCTCACTGGGTCAAAAATTCTCTCCCCGTCAAATTACTCGGGCTGGGTTTACAAGATACAAAACATGGCTTCCGAGGCCGCAGGGGATCATGGGAAGTGGTTTTTAATCCGTCATAAACAACTGCCTGGAAGTACCAAGCTCTCGCTCCCTGACGTAGTAACGTAGCTTAGGGAACTCTTTTCCCAAGTGCAAGTACTGAGATCTTTGTAACAACCACATCACATAGTCGTTAGCCCCGTTTTAAAGACTGGAGAGCTGAGGCTCAGAGCGACTGAGGGACCAACCTCCTGTCCCACATCTTGAGCCCCATGGCTGGGACTTCTATAAAAGCCCGCACCCCTACACCACGAGGTCCAACGCTGCCTCTCCCAGGAAGCCTTCCCCGGCTCCCCCCACCGTGTGGCTTCCCTTGGCCTGTAAACCTGTCTCCTGTCTCCTGCTCTGAGAGTGGCGAGGGATTCGTCTCTGCCGGTTCTTTGCTGCCATTCTCTCATTCCTTCGCCCCGAATTTATGGAGTGCCAGGCTCGGCGCTCGCCAATGGAGTCCCCCATTCCACGCGGTTTATTGTCCAGTGGGGGAGATAGACATTAAACAGATAATGACGCCAATAATTATTTAATTACAATTGTTATAAATGTTATGACGAAGTCCGGGGGGGCTACGTGCATTTATAACAGGAGACCTGACTCTGGAGGACGGGGGAGATCTTACAAAGTCATATTGAGGCGGAGTTCTGGAAGGGAAGAAAGGATGGGGCCAGGAGGGGACAGAGAACTCCCAAGGCCATAGGGACAGCTGGGGCCCCAGCCCTGAGGCTACTAAAAGCCCTTGGTGCCCTGAGCCTGGACCAGGGGCGCAGAGGCTGGGGGAGGCGTGCCTCTCCCCAAATCCACGCTTTCAGAAAAGCCAGAGTGCAGCGAGGGTCTGTGGGCACTCATCTCTGCCGAGCCAGCGGCTGCGATCCGCTGCTATTCTCGGGCCAGACCCCGTGCTCCTGGGTCAGGGAGGGGAGGCAGCGGAGGACGCACGCGGCCCACTTTTTATATATGTGCAGCCATAATATTTAAGTGTCTTGGCTGTAAGCCTGCGACTAGGTCCCCCGACAGCTCAGTCTTGCTCCGCACGCTCTAACAGCTGTCTGTAAAACCCGTTTATGGAGCCTCCATAAATTTCCCAGCTGCTGCAAACCACAGGGCCGGGGACAAAGAGTCGGAGGGAGGGCGGCGTGGGAGAAGGGCGGCCTCGGAGTCTCCGGCGGCTGGTGCTCCGGGCCCCGGCTTGCCCCCTGCCCACCTGGGGCCACCGTACCCTAAATTCTTTTATTGGAGCTGATCTGGACGGGGCCCCGCGGGGCCTGGCTGGGCGATCCGGCTGAGCACGGATGGAAGCACTTTCAAGATTGCAGCAAAAGGCCCAGTAAATCAGAATTAAGTGTCATGATAGTGATTTGAACGGACACTGTTCTCACCTTGTCCATTTACTGGGAAATATATAACAGGAATGGATTCAGCCTGTCATACTGTACCTGAAAAATACAGCTGTTGGGGGGGAGGCAGCTGGCACCGAGGCGGGCCGGGCCGGCACTGGGGTGCGCGGTGGGGGGGCTGCCGGCCTCCCCCTTGCACTGCAAGATGGTGGTGGCCACAGAGGGCCAGACTGAGCGTCTCCAAGGTTCCTTTTAGGTGGAGACCCTCTCCCACCTCCCAGGACATATCCACCTGCCACCTAGACCCAGCCGCCAGCTCTGTCATGCCCAGTGGCCGCCTGCCCAGCCTGTGGGCCGTCTCCAAAAAACCTCTGTATTGAGACGACAACAAGTATAAAAACATAACAGCATACAAATCATAAGTACTGCCCGATTAATCTTATCAGCTGGATAAATATGCTTATGCCCCCAGTGCCCAGAGGAGAGAGGAAGCCTCCAGTCCCCAGGAGCCCCTGGCCCCCCTCCAGGCTCAGCCCTGCCTGCCCACAGGGGGCCACCCTTCCTATGGTTCTTCTTTTTTTTTTGTGGTACTGGGGTTCCTGGAAGCCTTCTCCCTCCGGGCTATACTCCCAGACCTATTTTATATTTTTTTATTTGGAAACAGGGTCTCTTAAGCCAGCGCGAACTTGCACGATCCTCCTGTCTCCGCCTCCTAAGCGCGGGGATTACAAGCGTGCGCCACCATGCCCGGCCCCTTCTTATGGTTCTAAGGCTGAAACTGTGGGTTGATTCTGCACAGGGCATTTTAATTAGATCATTTTGAAAGCCCCGCCTGTTCTTCGGGCCCTCAAAGAAAAGTAGGAACTCTCAGTATTTGTCCAGGGCTGGGAGGTGTAACCGGGAATTGAACTCAGGGGCGTTCTACCTCCAAACTATACTCCCAGCCCTATTTCATTTTTTTTTGAAACAGGGTCTCACTAAGTTGCATAGGGCCTTCCTAAAGGTTGGTGAGGCTGGCCACGAACCTACGATTCTCCTGTCTCAGTCTCTCAAGTACTGGGATTGCAGGTGCTCAAGGACCCTCTCAGCTTTAACATAATTCACAAGTGGGCTGGGACAGGCTGAGCGGTGGAGTACTTGCTTAGCACTCTGTGAGGCCCTGGGTTTCATCCACAGCCCCCACACCCAAATCCTAATCAACAGATGCCCTCATCTTTCCTCCGAGAGGGTCCCCATCTGGCTCCCAAGGCAGGGTGGGCTGAGGGCAGCCGGGTGGGGTGTGAGATGGCCAGCCTGGACCAGGAGTTGGAAAGGAGGTAATCCAGCTGGGCGGGGTGGTGCACACTTGTAATCCCAATACTTGGGAGGCTGAAATAGGAGGATTGCAGGTTTGCAGCCAGCCTCAGCTACTTACTGAGGCCCTCCACAACTTGGTGAGACCTTGTTTCAACGTAAAGAATAAAATAGGGCTGGGGGTGTAGCTCAGAGGTAGAATGCCCTTGAGTACTGCCAAAATTAAAAAAATATTAGGGTGTAATGGTTTGGGGTGAGGTGAGGCTCAGGATGGGGGTGGATGGTCTCAGAGGTGGAATGTGAGCCCTGGGCTGAGACTCAGGAATGGGGTTGGGGCGGGGTAAGGATGACCCACAGGTCAGGCTCAGGGTGCAGGAGGAGCTCTGGGTGGGAGAGGGCAGGAGACGCCGCCATTCAACCAGGGGAGCATGAGGTCCACGGGCCCAAGTACTGACCGAGGAGGAGGGAGGGGTGTCTCGCAGCCACCTGAGGCAGCCTCCTGCTCGCCCGCCCTGCCGCCCACCACAGCCCGGATGTAACTCCTGCTCTGGGCTCTGGTTCCTGTTCAGCTGCTCGCGCTCTCTGCCACCCTCTTGGGCCACCAGCCCACGGGTACCTGCTTGGCAGGGTGGCCTCCTTCTCTTCCTGACTTTGACCTTTAGCCCTTTCCAACTTCAGCCACGTCCAGGGGAGCTTTCCCTTGGATCCACGCCCTGGCGTTTCAGAGCTCAGAAGCTGAGGGAATTAGCTCTGCCTCCTGACAGCTCTGCTCAGCGTAGCCTGTAACTGCTCCCGGCCTCGCTCGTCTTAGCTGTAAAATGGGACCATCTCGCCTCAGTCAGTGTACAGTGTGCACCAACATCTGGCACCCGGCACGCAGCACTCGGCCAGCCGTGCTGGCTGTAATGTCTTTGTTCTTAGTTCTGCAGCGGTTCTGTTTTCTGACCCATGGATTCCAGCATCCTCTGTTCCCCTGCCCGGGGCCTCTGAAGTTCTCAGTTGCCCCAAGCAGATGCACGCTCAGGACCTCGGGCGCACGCTTATGACTTTGGTTTTGATGCCTGGGCTCTTGGGAATGTGAAAGTCAAAGGAAAATGTCGCCAGACACTGCTGTTCCCCAAGTGGCCCCAGGAGCCCGACCCTGTGGCGGGGCTGGAGAAAGCTGAGTTCTTCTCTGGCCCTGGCTGGGCGCCCACCTGCCTCCGCATCCTGGAGGGCAGCTCCAGGCCCAGCCCCTGGGGAGCAGCGTGGAGAGGGACCCCCGAGGGCTGGCAGGCCCGTGGTGCTGATGAAGAGGCTTTATCGACCTCCCTCTGCAGACCCGGCCGCATTGCTCACCGGCTCCAGGATGGGAGCCCATTCGTCTGGGGCACAGAACGCCAGGGGGGTGGGATTTCTCATCCGAGGGCAACGCAGAGTTCACACTGGGAAATATTAGTGTGATGAGTTCCCCGCAAGAGGAGAGACCGCCAGGCATTAATCACCACCGAGGGGAGGCAGCCTGGGCCCTGGGACCCATCCCAAGGGGCTCATCCTTTCTGGGAAGTCCAGAACCTCACCAGGCCTGAAGGCAGGACGAAAATCAGCCTGGAGTGGGCTCTCCATCACCCTCCAAGGCCTCGCCGCAGGGACTGCAGCCTGTGTGAGAACCCAGCAGGTCACTTCACCCCAGCCTCAGTTTCTCTGTCCGTCAGATGGCATGTGAAGTACCTTCTTACCTGGGACAGAGACGCCAAAAGACAACCACACATGTCAGCGGCCCAGCTTGTTCCCCGGCACATAGCAGGTGCTCCATATATGCTGGTCCCAGGTCCTAGACCTTCCCTTTTTCTTCTACTGAACGATCCACCTCTGGATGGCAGGACCTGGTTCAATATTCATCTCTATAACGCTTCTATGATGGTGGGTTTGTGCCCAGGGCTGGGCGTCGCCTGTGCCAGCGGCCCCGCAGCCCCTCCCCAGGCCTCTCTGAGAGCGTCCCCTCTGCCTGCCCCGGGCCCGCCTGGCCCTCCCGCCAGTGCACGGACGGCTGAGGAGTGCAGTCGCGCCCGCTGCCCTGCTCGCCTGGCCTCTGGCTCTGAGGGAGGTCACCCGGAGGCCGGGTGCCTGCAGCAGCACCTGTGTGTGTGTGGGGGGGGCAGCGGTGCTGAGCGGGCATGTCTTACAGCTCTGCCCAGACTGCTAATGGCTTTGGTGACATTGCTGCTCCCCACGGAAGCCTCAGGCCGTCATAAATCAGGGGTGCCTGTCCCCAGCCCCCACATTTCCCAGATCATCTGTCTGGGGGAGGGGAGCTCTGCCAGGAGGTTTGGGGTCTTCACAGCCGGGGGCTGTGGAGTGGTCTAGCAGTGTCCACTCAAGTGGGGCTTAGCATGAGGC
Source organism: Muscardinus avellanarius (assembly GCF_963383645.1). NCBI lineage: Eukaryota > Metazoa > Chordata > Mammalia > Rodentia > Gliridae > Muscardinus > Muscardinus avellanarius. The sequence goes on from NC_137799.1 coordinate 10,052,529, forward strand.
CTAGGTCAGCAAAGGCAACGGGGTGTGTGTGTGTGTGTGTGTGTGTGTGTGTGTGTGTGTGTGCAGACTGAACCCAGGGCCACTCTACCTCTGAGCTACACTCCCAGCCCCTTTTGCTTTTTGTTTTGAAACAGGGCCTTTATTGGCTGTGGAGACTCTCACTAAGTTGTGGAGGCTGACCTTGAACCTGTGATCCTCCTATCTCAGCCTTCCAGGTACTGGGATTACAGGTGTGCACCATCACAACCTGCTAAGATTTCACACTGGCTTCTTCCTCTTTCTCCTCATGTAAGGACTAATTGCAGACATCACAACATTTCACCCTAACATCATGCCCGTGAAGTCTAGCACTGATCGAGCCATCCCTACTATAAGGCCTATATTTACACTTCCCACTCACCCCCTTCCTGTTGGGCTGCAAAGCAAAGATGTCACAAGACTGCGGGACACGCAGAAAGGACTCGGGAGACTGCTTGGAGGTGGCCAAAGAGCAGTTTGGGCAGTAATGGATTATAGCACAGAAACGAAAATCAGGCCATGAACACGAACTCAAAGACAAGAGGAAGAAAAACTCTATGGAAAATGTAGAAGACTTAGATTCTGATGAAATTTTGGGGACACAGAATTTCCACACCACTTCCAAGAGCCATTCAGCATAATATTTTCAATTTCAAACAGGTCGGTTTCCTTCCTCCCTTCCTCCCTTCCTTCTTTCCTTTCTTTCTTTTTGGTGCTGGTATTGAACCCAGGGGCATTCTACCTCTGAGCTATATCCCAGCCCTATTTTTATTTTTTATTTTGAAGCAGGGTCTCACTGCTGAGGGTTTTGCTTTTTTTCTCTTCCCTGAGACCGACCTCCAACCTCTGATCCTCTTATCTCAGCCTCCCAAGTACCAGGATTATAGGCGTGCACCATCACAGGCCAAATAGGAAGTTTTCTTTGCAAAGACCAAATCTGGCAGATTATCAGCGTAGCTGGGAATGGGCTTCAGAACCTAGTTTGGACCCGATAGAGATCTAGAGATCGCTTTGATGGGGTATGGGATGGAAGAGAAACAGAAGAACGAGGATTAAGCTTTAGATTTGGGGCTTGATTAATGGCTAAGTGGTGGTGCCATTTATTGATATGGAAAGATGGGGAGAGGATGAAGACACCTGTGTTGGCTCAGTTCAGTTTGAGTTGCCCATCGAGATGGAGTTGTGGAAGAGGCAGACTGGTCCCTGAACCTGTAGCTCATGAGGGTGGCCAGAGGCTGAGCCGAAGAGCCATCCTCCCTCCCTTTCTTCCTTGGTGCTGGGAATTGAACCCAGGAGCATTCTACCTCTGAACTAAACCCCCAGCCCTTGTTATTTTTTATTTTGAAACAGGGTCTAGCTAAGCTGCTGAGGCTTGGTCCTGATCCTCCTGTCTCAGCCTCCCGAGTCCTAGGATTACAGGTATGTACCACAGCACTCAGCTGTACTTACAAGATTTTTAAGAAGTAGAAATGTAGAAAGAACAAGTTTATAATCCCAGAAACTCACAGAGCACATTTTAAGGTCACACCCCAAATACCTGTTTCTCTACTTTTGCACACGTGTTTGCACATGAATGCGTCATATCAGATATTTCTGCGATGGATTGAAGGATGCTTTAAAAATGGGCTCTCTTGCCGGGCGTGGTGGCGCACGCTTGTAATCCCCGCGCTTGGGAGGCGGAGACAGGAGGATCGCGCAGGTTCGAAGCCAGCCACGCTGGCGTAAGAGACCCTGTTTCAAAAATATAAAATAGGTCTGGGAGTGTAGCCCGGAGGTAGAAGGGCTTCCAGGAACCCCAGTACCACCAAAAAAAAAAAAAAAAATGGGCTCTCTTGTTTAACTCTTTTCTGTCTCCTCGATCCCTCCCTAACACTCTGGGAATCGATGTTAATAACCTGGCGGGCACCCTTCCAAACCCTCCCTGCGCCCCTGCGTCAGACACAAGGAGGCTTGCAGACCTTTGTGTAACAAAATGGGTATTACATATATTTCTTTTTGTGGTACTGGGGGTGGAACCCAGGGGCATTCTACCTCTGAGCTGCACGCCAAGCCCTATATTTTCATTCTTTATTTTGAAACAGAGTCTCTCTAAGTTGCGGAGGGCCTCACTTAGTAGCTGAGGCTGGCTGCAAACCTGTGATCCTCCTGTCTCAGGCTCCCAAGTACTGGGATTACAAGCGTGCGCCACCAAACCTAGATTTCCATATATTTCTTGATTTTCTCAATTAGCAATGCATTGAGGAAACATATCTGAACTGATCCATTATTTCTTGTGTGTGTGTGTGTGTGTGTGTGTGTGCGTGCGTGTGTGTGCGTGCGTGTGTGTTAGTTACTGGGGATTGAACCCAGGGGTATTCTACCTCCAAGATATACCTCCCAGCCATTTTAATTTTGGGTTTTGAAACAGGCACACTAAGTTGCTGAGAGTTTCCCTAAATGACTATGGCTGGCCTCAAAGCTGCGCTACCCCTATCTCAGCCTCCAATGACTAGAAATCGATTCCGTTCTAATCTAATTGCTGCATCTTTGATTTAAACGCTATCCTATTGACTGGGTCTTTCTAGCTTTTTGGAGGCTGCAAATACCTCTGCCCTCGACACCTTTATACATTCCTACATTGGATTGCCTTCACCTATTTCTGAAGACAAATTCTTTTGGGTAGGGTTGTATATGTTTCCCTGCATCTTTTAGATAGATTCTCTCCCCCATACAGCTATCCCAAAAGCCAGCGTTGATTCTCTTTTTCAGCAGCTATGTCTAAGAGTCTACATCTCCCTCTCTCATCAGCAGTAGGCGTGAACATGCTTTTGAACTTTTGCCAATCTGATGGGCAAGAAGTGATACCTCACTGTTACTTTAATTTGCATTTCCCCAGTAGTAGGAGGTCGAGCCATATGTTTATTGGCCATTTGGGTTTACTCTTCTCTGAGCCTATTCACATCTTGGGAACATTTTTCGATTGGATGCTTCGTCTTCTTCTTAACAATTTGTAAGAGCCCAAAATTAACTCTTTAACTGTCACAGGCATTCAAAATATATTTTCCCCCAACTTAATGTCTGTCTTTTAATTTTGTTTATAAGAATCCTTCGCCGTCTAAAAGCGTTTAAAGTTTACACAGTGAGTCCCCACTTCTAATAATGATACAGTGCTGGGTACAAGACCATCTCTCCCATGGTTAACAGTTAAAAACTCTGGGAAAAGTATTTAAGAGGCCACGTAAAGACACTGAAACCGACCAAAATCAGGCAGAAACTAGAGAGATTGAAGTAAGCAACATTGCATTTTCTTTTTTCTTTTTTTTTCCCTTTGGTGGCACTGGGGGTGGAACCCAGAGGCTTTCTACCTCCGGGCTATACTCCCAGACCCATTTTATACTTTATTTGGAAACAGGGTCTCACTGAGTTGCCGAGAGCCTCACTAAGTAGCTGAGGCTGGCTTCGAACCCGTGCGATCCTCCTGTCTCGGCCTCCCAAGCGCGGGGATTAGAAGCGTGCGCCGCCATGCCCGGCTGACATCGCATTTTCTATTTTTACATTTCTGTGCAAGGGGAGCCCCATTCAGTGCCATACACGTTGGCTAAAATTGGGGTAAATCTGTATTGTGTACTCTTGAAAAATCAGAGGGGGAAGTAGCATAGCAGCAGCATTTAGGACTTCCATAGACGTTGGGAAATGAGGAGAGAAATCTTTGGGAGGAGAAATCCATGGAGAGGGTTTTCCAAATTCTGCTTATAAACGCCAACCAAACCCGACACTATTTCCTGGGCTATGAATTCACTTGGGGAACTACTAGGATCTTCTCGTGTGTATGTGGCACTGGGGACTGAACTCAGGGGTGTTTTATCTCTGAGTAACACCCCCAGCCCTATTTTATTTTTTTTATTTGGAAAAAGGGCCTCACTAAGTTGCTGAGAGCCTTACTAAGTTGCTGAGACTGGCCTCAAACCCGCAATCCTCCTATCTTAGCCTCCCAAGTACTGGGATTACAGGCATGTACTACTACGCCCAGCTAAACTCCTAGAATCTTGCCTGATCAAAGAGTTTGGCTACTTGCCTACAGCAGTTTTAAATTCAGCCAAGTAACTTGCCTATGAAAATAAAATTTCAATATTCTTTCAGAGGAACCTAATAGAATCGAGAGTCTCTACAACTCTACAATCCAGAATACACTCCAAAATGATCAGACACACACATAAAATATGGGGGAAAAGTGGCCTGTGTTTAATAGAGGCCAACCTCGAGGTTCCCAGGTGTTAGAATTAAGAGACAAATATTTTAAATATTTAGAATTAAGAGACAAATATTTTAAATATTTAGAATTAAGCCGGGCGTGGTGGCACACGCTTGTAATCCCCGCGCTTGGGAGGCTGAGACAGGAGGATTGCACGGGTTCGAAGCCAGCCTCAGCTACTTAGTGAGGCTCTCAGCAACTTAGTGAGACCCTGTTTCCAAATATAATATAAAAAAGGTCTGGGAGTATAACCCGGAGGTAGAAAGCCTCTGGGTTCCACCCCCAGTACCACAAAAATAAATAAATAAATAAATAAATAAATAAATAAATAAATAAATATTTATAATTAAGAGACAAATATTTTAAAGCTACTCATAACTATGTTCAAAGATATGAAGTATACTAGTGATGAGTGCTTAAATAGAAAACCTGAACAGAGAAATGGACCAGAACAGGAGGCATATAGACCAAAAATATAATATCTGACATAAAAACAAACTGGATAAAATTAAATTTTATGGCCGGGCGTGGTGGTGCACGCTTGTAATCCCCGCGCTTGGGAGGCAGAGACAGGAGGATCGCGCAGGTTCGAAGTCAGCCTCGCTGGTTTAAGAGACCTTGTTTCTAAATAAAAAAGTATAAAATAGGTCTGGGAGTGTAGCCCAGAGGTAGAAGGGCTTCCAGGAACCCCAGTACCACCAAAAAAAATTTAAATTTTATGAAGTAAAAGTGATTATTTCTTCATAGGTTTTTGAGTTCCTATTATAGGGCAAAAATATCCCCTTAATCACTGGATTAAGTATGTAATACACATAACATTTTTCTTGAGTTTTATTTATTTATTTATTTATTTATTTATTTATTTATTTATTTATTTATTTACTGGTGGTACTGGAGATGGAACCCTTATCTTGGAAACAGGATCTCTTAAGCCAGAGAGGCTGGCTTTGAACCTGCGTGATCCTCCTGTCTCTGCCTCCCAAGCGCGGGGATTACAAGCGTGCGCCACCACGCCCGGCAAGAGTTTGTTTTATTTTTATATTTAAGACTTTTCAATTGATTGGAACTTAACATTTCATGGTGTGAGATTAGAATCCAACCTCATTTTCTTTCAAGCAGACAACTACTTTTTGGCAGTATTATTTACTAATAAACTTTTTTTTATTATAGAAGTAAAATATTTATTTTAGCCAGGCATGGCGGTGCACGCTTGTAATCCCCGCGCTTGGGAGGCTGAGACAGGAGGATCGCACGGGTTCGAAGCCAGCCTCAGCTACTGAGTGAAGCTCTCAGCAACTTAGTGAGACCCTGTTTCCAAATAAAATATAAAATAGGTCTGGGAGTACAGCCCGGAGGTAGAAAGCCTCTGGGTTCCACCCGCAGTACCACCAAAAAATTTTTAAATTTTATATTAGATTCTCACTTATGCCAAAAATGCATATCTGGGCTCTTTATCTTGTTCCAAAGTTTTCTGTAAATCTAATAACCCTATGTTGAATTCTAGTGGATTTATCTTATTATCTGTAAGGCAAAGCAAGACCTTTTGGCCAGTCTTAGATATTTATTCTTTCACATGAATGTTATGATCATATTATGTAGTTAAAATAATTGTATTATTTATAATTGGAATGACATTACATTTATATATTTGTGTTAGGATATTGATATTCTTATATAAAGGTTTTCTATACAAAAATATATCTTTCCATTTCTTTATGTTATATTTAAATTTTTTCATTTGATTTTCGTAAGTCAATAAAAATTAAAGTAGACTACAAACTTTTTTATGTGTAGGGTTCTGGGGACTGAATTCAGGGTTACTCTCCTCTAGGTCCCAGCTCTACTTTATTTTTTATTTTGTAACGGGGTCTCACTAAGTTGCTGAGGGCCTTGCTAAGTTACTAAGTCTGGCCTCAAACCTGTGATCCTCCTGTCTCAGCCTCCCAAGTACTGGAATTACAGGAGTGCTACGGCACACTATGTTGAATGTATTTTTATATTGCTGAAATAATAAGGAACAAATTTATTTATTGAAATAATTGAAAGTAGCCAGGCGTGGTGGCGCTCGCTTGTAATCCCCACGCTTGGGAGGCAGAGACAGGAGAATCACGCAGGTTCGAAGCCAGCCACGCGTGCTGGCTTAGGAGACCCTGTTTCCAAAATAAAAATGTAAAAATAGGTCTGGGAGTGTAGCCCAGAGGTAGAAGGGCTTCCAGGAACCCCAGTAACACCAAAAAATAAAAAAATAAAAAAAAAGAAATAATTGAAAGTAAATTTTTTTTCAATAAGGTCATGAGTGTTTTCATGATATTGCATTAAATTATCAGTACTGCTTGTATGTCTAGAATATTTTACTTAAAGTGAAAAAGACTACTATACACACATTAAAAATTTTTAGACAATGTATAAATCTCTAAAGAAAAATGTAAATGGCATCTGAAATTTCACTAACTAGTGATAACCATTTCAATCATTTTTATCTAGTCAATTTCAAACTGTTTCCCCATTTTCAGTGTATATTTATACATACATACATACTTATTTATTTATTTATTTATTTATTTATTTATATTATTATCTATTGTGGATCAGGGACATTCTACCTTTAAGCTGTGCCCTCATCCCTATTTAATTTTTTATTTTGAAGCAAGGTCTCATTAGGTTGGTAAGAGTCTCCCTACATCGCTGGAGCAATTCCGCTCACAGGTTTGAGACCTGAGATTGCCCTGTCTCTGCCTCCCAAGTACTGGGTTTACAAGTGTGCAGCAATCCACTTGGCTACATATATGCTTTTTATGTGTTATATATATGTGTGTATGCATTTAAGATATGTATATGTATCTGAGATATTTGTATGTGTGTATGTGTGGCACTAGGGGTTGACCCAAGGGCATTCTACCTCTGAGACAGACTCCTAGCCATAGTTTATTTTTATTTGAAATAGAGTCTCATTAAGTTGCTGAGGCTGGTCTTGAGCGTACGATCCTCCTGTCTCAGCCTCCCAAGAACTGGGATTACAAGAGTGAGCCATCAAGCCTGGCATATGTGTGTGTGTATGTGTGTGTATGTGTGTGTATGTGTGTGTATGTGTGTGTATGTGTGTATGTATGTATGTGTGTATATGTGTGTATGTGTATGTGTGTATGTGTATGTGCATATGTGTGTGTATTGTGTGTATGTGTGTATGTATGTGTGTATGCGTGTATGTGTGTATATGTATGTGTGTATGTGTGTATGTATGTGTATGGGTGTATGTGTATGTATGTGTGTATGTGTATATATGTGTGTATGTGTATGTGTGTATGTATGTGTGTATGTGTGTATGTGTATGTGTATGGTGTGTTGTGTGTATGTATGTATGTGTGTATGTGTATGTATGTGTGTATTGTGTGTATGTGTGTATATGTATGTGTGTATGTATGTGTGTATGCTTGTATGTGTGTATGTGTATGTGTGTATTGTGTGTATTGTGTGTTTGTGTATATATGTATGTGTGCATGTGTGTATGTGTGTATGCCTGTATGTGTGTATATGTGTATGTGTGTATGTATGTGTGTATGTGTGTGTGTTTTCTCAAGCACTTACTGGATTCCAGGAAGTTAAAGCTGATTATTTCACACATTTCTTGCGATAGCACGATGCGTTGATATGATTACGTGACCCACTTCATAGAGAAAGAGACCAAGTACTAAACAGCTAGAGGCGCCTGTCCAAGCTCAGCCCTTGGGAACTTGGGAACGTACTGGAAACTGTCCGGCCAGCAGCAGTCCCGGGAAGTCCTGGCCTGACACAAAGAACACAAAGTCAAGAGCGACACGGGGCCCACCCCGGCGGGCGAGGGACTCGGTAGAGCTGCTCTGGAATCTCCATTCAGGAGGCCCAGCAGCGTGGCTGGAGCCCTGCGTGGCCCCAAAGCATCCCCGTTTCTGGATCTGTTCCAGATGGGTCTGTTTCCTGATGCCTCCACCTGCACTCACTGGCCAGCTGGCTCTGGATGGGGCCCAAAAAGGGTGCAGACCCAGAGCTGCCCCTGAGGACTTCCACCTGATGCCGGGAACCTGCAGAACTGCCCAGCTTCTTGGGGCAGCGTTGGGGCTGCCGTCAGGAGTCCTACCAATGGACGCTGCAGGGCGGCGGCGTCGGTCCTTCCCAGGGCCCACAGCTGCCATACTAGAGACCCACAGCCTGGGAGGTGGCCGCCTCAGGAGGGGCCCTGGGGGGCTCCTTCTGCAGCCGCAGGGTGCCGGCCTGGGAGGTGCCGCCCCTGAGCTCCCGAAGCCCCCTCTCCCATGGCCCAGGGCTCCCCCTTTGCTGAGCTCCTCAGCCGGCCTCAGGGAGGCCGTGGAGGAAGACCTGGCCTTGAGACCCTCCAGAGACAACCTGTCCTTCCCCTCCACCCCGCCCTGCCTCCTGACCTCGGGCCTCCAGAGCCGGCCACACTACGGCGCCCTGTCGCGGCTGCAACACATTTATTACCGTGCACCCGGGCTGCGACAGGACAGATGGAGTGTCAGAGGTCAGAAGTCTGAAATGCGTCTCACGGGGTAAAATGGAGGCACCAGCAGGGCGCTGTCGCTTTGGGAGGCTCCGGGCAGAGCCCTTTCTTTCTTTCCCTCTTGGTTTCTGGAGGCCGCCTATGTTCCTTGGCTCACGGCCCCTTCCTCGGCTGCAGAGCCAGCATCACGGCCCCTGGCCCTGCCTCTCGCTCTCCCGTGCTCACACTGCGCCTACACGGGTCTCACATCTGCGAGGCCCCTTCTGCCATGAAAGACAACATCACAGATTCTGGGGATTCACAAGTAGACGTCTTTGGGGGAGCTATTATTCTTTCCACCACAGCCCTGGTTCTGGCTTGCTTGCCCCGGGGGAGCCTGCCTCTCTGACTCCATGACAGGCCCTGTCCCAGACCCCGAGCAGTGGGCTCAGAGCTCCATTCCAGTTTCTGAGCTGAGAAAACATCTCTTCCTCAGGTGACGGCCCTAGGCCACGAGCAGAATGCTCCTTTCTGACAGTGAAATGACCAGAGAAGCAGAGAGAGGGCACACGTACAACACACACACATATACACACATATGCCGACACATGCACTGTCACATACATGCACACACGCACTGGCGGAATGGTTCTGATCTGACGCAGGTGCCTGCCGTTAGAAGCCAGTAAGCGAATCTGTATATCCAACGTGCATGAGTGTGGGTGTGCACACACAAGTGTGTACATGAGATTCTGAGTTGTGTGCACACGAGTGGCCACAGAGGGGAATGTGCGTGCTGCCCACGGTGTTGGTGCGGGGCTGCCTTATGGTTTAGACATGAAAAGTCCCTCAGGAAAGCTCATGGGTTGGAAGTGTAGACATGTTCAGAGGTGAAATCATTGAATCAGGGCTCTAACCTCCTCAGTGCATAAATCCATTGATGGATTCGTAATTTGAGTGGATCTCCTGGGTGGCAGTGTAGGCAGGTGGGATGTGGTTGGGGAGATAGGTCATTGGGGTCATTGGCTTTGAAGACGGGATCTGCCCTTGGTCTCTCCTGTCCTCTCCTCTCCTCTCCTCTCCCCCCTCCCCTCCCTCCTGCTCCTCCTCCTCCTTCTTCCTCTCCTCTCTCCTCTCTCCTCTCTCTCTCTCTCTCTCTCTCCTGCCATGAGCTGAGCAACTTTCCTCCACGGCCGTGCCACCATGATGTTTCTGACTTGGAGCCGTCCAAGAGTCTGCCATGGGATGAACCTCTGAAACCATAAACCAAAAAAACCTTTTCTCCTCTACGTTCTTGCCAGGGATTTTGGCTACAGCAGCGAAAGGGCTGATGGACTAATACAGGGTGCTATTTAAAGAAGGACCAAAAGGCTTCCCTTTTACCACTCCAGGGCAGAGACATTATTCATCTGAAGAGCCATGGCTCATTGTTTTGCAAAGTAATTTGTTGGCCCCCTTGGGAGTTGTTAAATGGCCTGGCAAGGTCTGCAAGGTGAGAGAGAGGACAAAGAAAGAAATGAATTCCACAGCAAAGCTGCAGAGAAGAGCCTAGAAGGCAAGGGGTGAGGGGCACAGAGAGAGAACAAAGAGGACCTCGTCCAACAGAGAGCAGGGCAGGACGTACATGGAAAGTTGGGGCCGGTGAAAAGCTCCCTGTGATGGAAACTAGTGGTAAATGTCTGGGAATGGTGATGTCTGACATAGTTTTAATTTGCTTCCTGTTCTGTGCTATAACTGCTTTGAATATTCAAAAAAAAAAAAAAAACTCTTCTGCACACAGTAAGTAAGCTCCGGTGGTGTTGTTTGGGGAGAGTTAATGGTCCCGGGGGTGGGAATGGATGTGAACCACTTAGGTTGAGGTTTAGAGCCAGTTAGAATTGCAAATCAACTCAAGAGTCTGCCTGGATACTCAGCAAAGTATTGGTGGAGATCTCCCACCTTCCACAGCATGTGGAAAGCGAGCTGGAGTTTTATTTTAATATTAAGGTAAGGGGGAGTCTGGGCTATGAGTGTCCCTTTAAAGACACCATGATGTTTATGTCTGTGCTGGTCTGGGACTATGTGCTAGGTGCTTCTAGGGTGAGATCACACGTGGACCTCAGACCACCGAGGGCTTCTTTATGCTACTCACGCTCAGTCCCCTCCCAGGGGCATCAGGATATTCTACCTTTGAGCTATACTCCCAGCCTTATTTTATCTTTTTAATTTTGAAACAGGATCTTGCTAAGTTGCTGAGAACCTCACTAAGTTGCTGAGGCTGGCTTTATTTATTTTTTGTTTTCGGTGGTACTGGGGGTGGAACCCAGAGGCTTTCTTTCTCTGGGCTATACTCCCAGCCCTATTTTAAATTTTATTTGGAAACAGGGTCTCACTAAGTTGCTGAGAGCCTCACTCAGTAGCTGAGGCTGGCTTTGAACCTGCGCGATCCTCCTGTCTCAGCCTCCCAAGCGCGGGGATTACAAGCGTGCGCCACCACGCCCGGCTCTGAGGCTGGCTTTGAACCTGTGATCTTCCTGTCTCAGCTTCCCAAGTACTGGAATTACGGGCGTGAACCACCATGCTCAGACCTATCCCTGAAGAGTTGATCTGACTCAAAGCTGTGTTTATGACTTCCTACCTGACATCTCTTCAACGTCTCCAAAGCACATGTCTCCGACTGAACGCAGTACTCTCTCATTGACTAGGTTCTTGACCAGAATTCTCAGTACGTGTCCTTCCTGTCCACTCAAGGATAGAAGCAGGAAGCGAGGCAGCACCCCCAGGTCCCCACCTTCCTCGCCATCCCTTACCCAACCCAGCAGCAAGGCTTGTGAGCCTGACCTCCTCACCGTGTCTCATCCATCCTCTTGTCGCCATGCCCGCTGCCACCAACCCGATCCAACAAACCTTTGTTTCCCGCTGCACTGCCTCACGTGTTCCCCTGACCAGTCTCCCCGCCTCTGATCCGGACCTCCTCCAAGCAGATTTCCACTCTGCAACCAGCATAAAACGGCAATTAAAAATTATATCAAAATATTGTGTGCACTGGTTAAAAGCGGTAGACCTCTACCTCGTCCCCAGTCCTCGTCTCTGCCCCTTAGCTATGACTCAGAGCACCTGTGATTCTCCCAGGTCTCTTGACTTACCCATCTCACATGTTATTCATTCTATTCCTGCTGTTGAGGAGATAGAAAAGAAATAGGCAGATAGGGAAAAGGCCTTGGTAGAAAAAGTTAATTTCCTGAGGGGCAACAAATGCCTGAAATTCCAAAGGCTCAGAGATAAGAAGGCCAGAGCTTCACAAAGCCATCCTGAGTTTCCTAATCAACAAACCCACCGGAGCAAGTCTGGCATTCCTGAAAGGAGACCCTTCAAAGGACTTGCAAATGCCCTATGCAAATTCTCCTTGGAATCCCAAAAGTTACCCTAACCACAAATGGACTTGCAAGCGGTCAGGCATCGGCCAGTCAGATGGCAAAAGGGGGACTTTCCCACTCGGGACCCCCTCCCCTTTTGGGGAGCTGTTCTCTCTCTCTTGCAGGTCGTGTTGGCCCTGAGAGAAGGCAGAATGCATCTGAGGGCACGTGGCTTGGGCGACTCTCGAGTAGTGACCTGAAGGCCTCTGCTGGACATCATGGCTGACCAGGCCCCTAGGGGTGACCTGTACCTCTTTTCTGGCAGATCGCGTGGACTCGGGGAGAAAGTAGTTTGCAACTGATGGGCACTTGGCTCGGGCGACACTCGGGTAGTGACCCTGAAGGCAGCTACTGGACCCCGGAGTTCCAGCCCCTTTGGGGGTGTTCAGCCACCCTTGCCCCATTCCCTGCTGCTTCCAATAAACCTTTTACTCCCCTTCCTGAGGTCTGCGGGTGTCATTCTTCGCACACCGTAGACAAGAACTTGCTGGGGTTTCACTGTGGCAGGTGAAGATTTAATCCACAATCTCCCTCCTCCCTGCTCTTTAACTACTGCGCATTGCAAAGTCAAATAGTGCGTGCCGTGATTCCATCTTCCTTTGTGAGCACCACCCCCCCTCCAGAATTTCTGCCTGTCTTTTCCCCCTCGTGTTATTTGCTGTTCTCATCGCTTTGTTTCTAGCCTGACCATCCGATTCTGTATTTTATTACACTCTTCCTTTCCAGGACACTCCCTCTCCAGTATGGACTGGCTTCTTCTCCTTGTATCCACTGCCTCATTTGTCCTCTGGGGTTCTCTTTGCTGTGCTTCTGGATCGACCCACTGTTTTTCGGATAGCCCTTGTATTCCTTTTTCTTGTTTTATGCCCTTGTTTTGCAGGAGCACATCCTCAAGTAATTTTCTTTAAAAAATAGTGCAGGGGAGCTCAATTTTCTGGGACTGTTTTCCTCCTAACCAATTAGGCAACAGTTTGGCCGGGCACATAAATTCTAGTTGAAAGTGATTTCTCTGAGAATTTTGATGCTATTGAAAATATTGCCATCAAAGGTAACTACTGAAAAATTTAATGATATTGTGGTACCCACTCTGTTGTATGTAACATGTATCTTTCTGCCTCAAATCTTTTAATACTGTCTATTTTTGGTGTGCCGACATTTCATGACAGCCAGTCCATCCGTGGGTCATTTTGCTTCCATTCTTGTTGAGCATTAAGTGGTCTGTTCTGTTCTGAAGACTCGTTTCCTTCAGTTGCGAGAAAATTTCTTGCAACTGAAAATTATGTCTTCACTAATTCTTCCTCCCACTCATTTTCTTCTTGCGTTGTGTGCCCGTTTTATCTTGGTTTTATGTTCTGGACGAGTCCTTTGATTTTATTTTGTAATTCTCTTCAATTCTTCATTTTGGCAATTAAAATTTTGATTTCTCAGAGATCTTTCAGATGATGTTCCTTCTTCACAGATTGTCTAGCTTGGTCTCGAGGTTCTCTAATTTATCTGAGATACCAGTTTGATCTGTTGGTTGTGTTATCTTTATTTGGTCTGGGGTCAGGTTTTCTAATCATAGGTTTTGATTTCCTTATTTATCTTGGTTATCTGTTCATATTTAAAAGGCAGGCAATTATAAGCTGATTGGGAGTGCTACTTTAGTAGGGCTTTGGGCGGTTGAGCTAAGACCCCACATGTGACAGGCTGGAGTGAGCGAGCTTTCTGCTGGGGTCGGCTTCCTAGAGGAGCCCTTGGTCCCCGCCTGGCATCTAGGCTCTGGGGAGCCAGGCATTCTGTGTGTAGGAGCAGGGCTGGGAGGTAGGGGATGGGTAATCCCATCATTTTAAGCCCTACATGCCATTCCCAATTTCCTTTGCATCTTTAAGGCCAAGTCTCTCCAAGGTTTTATGGGATCAAACCCTTTTGTAATTTCTTTATTTGGGATTCTGTATAGTATATAATGCATTTTATATAGTATATTTTACATAGTAAATTTTGTATACTATATTTTATTATATATTTGTATATTTATATTTTGTTTGTATAATTATATATATATCAGTATAGTATATTTTGTATGATATAGAATGCATGAATAAGCCACAGGCTTTCTGTTCTGATCAATCTACTATATGGGCATTTAGGTGGTTTTGAGAGGTTTTCCTTGTTCTAATGAGATTTTAACCTTTATGAGTAGTGCTCGTTTCAGTATATGCATATTAAATATTTAGTGTGGTATATTTGTAGGAGAGGGATTTCTGGGCCATTGGGTATACACACATTCAGCATTAGTAGATAATACCAAACTGTTTGCCAAAGTACCAACATACAGTCTCCACCACAGCGCACTAGAGTTCCTCTTCCCTGCAGCCTCTTCAGTACTTGACACTCGGTCCTTTAAATTCGATCCACTATGGTAGGTCATAGAGGTATCTCATCGCAATTTGAGTTTGCACTTCTCTGAGAACGAATGGAGTTGGGTACCTTGTCATATTCTTATTGGCCTTTTGAATATATGTTCATATACACATACATACATACAATCCTCCTGCTTCAGCCTACCAAGTCACCGGGACTACAGGCATGCACCACCATGCCTGGTTAAAAGCCTAATAATAATAATGATAGTAATAAATAATAACATTTAAAATGTATTATTTAAAATAATATTTCAAAATAATAATTATTATTTATATATTTATAGTCTATAATAATAATAATAATAATAATAATAATAATAAGTGTCTTGCTAAGTTGTTGAGACTGGCTTCAAGCCTGCAATCCGCCTGTCTCAGGCTCCCAAATACTGAGATGACAGGTGTGTGCCACCACGCCTGGATAAAATCCTTATTTTTTATTTTTTTATTTTTTATTTTTGCAGTACTGGGAATGGAACCCAGGGGTATTCTACCTCTGAGCTATGCCCCCAGCCCTATTTTTTAAGTGTGTGTGTGTGTGTGTGTGTGTGTGTGTGTGTGTGTGTGTTACTGGAGATGAAATCCAGGGCCATTCTACCTCTGAGCTACGCCCCCTGCCCTATTTTTCATTCTTTATTTTGAAACAGGGTCTCACTGAGTTGCCGAGGGCCTCACTAAGTAGCTGAGGCTGTCCGCGAACCGTGATCCACCGGTCTCAGTGCTGGGATCACACGCATGCGCGGCCACGCCCAGAAGCTTTATTGTTTTACAATTCATATTTAGTTCTGCAAATCATCTGGAGGGGATTTTTGTGTGTGACAGAAAGGAGGGGTTAAGTTACCACAGTTTTGTCCGGATATCCAATTGGCCCAGCACCATTTACTGAAAAGACTACTCCCTTCCCGCCGGACGGTGGGGTTGCCTCGGCATCTAAGTGATCACGCCTCCGTGTAGCTCTGTTGCCAGATCCCTCTGTCTCTGGCTCTGTCTGTCCTGGTCCAGCACGGCGCGGCCTTGACTCCTCAGCACCGTTCAGCCTGTGATGGACTCAAGTATTAGCCACACATTCTGTGTAGTATATTTCACATTGTACATTTCGTACGGTATATTTTACTATTTATGTATTTGTAGAGGATACATTTATATTTTTATGTTTGTATAGATCATTTACAGATATATATCAGTGTAGTCTATTTTGTACAGTAGAGAATGCAGGAATAAACCGTAGGCGCTCTATTCTAATTTACTTCTTATGAGCAGTCAAGTATCCCTTCAACCCCAGGGCACTTGCACATGTTCCTGCTGCTAAAACACCCTGCCTTTCTCTTGTCACCTGCTAGCTCTTACTCTTCAGGTCACATCTCAGCTGTCACTTCCTCTGAGAAGCCTTCTCTGAACTCCCAGCCAAGCCCAGCACCCCTCGGAGGCCCTCACCACGCTGCCCACCTCTTACATGTACCCTTGATCACAATTCTCTTTTACACTTATTCTTGTCATATTTGATCGAATGAGCGTTTCTTCTCTAGTCCCTTGAGCCCCACAGGGAAGGGGCCTCTGGCTGTTTTATCTATCAATATATGCTCAGAGCCTAGCACAACGAGGCAGTTCATTAAAATTCTTGATAAGAGAAGGGAAGGGTTCCACGCTTTTGGCAGTCTGTGCGAGTATTTGCATCCCTGCGCGCCTCTGTGCATCTGTGTACAAGCAAAAGTTTATCAGCATCTGTGCACCTGTGGGAGTGATGACAAAGGCTGACAGAGGAGCCGCAGAGCAGGGCAGCCGGACCCTGGACCCCTCCTTGGCCCTGGCTTCTCTCTGCCCTACCTCCTCTCGGTTCCTGCGTGGTCCGCACTCCCTGCGGCCTCCTCTCCTTCCCCGGGGGCGACTGGAGGAAGACGCTGGTCTCCAGCTGCCTCTGCTCCGCTGCCCTTGTGCGGGTGTCTGCCAGTTGTGCATGCCGATTACTCTGAACGCCACCATCTGGTACGCCACGTGGACATCATAATCTTTTCTTAATTACATTAGCAGCGCAATCAGTTACTGCATTACAAGGCCGGCGATGAGCTTTTAAATCTTGGTGGAAATCATAAATAATTGCACTAAGTACCAGGCGCCAGATGTGTGTGCCAACTTTGGTTGCACTAGATAAATAGTAACCTTACAAGAGTGTTAGACAGCAGGCGTCCGGTCGGCCACCGGGCCACGCCACACCTGGGCCCCTGCTGGCTGCGGGAAGGCCCCCGCCAGCCCCGCACCTGGAGAGAGGCAGAGGGGAGGGAGGGCGGACGCACAGGGCCCGGGGAGCAGGTGGGCACCGGGAGGGAGGGGTTCCTGGAGCCAGGGCCAGAGCGGTAGGGAGGGATGGGAACCAAGACAAAGGGGAAATGAGGTGGGTGGGGCAGAGGAGAAAGGGCCAGGGAGAGACAGGCAGGAAAGAGGAGAGAACAGGGTCCCAGAGGCAGAAGGGAGAGAGACACCAAGAGAGAGAGACAAAGGACAGAGAAACAATGACGGGGACAGAGAGAAACAGCCTGTCGAAAAGATGCTGGCGGGGTAGAGAGGCGGGGAGAACAGAGGCAGGGCTCCTTCCCACTGCCCTTCCTTGCTTCCTCCCCGAGGAGTCCCAGGGACCAGCTAGCTGCTCAGGGCGGCAGCCGTGGCCCAAGCCTGGGAAGCTAAGCTGGACTGGGGCCTGCAGCGGGGCGCCCCGGCTCTGGGAAGGCCCTCCATTCCTCTCTCCTTTCTACACCTCCCCAGTCTGAGAGGGAGCGTGGCAGGTAGTTTCAGAGTCAGAAGGAAGGCAGAGATGGCGCAGGCACAAGGGTGGGAACTTTAAGTGAAATGGCTGACTGAAGGTGTGTTTATTTCTACTCATTGCAGAAATATCACCAAAAGTGACTAACGGGTCTTAAAAATATAGCGCGTGTCTGTAATCCCCGTACTTGCAAGGCTGAGCTAGGAGGATCACAGTTTGAAACCAGCCTTAGAAAGTTGAAGAGGCTTTTGGCAACTCAATGAGACCCTGCTTCCAAATTAAAAAATAAAATAAAAAAGGGCTCAGGGTGTAACTCAGAGGCAGAAATGCTCCGGGATTCAATCCCTAGTAATGCGCACATGCGCGCGCGCGCGCACACACACACACACACACACATTAGCCAGGCATGGTGGCACACATCTGTAATTTCAGTACTTGGGAGGCTGAGACTGGAGACTTCCCATTTGAAGCCAGGAGTACAGTAACTTAGGAAGACCCTCTTTCTTTTTTTTTTTTTTGGTGGTACTGGGGTTCCTGGAAGCCCTTCTACCTCCGGGCTACACTCCCAGACCTATTTTTACATTTTTTTTTATTTGGAAACAGGGTCTCCTAAGCCAGCGCGTGCGGCTGGCTTTGAACCTGCGCGATCCTCCTGTCTCCGCCTCCCAAGCGCGGGGATTACAAGCGTGCGCCACCACGCCCGGCAGGAAGACCCTCTTTCAAAGTGAAATATAAAAAGGATCCGGGTGTGGTGGTACACTCTTGTAATCCCAGCACTTGGGAGGCTGACACAGGAGGACTGCACAGGTTCGAAGCCAGCCTCAGCTACTAAGTGAGGCTCTCAGCAACTTATGAGACCCTGTTTCCAAATAAAGTATAAAATAGGTCTGGGAGTATAGCTTGGAGGTAGAAAAGCCCCTGGGTTCCACCCCCAGTACCAGAAAAACAAATAAATAAATAAGTAAATAAGTAAATAAATAAAAGGGGCTGGGGATGTAGCTCAGAGGTAGAACATCAGAACAACACACACACACACAGTATAAAATTAACTTAAAACTTAAAAATGTACAAACACATGGGACAAAGAGAACAGGAAAGAGACACGAAAGTAGACAAGGATGTTCACAAAATTTTGGGTGGAAGTTGATGGATGATGGTCGCTGACGGGCAGAGCAGAGGAAGCTGAAATATTTGGCCTCATGGAGGAAGGAGCTGGGAACACCCCACCCCGCACCCCTGGACCCGGGGCGGCCCAGAGGGAGGGAGGGAGGAGCCACCACTGGCCAGGGGCCACGCTTCCCGTGATGGTGGCAGATGAGAGGTCAACCCTCTGAAACTAGCCCATGGGAGGGTCTGGACTCAGGGCGTCAGCCAAGGAAAAAGTGAGACCCCTACACAAATGCACAGGAGATAACATGCAAGAGTTAGAGCACAGAGGCTGCTCCTCCCCTTGGGGCGCTCCTGGGGCTGCCGCCTGGCTCCTTCCTACTCCAGGTCAGGAGGTGGGAGAATTGTTTGTGGGGACGCCTGGCATCAGAGAGCGGTCAATAGAGACCATCGTCTGAGGACTACAGTCACAGGGCCAGTCTCCTCAGATCCCCCTGGCTATGCCCGGAGCTTCCAGCCATCCCTTCATGTGCCCATTTTAAACATGAATGACTGCCGGGCGTGGTGGCGCACGCTTGTAATCCCCATGCTTGGGAGGCTGAGACAGGAGGATCACGCAGATTCGAAGCCAGCCGCGCTGGCTTAAGAGACCCTGTTTCCAAATTAAAAAAAAAAAGTATAAAATAGGTCTGGGAGTGTAGCCCAGAGGTAGAAGGGCTTCCAGGAACCCCAGTACCACCAAAAAATAAAATAAAATAGAACAAAACATGGATGACATTTGCAGAAAGATGTACGGGACCAGAGAATATGGTGCTGAGTGAGGTCAGAAGTCAGGGGTCACATGTCTTCTTTCATATACGGAAGCTAGAGAAAAAGTACAAAACAAAGGGGACTTTATTTATTTATTTATTTATTTTGGTGGTACTGGGGTTCCTGGAAACCCTTCTACCTCCGGGATACACTCCCACGGGCTACACTCCCAGACCTATTTTTTAACTTTTTATGTGGAAATAGTCTGTCTGTCTGTCTGTCTGTCTGTCTGTCTGTCTGTCTGTCTCTCTCTCTCTCTCTCTCTCTTTGGTGGTACTGGGGTTCCTGGAAGCCCTTCTACCTCCAGGATGCACTCCCACGGGCTACACTCCCAGATCTATTTTTTACTTTTTTATGTGGAAACAGGATCTCTTAAGCCAGCAAGGCTGGCTCCAAACCAGCGCGATCCTCCTGTCTCCGCCTCCCAAGTGTGGGGATTACAAGCGTGCGCCACCACGCCCGGCACAAAAGGGACTTTAATCAAATGATGAGAAAAAAAACCACAGTAGAATAATGGAAAGAGGATGGGGGAGGGAGATGGGGAGAGGAAAAAGGAGAATGGAGGACGGGAGCGGTTCAAATAATGCTGCGTCCACACAGGAAGGCATTGCTACTAATTTCACTAACACGTGTGGGGAGGGACGAAGGGGAGCAGGTATAGTGGAATTATACCCAGAGATCACTGCACGTACGAAGACACTTTGAATCTCACTATGATGAATAGTTACAATACACCAATAAAAGAGTGAAAATATAAACAAAAGCCTCGCACTACTGTATTATTTGTGGAAAACCGTAGATGGAACGGCAGAGACCAAAGATTTAGGAAGATAGAAAGGGGCAACTAGGAGGAGAAAGGAAATAATATGTTTAAATAGATGCCTCTAAATAACATCCTCTGAAGGAAGAGATGGCGTGGCAGGCGTAAGACTGAAAGGACAGATTGAAAAGAGAAGCCGGGCGTGGTGGCGCACGCTTGTAATCCCCGCACTTGGGAGGCGGAGACAGGAAGATCGCGCAGGTTCGAAGCCAGCCATGTGCGCTGGCTTAGGAGACCCTGTTTCCAAATAAAAATGTAAAACTAGGTCTGGGAGTGTAGCCCGGAGGTAGAAGGGCTTCCAGGAACCCCAGTACCACCAAAAAAAAAAAAAAAAAAAAGAGAGAGAGAGAGAGAGAAGGTTAAGGGGATCGGTAAAAGCTGGAAGATAAAGAGAATTCAGAAGTCAGACTAAAAAGATAAAGGTAATTTAAAAATAATAAGTAAAATACGAGAAAATTAGAGGAGGTCTAGGACTGATGTTACTCTAACATGTAACTGGTTGGAGGTTAAGAGAGAAGAAATGTAATCAGTTCAGGAGATCTAGAATAACAGGTGTTCTAGAAAAAGAGAAGAGAAGACAGAAAGGAAGACATTCTCAAAGAAATAATACAGGAAAATTTCCCAGAACTGAAGGGCACGAATTTCCATATGGAAAGAAAATATTCCAACCCAATAGAAAATAACCCACTCAAGCATTTCATTGTAAAATTTCAGGGTACCAACAATAAAGAGAATATTCTCGAAACTTCTAGGAAGAAAAAAATTGCATACCGAGAATCAGGAACCAGAACAATGTTAAATCCCCAACCGCAAGCCTGGAAGCCAGAAGACATGAAGAAAATGCTTGAAAAATCTGAAGTAAAATTATTTCCAAACCAGAATTCCAGATCTCACCTCGCTGTCAACGAACTGTAATAGCAGCATAGACATGTTTTCAGGTCATCAAGAGGAAAATAAAGGTGATTCTAGATATTTACTCTCAGGATGTTACTAGAAGACATGTTGTAGGAAATTGGGAGAGAAAAGCAGAAAGGGGAAAGTATGAGTCTAGAAATAAGCTCCAAAAAGCAAAGAAAAAACCTGGAACTAAAGTCAGGCAAGTAGGGGGGGAAAAGAGTAATCACGAATTCTGAGAAAAAGAAAAAAATTGTACACTAAGAAAGAATGTATTGATAGCATACTACACAGCTCAGATAGGACCAGGATGTACAGAGTCCTAATTACATAAAGATTGAATATTCAATTAACAAAAATTGTGATACAGCTATATTGGAAAGATAGGAAGAGGAGAAGTGAGTGGTGTAAAAGAACCCCTCACATCAAAGAAGAGAGTGGGGGGCACTGGCTAGAGAACCACAATCCCTTTTGAGGGCACACCCCCATGACCTAAAGACCTCCCACTAGAGCCTTTGTCTTAAAGGTCCCCGGCACCTCCACCCTGAGGAGCCGGCCTCTGCAAGCTGACCTTTGGGGGACGCTTCCAAACCACAGAGTTGGTTAGCTCATGGGGAGGGTAACTGAGGACACAGCCAGGGCTACTGCTTTCTGTAATAAGCTTTCTGCTATTTGACTTTCTTAACTACATACATATACTTTGATAAAAAAAAATTTTTTTAATTCCATTTTAAGAAAAGAAAAACAAAGTTTTTTCATGGTACTGAGGATTGACCACGGGAGCATTTTACCTCCAAACTACATCTGAGCTCCTATTTTAGTTTAGTTTTATTTTTTTATTATTTATTTATTTATTTATTTATTTATTTATTTATTTTGGTGGTACTGGGGTTCCTGGAAGCCCTTCTACCTCCGGGCTACACTCCCAGACCCATTTTTACATTTTTATTTGGAAACAGGGTCTCCTAAGCCAGCGCACGCGGCTGGCTTCGAACCTGTGCGATCCTCCCGTCTCTGCCTCCCAAGCGCGGGGATTACAAGCTGCGCCACCACGCCCGGCTAGTTTTGTTTTAAAACAGGGTCCCGCTAGATTGATGAGAGCCTTGCCGCTTGCTAAGGCTGTCCTCTATCCTGCAATTCTACTTTCTCAGCCTCCGAGGCGCGGGGATTACAGGCATGCACCACCACACCCGGCCAAAAAAGAAATTTGAAAGTGGTTTAAAATGAGGCTAGAAGAAACGGAAGGGGGTCTCCCAGGCCCATAGGCCTTCTCAGACAGTGAGAACTTTTCCCAGGGCCAGGGGCTTTGGGTAGAGGACTGGCAGTGTCAGGCTTGATTTCCAGTTGCTATGTTTGGGGCCAACTTGAATCACCTGGGGCCACTGTATGAGGGGAGGGCTCACTTGGGGTTAGCTTCCTAGTCATGGGCCGTCTTGCCTTACAAAGAGGCACCAGGATGCTCATGGTTGAAGGCCAGGTGCAGGTCCACAAGGGGCTGCTGAGAGCCCAGGAAGAAGAGCGGGCCTCCCCTGGCCCTCAACTACAAGGCGGCCCTTGCTTCTGGAAGAGGGGTCACCAGATGGGGTCAGGATGGGGAGCACAGTGGGATGGATACCTCTTGCTGCGAGCTGGTTGGAAACACAGCGTGGCGTTAGCAGTCGCTGCTGATTGCTGGGGTTCTCTGAGTCTTGACTCACTCCTTCTGGATGATGTGCGAAGCTCCGTCTCCATAGGCTGTGGAGGGGGCTTGATGGGTAGACTGTATAGAGCTCTGGTGCAGAGTCTTGGAACGTGGAGAGTGCTCAAAAGGGTGTGCAGAGAATGGGTTACCTGCCTGTGGGCACCGTGAGGTCTGCCAGGAGGTCTGGATGGAGTAGGCAGAGACAGGGATGCAAGGAAGGTGCAAGAATAAAACACCCCCTGACCACTGCCCTTCACTGAGAGGACCGTCCACTAACCCTCCCCACCATTACCCTGACCCGGGATGGCCTGGTCACTCGCCCATTCACCAGTGGCACACACACTACCCCTGTGCCCCCGCCCCTTCCTTGCCCATAAAAAGCCTCTAGTCTGTAAGAAAGGGTGCTTTTGACTCTTGCGGACTCTCCCCATGAGTTACCCTCTGAGGCTTCCCCCAAATAAATCCTGTTCTGATCTGTCTGTTTCCTTTATTCCCATATTCTCCCATATTTTGCTGGCAAAACCCGGCCAGGCCTCTCTCGCCTGGGAGACTTCCGGCGGGCCACCCTCCAGGGGACCAGCGCCACCTCCCCTCCCCTCCAACTCTCCTTCTTCCACGCGGCTCCAGACCAGACTATTTACTGGTTCCGCATCCAAACGACCAACAAACCACATTCGTTTTTGGTCAGTCTTGCCTCGGATCGCCTTTTGTAGGCAGGCAAAAGGCTCCGGGGTCCCTGCACCGCCGCCCCTGCTCTGGGCGCTGGGATTCCCCTCCCCAGGCTCTGGGACCCCTGCCAGGACCCCGCAGGCCACCGGCCCTGGGTCTCCCCCCAAAAACCACACGAGTTCCAGATGCTCGGCTTTCCGTCTCTGGCCCCGCCCCTAGCTAAGCAGGTAATCCCCTGCTTTGTAAAAAGCCTCACCTGTCCTCTGGAGCTTCGGCTTACTGACCTACCAGTTCCGAAACTTCACAGACAAGCTTTAGATAAATACATTGTCGAGGGCCAGATGACAGGAGGCCTTTATTTTCAATCCTTCTCTCTTCTCTGCCCTGCCCCTCAAGCTATAAAAATCACTTTCTCTGCCAAGTCCTTCTCCTTGACGCAAAACATCCCAGGGAAAAAGAAGCGCCGCCCTGAGCTCTCCCCTCTGCGCCTCTGCGCTCCTCAAACTCCCCAGGAGCCGGCCTGGGCCCTGCCGCCGCCCCCCCTCCCCGCCTTGCTGGGCCGGGCTGACCGGGTGACCAGGCTGCTCCCTCCAGCCTTGCTGACTTTCCCGCTCCATCCCCGCCCGTCCTCAGGGCTGTCCATGCCCTGGCGCCCTCCTGGGCCTCACCCCAGCTCCCCCCTCCAGCAAAGGCGCCAGCCCCTCCCATTTCCAGCTTCCCCAAGCTCACCATCCCCTGGAGACTCTGCACCCTATTCTTCCTCAAACCCCTCCTCCGCATTCCTTGTGACCACAGCCTTCCAACCGCCCAAAAGCGGTGCTTCGGCCTCCCCACCTTTTGGCCTCCCTTTCTGTACTTGGTTGCCCCAGCCTCTACTCACAGCCTCCCACAGCTCCGGCTTTAGCCCCGCCTCTCGCGGTTAATCTCCTCAATTCTTAATTCATACCCATCCTTCCAATAATTACTTGTCTTTGCCTGGAAAAGATCTGGATACCAGACTTACCGGACAACTCACCTGAACTGTCCTCCCTCGAGGTTCCCAGGACAGACCTCACTTCTTTAGTCAGGACTTTCAATCAGACTTAGAAAGGCTTACCCTTAATCCTAGGCCTATTCTTCAGTAGTTTATGATTATACTACTCTGTAGTCCAACCCCGTAAGACTGTATCACTCACACTGTCTATATTTATGTAGCATAAAGAACCAGGCCTCAGGGCTCCTGGCCCAATCAGCTGGGAACCTTGTTGCTTACCTAGGAGAACATAAAGGATATAAAGTTTGTATTTAGAAAAATCCCAAGCCAGCAAGGTAAATCAGATGTGGTCCTTTGGGCCACACTGACTGATGAATATTTGCCATATTACCAGAGCCCAAAAAGACAAAAGGAAACCCACTAGATAAAAGGAGATATTTGTAGGCATCAAGGGATATTGTAATAAAAGAAAGTTAAAAGAAACAGGGAAATGCTTTTAGGTGAAAATAATTTTATATGGAACAGAATCACAGGGTAAAGCAAGCTGCAGAGGGTTTGAGGAGGTTGCAAGTGATTTGTAAAGGATAAGATATAAAAGAAAGCTTGAATGTGTTATAAGGTTGGTTACAAAGAAGAGGAATTATTTAAAGGGTTTTCTAGGAGCCACATTAAATGCATTGATTTTTACGTTTAAGACAATTTTGTTTTCTTAAGATATTGAGCTTTTCTTTTTAAAGTTTTGCAAAACAAGCCTAGAGAGCAAAAATTTTACATTTTATATTTCGCTAAGATAATTTTCATTATTGACAATAATGTTTTAGATATTTGTGTTTCCAAAATGTATAGGACTTCTAAAATACAATTGTAAAGTGGGGGCAGGGCCGAGAGCTAGGAGGTGGAGCCTGCGATTCCGGGGACCAGACCTCCCGCCCCGGAAGGGCAGAGTTCAGAGAGGACCGGGAGAGTGAGGGAGGTATTCTCCCGCCGGCCACCGGCCCCCGCGGCCACGCGGGGGCTGGGGGTTGACTCCCCACGAATAAAGCCTCTCGTAACTTATTGTGGATCTCGGCGTGTCTCTATGCTAATGGGGCACACCCTGCACTTCATTTAATCTTACAACAATATGTGAGATTACAAAGCTAATGGCATCTAAACAAAACAAAAATAGTGATAGCCTTTCCAGGTTTATGCAAAGATACAAATAGGCTTATTTTATTCGAGATGATTCTGTTTTGTTTTCCTAGAAAACGGTGTAACTGTTATTTGTTAGCATTTAACAGAAGTACAACATCCAAACGGTGTTTTAAGAGAATAGCCATCGCCTGCAATAAGCTTAAAAGGACTGGTGAAACCGAACTGGGTACTCAACAACTGAGACTTAGAGAATAGTCAGGAGAGAAAAGAACTAAGAAAAATCAGCCAGTATTTGTGTCTTGTCCTCTAAGATCAAACAGAACCAAGGGAGGGACCTCATTAAAGGCCCTGTAACTCTGATGAGCCATCTATTTCCCCCAGACAGGGAGAGTGTGAAAGTCACCAGCACATGCTCTTAAAAAGGAGGCTCATGGGACAGAAAATGTCTCCCATCTTTCAAGGGAAGCCGATGGTTACAAAAACTATGACCTGTCCTGGCAGATGGCACAACTGGTAGAGGTAAAGCCTCACCCGGTCCCTACACATAACCTTGAGGAGCCTTGACTGACCTTAACAGCAAAATATAGTTTTAAAAAAACTTATATTTGCCCAGTGAGATACCAGCTGGTCTTAAATACCCAGAAGAGGCAAACGTGTCATTTCAGGAGTAACAAAAAGGAGCCATTCTAAAGCCATTTGTATAGTACTTCTATCTTGAAACGCACAGAAGAATAAGATATGGCACCAGTGCCCCAAACCGCCCTCCAGTTAAATTCTTAGAAGATGCTGAAAAATTAACCCTGTCGTTCTCGAGACGTTGCGGGTTCAGGACCATCAGACACTACAAAAAGTGGAAAATCCCATACCTGTAAGCTCCTGTGGGGCCTGAGTCCTGCCTCAAATCCTACAGAATAAAAACCTGCTTATAAACTCAGGTCCTTATGGTTCCTCCTGGATAGCATGGCTTCTACCCTTTCTAACTCCTTTACCCATTTGCTTCCTCATTATACTCTTTGGGCCATGCAAAATAAACCTGATGATATCAGAAATTCAAAAAATTCCTAACTGCTCTGTCAGTGAGCTTCCTGTACAGATCAAAGGCCAATGCATTCTCCTCCCAAACACACAGGATCCTCATGGTGCCCGCAATACAGCTGCTAGCCCCGGGTATACCTCTGCCCCGATGTCGAGCGGGAAGGAGCGTGAACAGATATAAATACTATAAAACCTCTGGAATGTGGGCACTGTGAGGTCTTGCTGGAGGAGACGGAGACCAAAGGAACCTAAGAAAGGCACAAAAGAAGGAGAAATGGCCCCTGACCATTATTCTGCCCTGAGATGACCTATTAACATGCAGTATCTATGACCAGTTCTATACCCCTGCCTCCTTACCCCATAAAAAGCCCCTTCTCTGTAAGAAAGAGCCTCTAACTCTCATGGACTCTTTCCTGGTCAGTTCCCCCTCCCAGGGCAATAGAACCTATTTTAGTCTTCCGGGCAGCGTTCCTTTGGTCTCCCAAACATTGCCCATCGTCCTGCCACATCAGGAGGAGGTGCTCAGCTGGAGGAAACCCGAGCCCTGCCCTCACTCACGTCCTCCTCCCTTGTTCTCAGGAGCCCACTGTCCACAGGAAGCCTCCGCTGCAGTCCTCTCTTCGGAGCTGGAAGCGCGGGGCTAAGCATGACCCTCGCGGGGAGGAGGCTCCCGAGTCAGCCCGGGCAGGGTAAGGCTCTCTCTGCATCTGATGCAGTAGGCTGAGTACCTTGTGGATAGAGTTTGGGGTTCAAATGAGCAGCCGAGGACTGAGATTTAGCGGGGGGACCAGGCTGCTGAGTATTTTCCTGAGGTATCTGTAGGAAAGTATGTCTAGGACAATCAGATCAGGAGCAGCAGAAGAAAGAAGGCAGAATTCAAATGGCCCCAAAAGCAACTGGAGGGGGGGGGTGTGTGGCTCAGTGATACAGCATCTGTCTAGCATCCAGGGCCCAGGAGGCCCTAAGTTTGAACCCCAGCAGCACACACATCAATAACAACAACAACAACAACAACAACAACAACGATAAATCCTAACGTGTGTGTGTGTGTGTGTGTGTGTGTGTGTGTGTTGGAGGTTGTTAAGGATTATGTTGATGGTAGGTTATGGGATAGTCTTCAACGTTTTCTATATTTTAAAAAATCTAATAAATGTTATTTCTTAAAAAAGCAATAAACAAGCAAAAGCTATTAGAAATACCAAGATGAATCTGGCAACACCGCAGTCCTAATGGGGCACCTTCATATTATTGCATCATTTAGTCTCTGTCAAATCGAGTAGGCAAAAAGAAGAAAATATGGAAGACATGAATAATTTCATTAATAAGGCTCTTTGCTAGATATTTTTCAGAATTCATAATCGATGGATGTAGAATACGTATTTTAACCCATTCCATTTAGCACTTGAAACTTAATCATTTTTCTAACCCACAAAGGAAATGTTATAACTTTCAAAAGGAAAGAAATTTAAGCCACCAGAGGGCAGAGAAAGCTCCCGTCTTATCACCATTGTGAATCTTCATTGCGATTGTATAAAGTAGGCGCTCAATTAGTATTAACGGTTGGTCGAAAGATATCTTTTCTTTACCTATCTTTTTTTTTTCTTTTGCAGCACTAGAGACTGCACCCAGAGGTGCTCTACCACTGAACTACAGATCCCATCCCTTCTGTCTGTAAAGTTTGAGGCAGAGTCTTGTTAAATTGCCCAGGCTGGCCTTGAACTTGCAGTTTCCTGTCTCAGCCTTTGGAGTGGCTGGGGTGACAGGAATGCCCCACCATGCCCAGTTTCAAAGACTAGATTTTCTTACTTGAATGCAATAATATAAAAATTTTTTTCATTTAAATTGTTTAAACAAACAAAAAATGTAAATTTGTGAAACAAAATAAATTCTCCCAAAAATAATATATAAAATCAATATATCAATTACAATTCAGTAGAATTTTCTGTAAAATTTTACAAGCTGATTCTGAAATCAATATAGAAGAGTAAATATAAATTATTGGATTATATATTAAAATAATCTATATTTCCTCTATAAGGATCATAATTTTACAAAATTAGAGAGCTTTTTTTTTTTTTTTTTTTTTTGGATGGTACCCTGGAAACCCTTCTACCTCCAGGTTACACTCCCAGACCTATTTTTTTTTTAACATTTTTTAAATTTGGAAACAGGGTCTCTTAAGCCAGCAAGTCTGGCTTCGAACCTACGCAGTCCTCCTGTCTCCGCCTCCCAAGCGCAGGGATTACAAGCCTGCGCCACCACGCCTGGCGAGAAATATTTTTAAATGGTTAGATATTGGTGCCAGAAAAGATAACTAAATTAACAGAACCAAGTTAACAGTTCAGATATATCCTGTCCATTGATTTATTAATCTAAATAAAATATAATGGCAAATGCTTCGGGAAACTAGGCACTGTTTAATAAATAATACTGGGACCCTTACCTTTCATTTGAAAAGACAGAATTAGATCTTAACTTCCTATTATCCTCAAAGAGAAAGTTCTTTCTAGATTAAAACCCTAAAAGCAAAAAGTAAAACGACCATATTAGAAGGAATGCAGAAGGCTGTGCTATCTGTTTGGGGCCGGGGTAGATTTTTTAGACAAAATGTAAAAGCCAAAATCTGTAAATGCAAAGCTTAATAAATCTGACTAAACTATAGGTCTGTGTGACCAAGGACACCACAAAAGCATTTGAAAGTATTGACAACCGATTAAAGAGATAAAGGGTTAGGATCGAGAGTAAAGAGCTTGAAAATCAATAAAGAAAAATCAAACCATCTCATAGAATATGGGTACGGGGAGCCGGGGGTGCCGCTTGGTGGTGGAGCACTTGTGTAGCCTGTGCAAGTCCCTGGCTTTAAGCCCCAGCGTTGCAGAAAAATTAAAATAGAGCCTGTCATGGTGGCACATGCCTGGAGTCAAGTACTTGGGAGGCAGAGACAGGAGAGCCACAGGTTTGAGACCAGCCTCACCAGATGAGCGAGACCTTATTTTGAAGTCAAAAATAAAAAGAACTAAGGGTGTAGCTCGGTGGTAGGATGCTGCTTCTGGGTTCCATCCCTTGTATCACACACACAAAAAAGGGCACCCCGCTCTGCAGGGCATTTTGACAGTGAAAAAAATTGGGTATTCTGTAAAAAACCCCACATCTTCGCTTCTACCTTAGAGAAAGAAAGAAAGAAAGAAAGAAAGAAAGAAAGAAAGAAAGAAAGAAAGAAAGAAAGAAAGTCTGCTTAGGGCCAGGCTAGAGGCCAGGCTCAGCAATTTAGGGAGGCCACATGGCACTTAGCGAGACTCTGTTTCAAAATAAAAAATAAGCCGGGCGTGGTGGCGCACGCTTGTAATCCCTGCACTTGGGAGGCGAGATAGGAGGACCGCACGGGTTCGAAGCCAGCCTCAGCTACTTGGTGAGGCTCTCTGCAACTTAGTGAGACCCTGTTTCCAAATAAAATATAAAAATAGGTCTGAGAGTATAGCTCGGAGGTAGAAAGCCTCTGGGTTCCACCTCCAGTACCACCAATAAATAAATAAACAAATAAATTAAATAAAAATAAATAAATAAAAAATAAAACGGGCTGGAGGTGTAGCTCAGAGGTAGAACCCCTCTAAGGTCAATCCCCAAATCAAACACACACAAGTAATAATAATAATAATAATAATAATAATAATAATAATATCTTCTGAGAGCAGAGAAATAGATGCCAAAACTTCTAGTTCTTTGAAGGGTAGGTAAGGAAGAAATAAAAAAAAAAAGATATATCAAATAGAAGACAGATAACGGGATGGAGAAAAGAAGTAAAGAACCATCATAGCAAACAGAAAGCCCAGGTGTTGTAAAGATATGTTAATAAAAATCACTGTAAGTGGGATCCGCCCTCCCAGTTAAAAGACAGGAGGCGGGCCGGCGGGGGAGCAGCAGAGAGCCCTGCAGGAGGCCGTGCCTCAGAAAGACAGCGAGAGGAGCCAAAGACTATTATGTTAGATTTCACCCAAAAATAAATTTTAAAGTGGGCGTAGCTATATTAAGATCTAGCAAAATAGATTATGAGGCAAAGCAATAATTGAGATAAAGTATGATGTTACATAAAAAAATCAACAAGAAATAAACATTAAAAATTAAACTTGTGTGTATCTAGCAACAACCTCAAAGTATATAAAGTAAAACATTACTGAAATTATGAGGAAAATTAGATAATATCACAATCATGGAGAAGCTGCGTGTGTGTGTGTGTGTGTGTGTGTGTGTGTGTGTGTGTTACTAGAGATGGAACCCAGGAGGCATTCTACCTCCAGACTACACTCTCAGACCTATTTTATTATTTGGAAACAAGGTCTTAAGCCAGCGCGGCCGGCTTCGAACCTGCGCGATCCTCCTGTCTCCGCCTCCCAAGCTCGGGGATTACAAGCGTGCGCCACCACGCCCGGCTAGCAGGAGATTTTCAAAGTACACTTTCTTATTTATATGTCAAAAAGATGGAAAATAAGGTTAGTAAAGATAGTATTTGAGCAATACCACTAACAGGCTTGAAATGATAAAGCTGTTGAGAATCCTATTCTCAAAATTTAGAGATTTGGTCTTTTCAAGCATTTATGGGCAGTTATAAAAATCACCCAAATAGCAAACCAGGCTAGTCATACAAACCACGCACTCCAATAACAGTGAAATAAAATTAGACACCAGTTACAAAGAGACTGCCAAAACACACCATTAATTTAGAAAATGAAGCAAAACTTGCATTTCAAAAATATATGGGGAGCAAAAATGCTGAAAGAATAAAGTACTTTAAAAGGAAAAATCAGGCCGGGCGTGGTGGCGCACGCTCGTGATCCCAGCATTAGGGAGGCGGAGACCAGAGGACTGGGGTTCGCAGACAGCGTCAACTACGTAGTGAGGCCCCTTGCAACTCAATGAGACCCTGTTTCAAAAATAAAACATTAGGGCTGAGGGTGTCACTCAGAGGTAGGGTTCCATCCTCAGTACCAAAAAACCCAAAAAACAAAAAACACAAAAACGGAGAGAGAGAGAGAGAGAGAGGGAGAGAGATCAGGAAGTCAAGCCTTTATTTTCAGAAACTAGAGGCTAAGTAAACTCAAAGAACAATAACAAAACTAAGAACCAAAAAATAACAAAAAATCAATTATATGAATGTTTATAAAAGTCAAAAGAGAGAGAGATGCCTGAGTAGACCTATATCCACTAATAAAATTGTATCAGTACATTGGGCTCTAACCACAACAAGGCAGAATTGCTAGGCATGAATTATTTTATAAGTTAAATTAGTAAACTATTGAGGAATACGAAATCTTTTTCTTTCCCGGTCCTGAGAAATGAACCCAGGACCTTTTGTATGCCAGGAGTGATGGAATTAGAATACTGCTATGTTGGAAGTCCAGGTGAGGCCATGGATCCAGGCAATGGCTGTCTATGGTTCCTGCATCCCCAAAATACGATGGTAGGTGTTATATATCTGGTGGTGAAGCCCCCAAATCCTGTAGAAAATATTCCTGCCAAACACCAGAAATGAATCTCTCCAGTAGGAGGAACTGACTGGCTGACAGCTAACTGTTAATAGGAACGGGTGAAGTGACACATTAAAGGGTACTAAATGGATGCAACAGAAAAACTTAGAATGTGCAAATTTATACAAAAAAGCAGTCCTCTCTCCTCCCCTTCTCTCCTCCTTTCTTTTCCTTCCTTCCTTCCTTTTCTTTCTCTTTTTCTTTCTTTCTCTTTCTCTCTCTCCTTTCTTTCTTTTTTCTTTCTTTCTCTCTTTCTTTCTTTCTTTCTTTCCCTTCCTTCCTTCCTTTCTTTTTTCTTTCTCTCTGTACTGCGCATTGAACCCAAGAACATTCTACCTCTGAGCTGCACCCTCGGCCCTACTATTTCTCATTTTGAACCAGGGCCTCACTCAGTTGCTGCGGCTGTCCTTGGCCCTGTCATCCTCCTGCCTCAGCCTCTCAAGTTGGGCTGTGCGCCACCACCGCGCCTGGCACATGACGACCCTTTACAACTCAGTAAGAAAAACGAAGAGTGGCCAGGCTGTTAATAGGGAATCCAAAGAGAAAACTCAAATAGTCAACAAACGGGTGATAAATGGAAACCTTGCTGCTAGTCCTGACGCTGTAATTAAAGCAACGATGGGGAACATTTCACATCCTTCATCCGCGAACAGAGCCCGCGCTTCCGAGGCTGTGGAGAGGAAGCGGGTCTGAGCGCGCTGACCAGGCCGGGCGGCACGTGGTCGCTGGAGAGACGCCTAACTCTGGATCCCACACATTCACTCTCGATGAACGTCCTTCCCTGTGCCAAGCAGGGCGTGAGGAGTGGTTATTCTGTTCCCTAGGTAAAGAGTATAAAAATAGAAACACTGGGCGATATGTGCATGTATGTCTACAAAAGTATTTTCTTTATACCACTATGATGTATGAATACATTGCACCAATAAAAAATAAATTAAAAAAAAAATAGAAACAGCTACACCTTTGAAGGAAAACGGAAAGGCATTCACCCAATCACGTACTAGCAAGAAGTTAGTTAAATGAACGAGACGTGTACGCAGCAACCTGAGTAGATTTCACAGTCAGGTTTTACAAAGCTATGAACTCTACGCCACTGTTTATTTAAATTTAGAAACACAAGGCCAGGCGCAGTGGCGCACGCTTGTCATCCCGGCATCCGGGAGGCTGAGGCCGAAGAGACCGGTTCGCGGACAGCCTCCGCCACTTAGCGAGGCCCTCGGCAACTCAGTGAGACCCGGTTTCAAAAATAAAAAAGACTAAAAAAATAGGACTGGGAGTGTAGCTCGGAGGTAGAATGCCCTTGGGTCCCGTCCCTAGTATCCCAAAACAAACAAACAAACAAACAAACAAACAAACAAAGACACTTAGAAACACAGGAAAGACTGTACATACTGCCCTGCTAGGTTGTAAGCAGATGAGATTGAGACCAACCTCAGGAGAGAGCCCTCCTTAGGGAGGAGGGGCGGGAGGAGAGGAACCTAATTACCGCACACTGCTACCAGCTGTTAAGTGGGGCAGGCTGACATGGAATTCATTGCATTATTTTCTTTATTTTTTATATAGTTGAAATATTTCATAATTAAAACTTTTTTTTTTTTGGTACTGGGGTTCCTGGAAGCCCTTCTACTTCCGGGCTACACTCCCAGACCTATTTTTACATTTTTATTTGGAAACAGGGTCTCCTAAGCCAGCACGTGCGGCTGGCTTCGAACCCGCGCGATCCTCCTGTCTCTGCCTCCCAAGCGCGGGGATGACAAGCGTGCGCCACCACGCCCGGCCTATAATTAAAACTTTTTTTAAAAAAAGAAAATGCATTGGTTTAATATCCTCAAAACATTACCTTGTCACACATTAATTAAAGATGATATGATTTTTAGATCTGGGAAATCCCAGATAATTAACTGAAAAATACTCCAAACTCATAAGAAACAGTGGTTATCCCGAGGGGTGGAATTATTGAAGTACTTTCACTTTCTATGCTTTTAAAGGTTTGAATTTTTAAATGATGAATATGTATAACTTTTATACTCAGAAAACAATAATGATCATTCCACTTTGGAAATTAAATAAAAGGGTTAAAAAGTCAAAAGGCTAGATAAGTTCAGTAATGTAGCAGCGATGAAATAAATGTGGCAGAAACGAACATTAATAAAGTACTGTCAAAATAAAACTACAGTTCAATAAGCAATCCAAATCGTCAAATAACAAGAAAGTGTACAGACCTATATAAGGAGAACGATAAAACTTTACTTAAAAGGAGACTTGGATAAATGAAAAATACACAAGAAATGTTCCAGATTGGGAAGAGTGTAGATACCCGTTGTTAAATCCTAAATAACACACGGGATTTGAGTGCAGGAGGATCTGCTCACAGATGGCTTTAAAATTCTGGAAAATGAAATAGACCAGCCAGGTGTGGTGGGCACACGTGTGATCCCAGCACTCAGGAGGCAGAGACCAGAGGATCGCGGTTCGCGGACAGCCTCAGCTACTTAGTGAGGCCCTCGGCAACTCAGTGAGACCCTGCTTCAAAATAAAGAATAAAAAATAGGGCTGAGGGTGTAGCTCAGAGGTAGAATGCCCCTGGGTTCCATTCCTAGTAACACACACACACACACACACACACACACACACACACTAAAGGGACTAAGACAATTATAAAACTATCGGAAAACAGGACTAATAACAGAAATTTATCCTACCAAGTGTCATATTCTTTACTTAAAAATAATATTTGAACTTATTATATTTTAAATAACTATTTGAACTTATTATATTTTTCTTATGACCAAACCAAAACATGTTTATTGTATAAAATTCAAACAACAGGAAGAAAATACAGATTTTTCATAACTTCACCACTCAGAGGTTATCACTATTAACATCCTGGAATTTAAAACATTTTTAAAACACTACTGAAGGTGTGTGCGTGTGTGTGCACATACGTGCATATCCACCCCAGGAATGAATTCGTTTTAACCATCCTACCTTTATAAACCATACTTTATGCTTAATGACAATCAATGCGTTTCCATTTCACTAAATGTGCTACACCAGGAGTCCTAATTCTGAGCCGCGTGGACTCCTAGGGCACCCTGAAACTCACCAAAATCAAAGGCGAACTTCTCGGCAGATGTGAGTTTTTTTCTGGAGAGAGTATTCATAGCTTTTAAGAGCTTCCGAAGTGGCCCATTCCAAAGAAAGTGCGCATTTAACTGCCTTTTACTATATTTACAGAGCTGTGCAATCATCACCTGAATCAATTTCAGAACATTTTCATTACCTTAAAAAAGGAAGCCTGTACCCTTTAACTATCACCGCCTCATTGCCCTCAACCCTAATCCACCTCTGTTCCATCTTCTGTCTGTCTCCACAGACTTGCCTATTCTGGACATTTCACAGAGATAAAATCACACAGCAGGCTATCCCTGTAGCTGTCTTTTTATTTATCACTGTGTTGTTAAAATTCAGCCATGTCATACATGTATCAGTGCTTCATTCCCTTTTTATGGCCTAATACTATTCCATTATATGGATATACCACATTTTCTTTATTCGTTCATCTGTTGAAAGATATTGGGTTGTTTCCACCACTTGCCTATTGTTAATAATGCTGCTGTGAACAGTCATGTTGTTTTTGTTTAAGTATCTTCTTACATGTCCAACCACCAACTTTAATTCCCTTCCCATCAACCATTTGTTTAGATTTGTATTCCTCGACCCTTTTCTATCATCAATCTCTTAGGGAGAAACTCTTACCTTACTGAATTCACCTTAGTAGTCAATTAAATCAATTTTTAAATTAATTTTAAATTGTAATAACCACTTACTATAATTTGTAGTTTTATAACTAACACAGTAACTTATTTAATATAGTAATAAATTAAAATTTATATTCTTCCTAATGGAATAAATTGAGTATCAAAAAATAAAAAAATAAAAGAAAGAAGATTTCTCCCTTAGGGTTCCACTCTGCAGGGCCAACTGTTGGAATAGCTAAGATACTTTCTCTCCCAAGGAACAATTTCCATTCTTTTAGGGCTGTGTCACACCCATTGAGAATGTACGCTTTGGACAGAACCCTCGCATAATTCCCTATGGGATCCTTCTTATTCTCTTCACTCTTCCGGGAGACTTCATTTGCTGGAGAACCTGGCTCTTTGTAATATGAATTATAGACAATCAATCTCTCTCTCTCTCTTTCTCTCTCTCTTACACAAACACACACACACGCACACACACACACACACACACACACACACACACACAGAGTTTGCCATATCTTGATATTTAACTTGATATATGGTTTCTGAAACATAATTACAGAATATTCTCCCAAGCTATGGTTTTATTTTCCATGTTTAAATATGTGATCTACCTGGAATTTATTTCGATGTCAGGTTAAAAAATAAGGATATAATTCTTTTTATTTTCCCAAGATAGCTTTTCAGTTATCTCAAGACCTATTATTAAACGATCAAACTCCCCTCCCAACCCCACGGTTTGGAATGCCTTCTCTATTATACACAGAACTACAGGATGTTAGTCTGTACCAAGATCTGTCTAGAGACACAAGTGTTCTGCTGCCTTTTTTTCTTATTATAGCTTTGTAATGTGTTTTATTATTGGGTATACTGCTTACCCCTTCCTTCTTTCTTTCTTTCCTTTCTTTTTGTATGTATGGTTTGGGGATTGAACTCAGGGGCATTGTATCTCTGAGCTACACCCCTGAACCTATTTTATTTTATTTTTATTATTTATTTATTTATTTATTTATTTATTTATTTTGGTGGTACTGGGGTTCCTGGAAGCCCTTCTACCTCTGGGCTACACTCCCAGACCTATTTTATATTTTTGAAACAGGGTCTCTTACGCCAGCACGGCTGGCTTCGAACCTGCGCGATCCTCCTGACTCCGCCTCCCACGCGCGGGGATTACAAGCGTGGGACACCACGCCCGGCCTATTTTTTTATTTTGAAACAACATCTCACTAAGTAGCCGAGTCTGGTCTTGAACCTGCGATCCTCCTGTCTCAGCCTCCCAAGCACTGAGATTACAGATGTACGCTTACACACTTCTATTTTGGTTTGTTCATTTTTAATTCATCTTAGGATCAGCTGCTTTTATTAAATGACACTATTGGCATTGGGGTGGGATCTAAAAATATTGTAAAGTAACTTAAAAATTGCCGATATCTGCCTGTTGATTGTATCCAAGAATACAAAATGACAGCATGCAGTCATCTGTGGGCCTTGATAGTACGTCAAAGTGTTGTCTATATATCTAATATGCATTTCTTTATTGTGAGAAAATACTGAGCGTTTCGCTCGGCTGTCCTATCACTGTGATCCTAGTATCCGACAAGAACGACTGAGAGGGGGAAAGATTTATTGGGTTCATGGTTTCAGTCCATTATCCTGGCTCCAAAGCGTAAGAAGCAACAGAGGCAGCTGCTCTTATATCATGGAGACTGGACGGAGAGTGAGAGACAGAGTGGACAGAGCTATCACGCTCCCAAAGACCTGCCCTTCCAACCACACCCCACCTGCCTAAGTTACCACCCAGTAAAGCCATCCCAAGTGTGAATCATCGGTGGCTTTATCCACTGATGAGGTTAGAGTCCTCGTGCATCCATTATTTCACCCCTGGACATTTGCATTGCCAACGCATCAGCTTTTCCAGGGGGCATCCTATGTCCAAACCATAACACTGAGTATTTTGTTGTCCTGTGTGTGTTACTGATTTTTCTTTTAATTTTGTAGCTTGCTACGCTATGAAGCGATCTTATGATTTATAATCACTTTTTAGTTGAGTTCCTTGGTTTTGCAGCTATGTAGTTATATACATCTACCAATAAAGATGATCTATCCAGGTACTGTGTTGCAAAGTCTGTAATCCCAGTACTTGGGAGGCTGAGACAGGAAGATTACAGGTTCGAGGCCAACCTCAGCAACTTAGTGAGACCCTGTTTCAAAATAAAAAATAAAATAGGAGCCGGGCGTGGTGGCGCACGCTTGTAATCCCCGCGCTTGGGAGGCGGAGACATGAGGGTTACGCAGGTTTGAAGCCAGCCACCACGCTGTCTTAAGAGACCCTGTTTCCAAATAAAAATGTAAAAATAGGTCTGGGAGTGTAGCCCGGAGGTAGAAGGGTTTCCCAGTACCACCAAAAAATAATAATAATAATAAATAAATAAATAATAAAATAAAATAAAATACAACTGGGGTGTAGCTGAGAAGTAGAACACCCCTGAGTTTAATCTCCTGTACAAAAACAAAACAAAAAGATAATTTAATGTCCCACTTATGTTCATACCTCTAATGTCTTTCTTTAATTACACTGATGATTTCTTCCAGAACAATGCTAAATAATAGGCTAATGGGATAATATTGAACATTTTTATTTTATCCTGACTTTAATGGGAATGCTTTTGGTGTTTTTTGCCATTAAGCAGTAAGCATAAATTATTTCTCCCAATAAAAGTATCAATTAAGCCTAATGCTAGCTTATAGGTTAAGATGAATCTATTTTATATGCTAAAGAAATAACTCTCTCTTCCTACTTTATTAAATGTTTTAAAAATTAAGACTAAATATAGAATTTTGTCAAATGCCTTTTCAGAGTTTGTGGAAATGATCCTAAGATCATTCTCCTTAGGCCTATTAATATGATGAATTATATTAATAGATATTTTCCCAACCCTTTATTATGAAATTTATTATGAAATTTCTCCAAAACGCCAAAAGTCACCCTGAACAAGCACACGCCTCCCACTCACCCTCTATCCTTCATGTGACTACGCTGGCCTTATCATATAATTGATCACTGATTTTTAAAAAATTGATATTTTGTGTATGGTATTGAGGATTGAACTCAGGGGCATACTGCCTCCGAACTACCTCCTAAGGCTTTTTAGTTTTTTATTTTGCAACGGAATCTCACTAAGTTGCAGAGGGCCTCAAAACTGCGATCCTACTGTCTCAGCCTCCCAAGTACTGAGGTTTCAAATATGCACCACCACACCTGGCTTGAAAATCGATTTTTTTTTTTTTTTTTTTTTTTTTTGCGGGTCTGGGGATGGAACCCAGGGAGGGACATTTGACCTCCGAGCTACACCCCCTGCCCTATTTTTTTTTAAATTATTTATTTTGAAGCAGTGTCTCACTAAGTTGCAGAGGGCCTCACTAAGTAGCTGACGCTGTCCGTGAACCATGATCCTCCTGTCTCAGCCTCTGGCTTTTAAAATTGATTTAAATAGATTTTAATTGATTGTAAAATACTGAACCATTCCTCTACTATTATACTAACTTTCTTTTGGTCATGGTGTATTAGTTTTATTTACTATTTTAATTTTTACTTTTATATGAATATTTGTAAAAGTATGTGTGTGGTATGCACGCGTGTGTGTCTTTGTTGGATTTTGATATCAAATATTTCTGCTTCAAAGAAACAAATTTCAAAAATTTTGATTGTAGGTACTGGAACAATTTAAGTGTCATGAGTACTATATGCCCTCTTAAAATTGATAGAACTCTCCTATAAGACTGTCTAGGGCAGGTTATCTTTTGAGACATAGCATTTTCTGTTTCTTCCCTGATGATTTGTTTATTATTTCTTTCTCTTCTGGAGTCAGTTTTGACAAATTATTTTTTCCTAATGAAAGTATCAATGTCTTCTAGTTTTCAATTTTTTTCATACAGTTGAGCAATGTGTTACTCACTGCTTAGAGTTGTCTGTTTATGTTTATTTTTGAGTCATCATTACCATTTTGTGTAGTTTTACTTTTTTATTTCATTTTTATTTTATTTTTTTGGTCCCAAAGAATTAGTACCTGGTAATACCATGAAAGGTAGAGAAAGCCGTCTAGCCCATCTCTGCCCTTCCTTGGTAGCTTTCTTCTTAGAATCCAGGAGGGAAAAAATTATATTTTTATTTCAAGAAACAGAAAAGAAATACAATGTATCTCCAAATGTCTTTTATGAGGAAAAACATAAAAATAAACTCAATATTATTATTTTTTTTTGTGGGAGGGAGGTCTGGGGATGGAACCCAGAGACATTTGACCTCCAAGCTACATCCCCTGCCCTATTTTTTATTCTTTATTTGAAACAGGGTCTCACTAAGTAGCTGAGGCTGTCCGCGAACCGCCATCCTCCGGTCTCAGCCTCCCGAATGCTGGGATTACAAGCGTGCGCCACCACGTCTGGCTCTCAATATCATCCTGATAGGTAAAGAGAACAGATGTGGACACAAAGCTGAATGAGCTGAAAGCGGCTGATAAAATGGGAAGAGCTTTGAAAGAACAGCCCAGAACAGACACAGACGTCATGAGACGGACAAAGGGAGGCTTCCCCCTAAAAATGAAGATTAGATTATAAGAAATCCAAGAGTGAGCAAGTTTTTCAAAATATAAGTATTGGAAATAAGTATAGAAAATAGAAATGGGGATTCAGTAGAAGTAAAGAGTATTTTGAAGAAAATGATAGTTATCAATGTTAGGCTTAAGAGATCCAATATATGTACAATTGAAGGCCCTAAAAAGAAATGCCTGATTAATGAAAGAGAATGCATATTTTAAAGCTGAATTAATTTTTTTGTGGTACTGGGGGTGGAACCCAGAGGCTTTCTACCTCCAGGCTATACTCCCAGACCCATTTTATACTTTATTTGGAAACAGGGTCTCACTAAGTTGCGGAGAGCCTCACTCAGTAGCTGGGGCTGGCTTCGAACCCATGCGATCCTCCTGTCTCAGCCTCTCAAGTACTGGGATTACAAGCGTACAACACCATGCCTGGATCTGAATTAAGTTTCATTTCTTGAGATAGAATATTTGGATTAGGCCGGGCGTGGTGGCGCACGCTTGTAATCCCCGCGCTTGGGAGGCAGAGACAGGAGGATCGCGCAGGTTCGAAGCCAGCCACGCGCTGGCTTAGGAGACCCTGTTTCCAAATTAAAAAAAAAAAAAAAAAAAAAAAATATATATATATATATATATATATATATATATATATATATAATAGGTCTGGGAGTGTAGCCCGGAAGTAGAAGGGCTTCCAGGAACCCCAGTACCACCAAAAAAAAAAAAAGAATATTTGGATTAACTTTTAAAAGAGCACATTCTGTCCAAAGGAAATAAACATAGAATGGTTGACACTGAGGCTTGACTTAGTGATACAATGTTTCTTTCTTTTTCTTTTTTCTTTTTTTTTCTTTTAGTGTGTGTGGTACTGGGGGTGGAACCCAGGGGCTTTCTACCTCAGGGCTATACTCCCAGACCTATTTTATACTTTATTTGGAAACAGGGTCTCAATAAGTTGCTGGCAGCCTTACTCAGTAGCTGAGGCTGGCTACGAACCTGCGCAATCCTCCTGTCTCAGCCTCCCAAGCGCTGGGAGTTACAAGTATGCACCACCATGCCCAGCTGATACAATGTTTCTTAATGACAAAATATAAATCTTTTAGGCATTAAGGTAAAAAAAAATTCAAAGTACTTGTAAAGGAAAGAAAATAATTATTGCATCACAATTTTATGCAATATCATCTTATGTTTTTAAAAAATAGAGCAATATCTTAAAGCTACAGAAGGAAAGAAGATGGGTCAAATATTTGTATCCAGGAAAATACTCCTTAAAATATAAAGGATACAAACCAAACCAGATAGTTATGACATGCAGGACCCCAGAGAGTACTGTTCCTGAGTCTCCACTAAAGAGAATACTAGAGAAAGATACTCTGACAATTAATAAAACAGTTAGAGATGTGTTGGCATAGGTCTTAGGGGAGCACTGAATATATGTAACTGAAACCCTAAGGTAAAATGATGGAGATAAAGGTGATAAAATTGAGTGTATCTAATTCTGGATCCCAGCACGAAACTAAGCACATATCAGCAAATGGGTCATTCAGGGTGACATAATTTTTTTATTTTTATTTTTTTGTGGGTCTGGAGATGGAACCCAGAGACATTTGACCTCCGAGCTATATCCCCTGCCCTATTTTTTATTCTTTATTTTCAAACAGGGTCACACTAAGTTGCAGAGGGCCTCTCTGAGTAGCTGACGCTGTCCGCAAACTGCGATCCTCTGGTCTTAGCCTCCAGAATGCTGCCACGCCCGGCTGGGGTGGCATACGGACAAAGGGACAATTGCCAAGTGTGGGGATATGGGGAACTGCCAGGAATGGTGCATTCCCCAGACTCAGTCACTAGATCCCAAGAACATGAGTGGTTCCAGTCGGTTCATGTCCACTATCAACCGCTGGGAGCAGGACAGTGGCATGAGAGAGAGAAATACAGCCAATCTAAGACTAGAAAGAGGGAGGCTGGGCAACCAGGAGCTTAAATTCACTGCCCTTCTCCTCTCTGATGTCCTTGAGGCTCCTCATTGGCAGAGACCAACCAAGAGGTGGGGGAACCTGTTGACGCAGCCAACAAGTGATACCTTATCTGGCGTGGTGGGGGGGAGACAGGGGGCTTTACAGGGGCAGGGCTTCCAGAGACACATGCAAAGGTCATAGCTAGCCGGGCGCGGTGGCGCACGCTTGTAATCCCAGCATTCGGGAG
This sequence comes from Muscardinus avellanarius, assembly GCF_963383645.1. Taxonomy (NCBI): domain Eukaryota; kingdom Metazoa; phylum Chordata; class Mammalia; order Rodentia; family Gliridae; genus Muscardinus; species Muscardinus avellanarius. Next base: position 10,095,010 of record NC_137799.1, read on the forward strand.
GCTGAGACCTGGAGGATCGCGGTTCGCGGCCAGCCTCAGCTACTTAGTGAGGCCCTCTGCAACTCAGTGAGGCCCAGTTTCAAAATAAAGAATAAAAAATAGGGCAGGGGGTGTAGCTCAGAGGTCGAATGCCCCTGGGTTCCATCCCCAGACCCGCAAAAAAAAAAAAAAAAAAAAAAAAAAAAAAAGCAAAGGTCATGTCTGAAGAAGAAGGAGAAATTTGACTTCAAGTAAGAAAAATAGCTGGCAATAAGATGACAAACTTAGAATCAATATCAATATATGCAGAAATCTTACGAGTTGGCGAGGAAAAGAATCCACAGGAAGCAGACAAACACCATGATACATCACAGAAAGGAAAATACAAATGACCTGCGAGTTTCAGACTTTCTAGAAATTACAGAAATGACCATTCAGTTAATAACAGAGCTGGGCACGGTGGGGCCTGCCTGTAATCCCAGCACTTGGGAGGCTGAGACAGGGGGATAGCAGGTTTGAGGATAGCCTCAGCAACCCTATTTCAAAATTAAAAATAAAATTAGATTGGAGGCAGAGCTCGAAATGCTAACCCAAGAATGCCCTTGGGTTCAATCCTCAAGAACCCAAACTAAACTAAACTAAAAATGGAAACTTTGACCTATTAAGTTAGGGATTTTAAAATTCAAAACAGTGAAACTGCTTATTCGAACTGGTACTGCATTTTGAGAAAAGAGAAAAAAAAATACAAAATGTTATATCTCTTGGCCCTGACATAGACGTGTCCGAATTTAAGAAAATAATCATGAATTCATTAATTATTGTATTCCGTTCACCAGTATTAGCTGATTTATACCAGAAATTATCTTTTATTTATTTATTTTTGGTGGTTCTGGGGATCCTGGAAGCCCTTCTACCTCCGGGCTACACTCCCAGACCTATTTTTATATTTTAATTTGGAAACAGGGTCTCCTAAGCCAGCGCGCGCGGCTGGCTTCGAACCTGCGCGATCCTCCTGTCTCTGCCTCCCATTTGAGCTTGACGTTCTCAAATGACATGACCATGTCCTCCTGCTATAACTGCTCTGAAACATATTATCATCTGTGTGTTATTCTAACATAGGTAGACCAAAATTTAGCCACCCACTGTTTTACAAGATTATTAGCAACATTCTCATAAGACTTTGTGCACAAGTAGAAAACAGTAGAAACTTTATACCTAGAAAAGATAATTTCTTTTGGGCGTGGTGGCACACGCTTGTAATCCCTGCACTTGGGAGGCAGAGACAGGAGGATCGCGCAGGTTCGAAGCCAGCTGGGTGCGCTGGCTTAAGAGACCCTGTTTCCAAAAATAAAAAAAGTTTAAAATAGGTCTGGGAGTATAGCCTGGAGGTAGAAGGGCTTCCAGGAACCCCAGTACCACCAAAAAAAAAAAAAAAAAGTTAATTATCTGCTGGGCGTGGTGGCGCATGCTTGTAATCCCAGTGCTTAGGAGGCTGAGACAGGAGATCGCACAGGTTCGAAGCCAGCCTCAGCTACAGAGTGAGGCTCTCAGCAACTTAGTGAGACCTTGTTTCCAAATAAAGTATAAAATAGGTCTGGGAGTGTAGCCCAGGGGTAGAAAGTCCCTGGGTTCCACCCCTAGTACCACACATACACAAAAAAGTTAATTATCTTGGATGTACTTTAATGGAAGCTGACTGACACACATAATTTGTGGTGCGTACACGCACACACATTTTTTTCTTACCAAGAAATAAAACGAACAAACAAGAACAAACGCTGAAAATAAGGAGAGAAATAATAAAGATGAATGCACTAGTCAGTGAAACAGCAAAGAAAAAAAGTAGAGAAGATAAGGTTACATATTTGATCTTGGAAAAAACTAACAGCCAGGAGCGGTGACATATGCTTGTAATCTCAGTACTTGGGAGGCTGGGACAGGAGGATTGCAAGTTCAAAGACAGCCTCATTAACTTAGTAAGGCCCTCAGAAATTTTGCCGGGCGTGGTGGCGCACGCTTGTAATCCCCGCGCTTGGGAGGCGGAGACAGGAGGATTGCGCAGGTTCTAAGCCAGCCACGCTGGTTTAAGAGACCCTGTTTCAAAAAAAAAAAAAAAAAATATATATATATATATATATATATATATATATATATATATATATATATAAACAGGTCTGGGAGTGTAGCCTGGAGGTTAAAGGGTTCCATCCCCAGTACCACCAATTAAAAAAAAAAAATTTAGTGAGACCCTGTTTCAAAACTAAAAAGAATTAGAAATGTAGTTGAGAGGTAGAATGCTCCTGGCTTCAATCCCCAGTACCAAAATAAATAAATAAATAAATAAACCAGACAGAGAGAGAGGTTAATAATAAGAGTATTATAAAGAGCTAGTTGCTAATAAGTTTAATTAAATTTCCTTAAGAAATACTTAAACATCCATTAGAGGAAAATGTAAAATGCCAGAATTTGTACGTGAAGAAGTGAACTCGTATAGATAAATAAGCCTTAACTGACAAGTATTTACAATAATGAAGTTCTAGTTGAATATCTTCTACTTCTAACCTCCCTCCAAAAACAAAAACGACCTAGACCTAGATGAATTTCAATTATTCTACATATGAATTTGACTAAACTTCTTTTTTTTTTTTTAATTGTGATACCAGGATGGAACCCAGGGGCATTCTACCTCTGAGCCACACCTCCAGACAGAATTTTTATTCTTTATTTTGAAAACAGGTTGCAAAGAATTCTATTAAACTTCTAAGAGACAGTTGTCCTCTATTTTTTCAAGTTGTTCCAGAAAATAAAAATATAGAGAACTCTGCCCAGCTATTGTTTCTAATCTATTTCTGATTCCAAAGCCAGACAGCAACTATACAAGAAAAGAAAAGGCCTAGTTTACTTATAAACTCGGGTTAAAAAATCCTAAACAGTGGTCTAGGTGTGGTGCTCAGTAGATGAGTGCTTGCCTAGTATGCACCAGGTCCTGGGTTTGATTCTTAGTACTACAAAAAACAAAAACAAAACAAGACAAAATTTCACAAGAAAACTTTTGCTAAATAAATTTAGCACTGTATTAAAGTAATGCACCATATTCCAGGAATGCAAGGATAGTTTAACATCAGAAAAAATGTTCATTTATTTCAATATATTTGAAGAGGGAGAAAAAAAAATACATGGTGGTATTAATTGATGTAGAAAGAGTATTTGATAGTGTTCAATACATTGTTATCATAAAAATTATAAAAGTTGGAGTAGAATAATATTTCCTCAATTTGATAAATATTATGTACCTCAAAGCAAATAACATACATAATAAAGACATTTTAGACAGATAGCTTTAAGGCTTCAGTATCACTTATAATTGATAATGTCTGTCACGGCACTAGAGATTCTAACTAATACTACAAGGAAGATAGGAAGATTATGAAATTTGAAAGAGAAGACATTATTTGTAGATATTATTACCCATCTAGATGAATATAAATGAAACTTACCAGGCCAGTTATTAGAATGTAAGAAATCTGCTGCTGTTGCCCGGACACAAGGTTTACCTACAAAAATCAATACTGATTGTCTACACCATGAACTACCAACTAGAAAGTGTAATTAAAAGTTTAATACATAAGTGACAAATAGGATAATTATAAAAAGTTATAATAAAATAAATGATACATGTAAATGAATGTCATAAAAATAAAACAGCATTGTGATAGAAACAAAATCACTAAGTATCTGAGAATGAAGCCAAGAACATATAAAATCTCTATCTCCGGGCGTGGTGGCGCACACTTGTAATCCCCGCGTTTGGGAGGCGGAGACAGGAGGATCGCACGGGTTCGAAGCCAGCCTCAGCTACTGAGTGAGGCTCTCGGCAACTTAGTGAGACCCTGTTTCTAATAAAATATAAAATAGTCTGGGAGTGTAGTCTGGAGGTAGAAGAGTTTCCAGGAACCCCAGTACCACCAAAAAACAAAACAAAACAAAACACAACCTCTATCAATTGAACTTGAGTAACTGACTCTCATTGTATAGAATGGAATGTTATGACCAAGTCAAACTCCCGAGACTAACTCTCAAATTTACTGAGCCCTATGTTAGTTACAGTGATTTGCGTATATGTGTATCTATGCGTATAAACATACGTATAGGTATGTAGGTGCCCACACACATATATATGTATATTATACATGGTATATACACACGCATATGTCATATATGTGTGATGTATAACATATATATAACATGTACATATATATATACACACACATATATACACATATATATTGTTTTATATGTATATAAAACAATAAATATATTCAAAAATTATATGAAATAATGGAAGGTCCATGGAGAACTAAGTAATTTTTTTAAAATAAAGGTGAAGAGGGATGATTTCCCATTAAATATTAAGACCTACTATAATACCATAGTACTTAAAATATTTTGAAGTAGGAACTTTATAAAAAATATAAAATAGAAAACTGTGGTGTGGCACAAGGAAGGACAGATATATCAACAAAACAGAATAGAGAGCCAAGACTTACATATAAGAATGGGAATTTAAAGAGAATAAAGGACGCGGTGGCCCTAGTCAGCAGGAAGGAATGAATTGTTCTGCACATCGACTCGGAAAACTGGCTCCTTCTACACAGAAAATTACAACCAGATTTCTACTTGGCCTCATGTACAAGCAGAACTCAAGATGGGCTCTACATTTAGATGCAGATGTCAAAAATCATAGGGTTAATAGAAACAAATGTCAGGGTATCGCTGGGCTCAGGGAAAGGAAAGAAAAAAAGTCACAAGACTTTAAAAGCACAAACCGTCGCGCAAAAATCTGTTGAATGTGATTACATCAAAATTAAGAAATTATGTTTAACATAGAAATAGCTGGGCTAATTAAGAGTTGGGTGATAGGATTAAGGTTTAAGGTGTTTTTTCTTTCTTTTTTCTTTTTTTTTTTTCTTTTTTTTTGGTCAAAGCCTAAAATTGGCAAGGGATTAACACCTAGAACGCACAAGGGACTCTGTGAAAGCCGCAAGAAGAGGACATCGGCTCCAGCAGAAAAATGGGCAAATGACATGACAGGTGCTTTACAGGAGAGGAAACCCCAGAAGCTAATAAGCCCGGAGTGACGCTCAGACTCATTAGCAGTCAAAGGAATGCAAATTAAAACGGGAGAGCACTTCACACCTTAAGTCTGGCAAAAACTAGAAAGCCGGGTAATACCAATTAATGGCAGACAGGAGAAGACAGGACTCCTCACACCTGGCCAACGGGAGTGTAAATTGGGACGGCCTTTCTAGAGAGCATCCCGCATCACCTATGCAAATGAAGCCACATGGACCCCCAGGACACAAAGCAGCTCCAGCAGAGGTGCACGGTGGGAAATCCGCAAGGGTGCGTGCTGCGAGTCTGTTGAAGAGATAGTAGCAATCTGGATTGACCCTACGCCTATGGGGAAGCAAAGATCACATAAACAGAGCATGCATAGTGTCTGTGTGCGCGTGCGTGTGCATGCGTGTGCATTACTGGAATTGAATCCAGGGGCTTTCTACCTTCAAGCTATGCCCCTACCCACCCAGCCTTATTTTTTTTTATTTTGAAACAGGGTCTCCTAAGTTATCAAGGGTCTCAGTTGTTCAGGCTGGCCTCAAACTTGCCATCCTCCTGTATCAGCCTCCCGAGTAATGGGATTACGGGAGTGTGCCACTATGCCCGGGTAACAGGTTTTTAAAGTTCAGTGACCAAAGGAAAAAAATAAAAAGAGAATGGCGATGTTATACGATGCCACTTCCATAAATTATAAATACATGAACACCCGCTTCTGTGCATGTGTCTTTCTCAAACCTCCAATAAACTAGCCGTCACTGGCTCGTCCACACCAGCGCTGTCACTGGTAGATGGAGCCAATTTCCCTTCATCACGCGCAACACGATGGTGGCTATGTAATGTTTTTTGCGATGCAGAGCTGGTCCAGATCTCCTTGGATTATCTGTGATTGAGAATGGGAGAGTGAATATAGGTCCTGGACAAAACCACATAACTCTACACAGTCATTGCTGTCTGTCTCAGGCCCCCTTTTCTGATTGCAATAGAAAAGAACAAATCCACCCGTCGGTGGCTGCGTACCACGCGCCTAAGGCGTGCGCGTCTTCTCTTCCAAGCCCTCCCTGGCGGCGTCCCGGCGGCGGCGATGGGGACGAGGGGGCAGCTTCCTCTGGGGGTGGGGAGGTGCCTCGGGCAGGGTGGGCAGCGTCTCTGCTCAACTTGGTCAGGAGGAGAGTCCAGAGCCCCAGGCCTAGAGCCAAGATGTTGGTGATTTTGAGTTGAGGGGCCCATCTGATGGCCCCCCATTTTTTGTGAAGCACTGCTTTATCAGTTCTTGGAAGAATTCGTTACCATTTGGGTAGAAGTTTTCTAATAATTAGCTATTTCTTGAAGATGCCATTTTCGTTTTCTTTCTTTTCTTTACTCTCTCCTTTTTTGGGGAGGTGGAGCTGCTGGGATTGAACTCAAAGGCATTCTACCTCTGAGCCACACCTAGCCTTATTTTATTATTTTATTTTATTTTATTCTGAGAAAGGATCAAAGTTCCTGAGGTCTTGATAAGTTGCTGAGGCTGGCCTTGAATCTGCAATCCTCCTATCTCAGCCTCCCAAGTACTAGGATTATAGGCGTGTACCACCATGCCTAGCTGAATATGCTATTTTGGAAGACACCTATATTCCATCTGGTCGGCACGCACCTTCCTTTTGGCTAAGCCCCTGTTCTTGGCAGGTGGCTTCTACCTGGAGCAGCTGGTGCTCAACCCCCACCCACGAGACCCACCACTCTCCGTGATCCTAAGTGGGCAGGCTTGCTGCCCCAGGGTGCGGCTTCTAAGAACTGGAGTAGAGCCCTGCCCAAGTCACATAAACCCACACATACCCCAATACATAACAGAAACCCACACAGCCTCTTCTTAAAATGCTAATCCAGTAACATACAAAAGCCACAGACTGGCGGGTGTGGTGGCACACACCTTCAAGCCCGTGCTTGGGAAGCTGAGACAGGAGGACCGCGGGTTCAAGGCCAGCCTCAACAAGTGAGAGCCTATTCCAAAATAAAAATTAAAACAGGGCTGGGGGTGTAGCTCAGAGATAGAAGGCCCCAGGGTTCAATCTCCAGAACCAAAGAGAGGGCTGGGGACCGACCGGGAGGTGGCCCGACAGCTTCTCAGTAAGGCTCTGAGTGATGGAAGGAGTGCACATATACATCTGTATCCCTGGTGTGTGTGTGCGTGTGCATGTGTGCGCACACATGCACACACGCGCGCGCGCACACACACACACACACACACACACACACACACAGACTCTCCAGCCCTGATATCCCTTATCTGTTGCTGCATAGAAACCTACACCAATCTGGGTTGCAGGGACCATTCCACCCGTTGCTGGGTCCTGTAGACTCGCCCTCCAGCAGCGCTGGGTTGGGGCAGGGTGGCCCATCTTGGCAATCCCAGGCCCAGGGCCTCCTCTGGGAAGCATCAAAATGGCGTGCAGGTGCCCACTCACAGGCCTGGCACCCGAGCCGGCTGGCCTAAGTGGCTGGTGCCCACCACCTCTCTCTCCCTCGCTCAGCTTCAGGCTGTCCCTGTGACTGCTCTCACCGGGCTTCTCAAACAGCAGCTGGGGCTGCAGGGCGGGGTGCTCTGTGCACAAGGGGAGGCCGCACCGCCTTCGCGAGCTGGCCCTGGGAACCTCCTGGTGCTACCCTCCGCTGCTTTGGTGGAAGCAGGCACCAGCCCACGTTTGCTCAAAGCTGGGTGTAGCAGCGCACGCCTGTAATCCCAGTACTTGGGAGGCCGAGGCAGGACCATCGCGAGTTCAAGGACAGCCTCAGCAAGTCCCTGTTTCAAAATAAAAAATAAAAAGGGTCTAAGAGGTAGACCCCTGGGTTCAATTAAAAAAAATTTAAAAAAAGAAAGAGATAAAGAGAGGAGGGGGGAATAGATCCCATCTCTTGATCAGAGGAACATGAAAGGACTTACACATTTTTAATTAATTAATTAATTAATCAAATAATTAATTTATTGTTGCACTGGAGGCTAAACTCAGGGGCATTCTACCTCTGAGCTGCATCTCTAGCCCTATTTTATTTTATTTAATTTTATTTTAACAGGGTCTCTCTAGGTTGGTGAGAGTCTCACTATTAGCTGAGGCTGTCCTCAAGCTCGCAATCCTCCTGCCTCAGCCTCCCAAACACCGGGATTACAAGCGCGCGCCACCACGCCCGGCTGCAACCATGATTTAAAGTGTCCACTCACACCTGCGCACACAAGACTGCTTATGCAGGCACACCTAGATACACACACACTCGTGTACAGATCCATGCCTATATGTAAACACACACCTCTATTCTGAGAGCAGACACGCCCAAACACATATGTACACGCGACCCAGCCACACGAGCGTGCCTGCAGTCACACCTGTGCACACACGCACGCAGCGGCGGCTGGGTGCCTGGCGGACGCGGGGTGCGCCTTCCCTCTGCTCCCCTTCCCCCGTGGCAGGGACTTAGCAAGAAGCAAAACAAATAACCTTGCGGTGTTTAAATAAGCGAAGTTTTGTGCAAAGCAGAGGTTAATGTACTTTATTGTTCAATGTCATGTTTATAGTGGATTGGTGGAGGGAAAGATGTGATTAATTGCGCCGAAGCCCACGGATCTACAATTATTTGGTGGTTGTGAACAAATAGAGAACTGGGTATTCATCATATTCAAATGAGGCAGCAGAATAAATAATGGCGGGCGGGCCTGGAACAAAACCAAGGCGTGTTCCCGGCTTGTCAAGCAGACGCGGGGCACGGGGCGGCGGCGGGAGCCGAACCCGCGTCCGTCGGGGCCCTGGCAGCGGGGCGTTCATTCCTGTCACACCTCCAGCCTGGGCCTGCGAGCTTGGGAATCCGGGCGCCAATTTCCTAATAAAGACTTGTTTCCGGCGGGCGGGCGGGGGCCAGATCTTCATTAGCCCTGCCCGGCCGCGGCACAGGCGGGCACTGGCTCGGTGTGCCCGCCATTCATCATGATTTGGTCCTCCACTTTGTCACCGCGCGGGGACTTAAGGAAGATAGATGGTACACGATGTTGTCTCCTCGGCAGACGCTTTCTGCTCCGGTAAGTGTGTCCGATGCAGAATTATTTTGCTACTTTATTATTTCCCACTGAGTGTTTGTCAGAGCTGCGGCTCTAGGAAGGGCCGAGTTGTTTCCTGTCACTCAGGAATGTCTCGGGAGCGTGACGCCTGGCTGGGTTCTCCAGCCAGCTGGAACCCCGGCTGGGTCCCCAGGTGGGCTGCGGGGGCCCCGGGGCCTGGGCCACTGCGAGTGTCAGATGCCACAGAGCCAGGGGGAGCCGCAGGAGGGGACCCGGGGACCCGGGAGCTGATCCGGTCCGTGTTCAAGGGCTCCAGCCCCGGGCCTGCTGGAGCCAGCTGGTGGGGCCAGGGCCAGGCGAGGCCCTGATTCTGGTGCCCGCTGCTAGCAGCAGCTGAGCCCCAGCTCTGACCAGGGCCACAGAGGGGCGAGAGGTGACTGGCAGGGATCCAGGTTAGGTGAAGGTCACAGGAGCCTAAAGGTGGGGCTGGGGGTGGTGAGTTCAGCCTGAAGCCCAGAGCCCAGCTCAGAGCTCCGTGTTCAGATTCTAGAACCTGAGGGAATACGGGCATCCTCCCAGGCGGCCTTGGGACTTAGCCCTGGGATCTGAAGGTGAATCTGGCCCCCGGGGGAAGGTGGGGCATCTTGGGCTCAGCAGGGGTCTCTCCACTCACTAGAGGTGACCAGGGGCCGTGGGGGCCCCCCTCAAGTGCATAGATTAGCTGGTCGGGATTGGCCAGGACCTACTTTTCTTTACCTTCTCTAGGCTGCTGTGGATGGAGAAGCCAGAAGGACGCGGGAGGTTCAGAGAATGCTTTAAGGTCCAGAACGAGAGGAGCCCAAGCAGGAGCACCCGGGCCTCTGAAGCAGGCACCCGACCCCCTCCCCTCCTCAAAGTCTATCCAGAGGCCACTGATGCCGGACAAAGCGCACAATCCGGGGTCAGCGAGGCCCGGGCGCAAAGCCCTCACCAGTTATGATGGTCCCAAGCCTCAGTTTCCCCATCTGTAAAGTGGGCACACCAAGACAGCCGCCGTTTTGCATGTTGCAGCTGTTCCCTGGACTCGGGGGCTCCCTCCCTGCCTCTTTTCTCTCTGGTTCTTGGCTGCTAGAAGGCTTCTCATCTAGCCGGTTCACACGGGCCTGGTTGCCTGTCACCGGGTCTCCAGCTGTGGGCTTCCTGGCTGACCTCCAGTGAGACTCTGCCTGCCCACCCGTCCACGGCCCCGCGGCCCTTGGCAGACGGTCCAGAGGGAATCGGTTTCTTGCAGGAAACCTCCAAGCCCATCAGAGTCTTCCTCTAGCCAGGCCGGCTGAGCCCTGGGCGCGGTTCGGGCCCAGCTCCCGCCATCCCCTAGATCCAGCCAGAGCCTCCCTGTCCACACCACAGCCCGGGGAGGAAGGAGCTGCCCTCATCCCCATCTTGCAGCAGGGAAACTGCGCCTTTGCAGGCCAAGTACCCCGCTGAAGGTAGTGTGGCAGTCACTCAATGAGCAGGGCGTTTTGGACTGGGGGGAGGGAAATAGGAAGCTGGCTGGCTCATTGGTGGAGAGGCCCTGATTGACATACATTATGTCCAATCAGGATTCAGCCCTATTTGGTACAGGCTACTTTGCTTGGCCCACTGAGAAGGTTCTCAAACCGTCCCTCCCCCAATTTCTGTATTCATTCAGTAAAGACCAAGGACTGGTTCCTTGGGTGTTACCGCTGTGCAGGGAGGTAAAATCCAGCAGAGCCCCGGAGGGGCTGCCAGGCTCCCAGAAGAGGCCCAGAAGATGGAGGGTCTGGAGAAGCCACTAGTAGCATCTGGAGAGCCCAGGGAGTGAGGAGCCAGCGGCTCCCTGGAGGGGTGGGAGGGTCACCACCCAGAGGCTTCCAGCCTCAAACACTGTTCCCATGCCCCTCTCCCCGGACTGTGGCTCCTGCCTCTACTCTCAGAGTGTTTTGCTCTTTTCCTTCCTTCTGTCCGTCCATCCATCCTTTTTGTGTGTGTGTGGTACTGAGGATTGAACCCAGGGGCATTCTACCTTTGAGTGACACCCCTAGCCTTATTTTTTATTTTTTTTATTTTTAAAGGGGTTCTTCTTTGTCTTTTTTTTTTTTTTTTTTTGGAACCAGGGATCGAACCCAGAGCGCCACACCTGCGAAGCAGGCGCTTTGCCACTGAGCTACATCCCGGCCCATATTCTTTTTATTTTTTAATTTTTTTAATTAAAAAAAATTTTTTTTGGTGGTACTGGGGTTCCTGGAAGCCCGTCTATCTCCGGGCTACACTCCCAGACCTATATTATTTTTGGAAACAGGGTCTCCTAAGCCAGCGCGGCTGGCTTCGAACCTGCGCGATCCTCCTGTCTCTGCCTCCCAAGCGCGGGGATGACAAGTGTGCGCCACCACACCTGGCTATTCTTTTTATTTTTGAAACAGGGTCTCACTGAGTTGCGAAGGGCCTCGCTAAGTAGCTGAGGCTGTCCTCAAACAGCAATCCTCCAGTCTCAGCCTCCTGAATGCTGGTGAGGAGGTAGAAAGGAAGTAGGCAGATAGGGGAGAGGCCTCGGCCGAAAAACTTAATTTCCTGAGGGGCGACAAATACTAATTAACTTCCAAGGTTCCTAAAAGAGACCAACTCTTCCAAGGTTCAGAGATAAGAAGGACCAAAGCTTCTCAAAACCATCTGTTTACTAATCAACAAACCCAGGAGACATCACTGGAGCAAGTCTGACACCCCTACGGAAAGGAGACCCCTCAAAGGACATGCAAATTTTAAGAACTGCTTCCCAGACTCCAACCAACAGAGGACATGCAGACATATATAAACCTCTAGCGCTGTCACCAGGAAGGTTTTTCCCTCTCTGGGAACCCCGCCCCATTGGGGAGCTTCTCTCTTTCACAGGTTGCGTTAGCTTTGAGAGAAGGTGGAGTGCAATTAAAGGCATTTGGCCCAGGCTACACTCGGGTAGTGACCTGAAGGCCTCTGCTGGACATCAAGGCCAACCAGGGCCCCTAGGGGTGACCTGCACTTCCTTTCTGGCAGATCGCGTGGACTTTGGGAGAAAGCAGCTTGCAACTGAAGGCACTTGGCCCGGGCTACACTCGGGTAGTGACCTGAAGGCAGCTGCTGGGCATCAGAGTCCCAAGAGCCCTTAGGGGTGTTCGGCCACTTTCCCCTCTTCCCTGTTGCTTCCAATAAACCTTTTACTCCCCTTTCTGTGGTCTGCGGGTGTCATTCTTCGCTCACCGCAGACAAGAATCTGGTAACGAAACACCGAGTTTCTTCTCAAGAAACTCTGCTTCATCTTAAGGAAACGGCGTGTTTCTTCTCAAGAAACCCCGTTTCACTGGGATCACAAGCGTGCATCACCACGCCCGGCCTGTCCATTTTTGTACTGGGGATAGAACCCAGGGACATTCTACCTCTGAGCTACACCCCCGGCCCTAGTTTTTATTCTTTATTTTGAAACAGGGTCCTGTCTCAGCCTCCCAAGTACTGGGATTACAAGTGTGCGCCACCGCGCCCGGCTCCGGTCTCCTCTGTTATCTGAAGTCTCTTTCCTTTTCCTTTCCTGTTTCCTCTCCAGCTTCCACATAAGAGAGGGAGCATACAACCCTGAGACTGGCTGACCTCCCTTAGCACAATGGTCTTCTCAAGTTCTATCTTTATTTATTTATTTATTTATTTATATTTTGCAATACTGGGGATGGAGGCCAGGGGCATTCTACTTCTGAGCTACATCCCTCGCCCTATTTTTTTTTTTTTTTTTTTTTTTTTTGCCGGTCTGGGGATGGAACCCAGGGGCATTCGACCTCCGGGCTACACCCCCTGCCCTATTTTTTATTCTTTATTTTGAAACCGGGTCTCACTGAGTTGCAGAGGGCCTCACTAAGTAGCTGAGGCTGTCCGCGAACCGCGATCCTCCAGGTCTCAGCCTCCCGAATGCTGGGATTACAAGCGTGCGCCACCACGCCCGGCTTTATTTTTTTCTTTTAATTCTTTATTTTAAAACACGTTCTAAGTTGTAGAGGACAACTAAGTAGAGCCTCTAAGTAGCTGAGGCTGGCCTCAAACCCGTGATCCTCCTGTCTCAGCCTCCCAAGTACTGGGATTCTACCAGGCCTGGCTAAGTCCTGCCTATTGTCTTACAAATAACTTTCCTCAGCCTACCTGTTTGAAACCTAAACTTTGACCTCGGCATTCAAAGTCTTTCATGACCCAGCACCAACCTAAAGCAATGCTACCGTGCTCTAAGCCACCACGTGGTCACTGAAATCCTTTCTTGACTTGCATTTTGTCATCTGTGAAATGGGGATAACAATCCCACCTGCTGTGACAAGCCGTGCGTCCCACAGATGTGGGCCAGGACACAAGCTCTCCTCATTAGCCTGTTGTCAATCTTCCCCTGGGGTGGTGGGGACGGTATTCACTCCCCTTGAGACCCGGTGGGCTTGGGTCACTGCCCCGACAGATACATTTCTGAAGCCAGGTCCTTAGAATGCCATGTGCTTTGGTCTTACTCTTTTGAGACGCCCTTTTTGGAACCTAGCAGCTATGCTGTGAGGAAGCCACACAGCCGCATGGACAGGCCATCGCGGTGTCCTGTCCACAGTGGACAGCGACCCACCTGCCCCTCCAGCGAGCCATCCTGAGAGTCATCTACTAAAGTCAATGTGGCGTGGAGAACACTCTGCCCGGTCCTATGGCCAAATAAGCCATGCTTGCTATCTCAGACTGGGGCAGCTTGTTACACAGCGAAGATAGCTGAAATACCCCATGGGGTCATGGCGGGGAGAATGAAATATTTCAGTTTGCTAGGACTGCCATAGTAAGTACCACAGACCCCAGGGCTTAGAGGACAGAAATATTTTTTTTTCCCTCTTTTGGAGGCTGGGAGTCTGAGACTGAGGTGCCGATAGGTTTGGTGTCTTCCGAGGCCTCTTTTGTTGGCCTGTAGGAAGCGGTGTCCTCCCGTGCCTTCTCTACTCTTCCCTCTGTGCACACAAGTCACTCTTCTTGTTATATTTATTTAGGGCCCGTCCCCAATGGCCCCATTTTAACTTCACAACCTCATTAAAGACCTGTCTCTGAGCCAGGCATTGTGGCACACGCCTATAATTCTAGGATTTGGGAGGCTGAGATAGAAGGATTGCAAGTTTGAGGCCAGCCTCAGCAACTTAAAGAGAGCCTGTTTCTAAATTAAAAATAAAAAGCTGGGCGTGGTGGTGCACGCTTGTAATCCCTGAGCTTGGGAGGCGGAGACAGGAGGATTCGAAGCCAGCCCTGCTGGCTTAGGAGACCCTGTTTCCAAATAAAAAATATAAAGTAGGTCTGGGAGTGTAGCCCGGAGGTAGAAGGGCTTCCAGGAACCCCAGTACCACCAAAAAAATAATAAAATAAATAAATAAATAAATAAATACAAATAAATAATAAAATAATTTATTATTGTATTAATAATAAATTGGGTGGAGCTCAGAGGTATATTGCCCCTGGGTTCAATCCCAAAACAAACAAACAAACAAACAGTCTCTGTGCAAGGTCACATTCTGAGGTAGTGGGGGTCAGGATGCAATATATGAATTCGGGGTTTCGGTCCAACCGTAAAAAGAAAAATATGAAAAATATAAAATGCTGAGGGCAGTTCCTAGCGCACAGTAGGTGAGCAACACGCATCATCATGATTGTAACAGCGTCATGACTGCAACTACCGCACACAGCCCTCTGCAGCACGGGCTCCGCTCCGGTTAAGGCCTCCTCTCGGCTGCGTCCTCGGCCTGCGGCCCCAAGACTGCTGCCCAGCCCCAAGCCTTCCTGTTGAGGAGGCCCCGCTGCAAAGCCCGAGGCCCCACCTCCTGCTTTTGGGCTCCTACAGTCTGTGGCCGGGCTCCAGTTAGCAATTACTCTGAAAGGCTGTATCTCTGGATTTTCTGAGCTAAGGCTTTGTTTTGTTTTGCAGTATAGAAACAGTGGTGTCCGTCCTCTCTCTCTCTCTCTCTCTCTCTCTCTCTCTCTCTCTCTCTCTCTCTTTCGTGTGTGTGTGTGTGTGTGTGTGTGTGTGTGATGCTGGGATTGAACCCAGGGTTTTTCTACCTCTGACCTATACCCTCAGTCCATTTTATTTTTTTAAATTAGGAAACAGGGTCTTGCTAAGCCCCCCACCCCGTGTGTGTGTGTGTATGTGTGTGTGTGTGCGCCTGTGTATGTGTTTCTGGAGATTGAACCAGGGCCTTTCTACCTCTGAGCTATACCCTCAGTCCTATTATTATTATTATTATTATTATTATTATTATTTTTTTTTTTTTTTTTTTTGGTGGTACTGGGGTTCCTGGAAGCCCTTCTACCTCCGGTATACACTCCCACGGGCTACACTCCCAGACCTATTTTTTAACATTTTTATGTGGAAACAGAGTCTCTTAAGCCAGCGAAGCTGGCTCCGAACCAGTGCGATCCTCCTGTCTCCGCCTCCCAAGTGCGGGGATTACAAGCATGCGCCACCATGCCCGGCCTATTTTTTTTTAACTTGGAAATAAGGTTTCTCTCTAAAGTGTCTGACTTCAAGCCTGAGATCCACCCGTCTCAACCGCCCAAGGACTGGATCCTAGGCGTGTGCTACCACACCCAGCTGGCTTTCTTATTTTGATTATAATAATAATTTGTGTTTAGTTTATAATATCAAGACAATAGAGAAAAGTTTAAAGAAGAAAGCGACAATCACCTACAATCAATGACACGTCTTTTTTTTCCTCTGGAATTTTTCATATGTGTATATTATATCTGTGTGTGTGTGTGTGTGTGTGTGTGTGTGTGTGTGTAAAATCAATTACAGGAGGCACCACTGATTTAATTGCACAGCTCTTAGGGGGAAAAGAACTCTGCATTAAACATATATATTAATTGAAATACCCTGATTTGAAGAACATTAAAATGTTTAAAAAGGACATCTAAGAATCAAGAAATGTGACTCTACATATATTAATGATTTTCAAAATGAGGATTTCTTAATACTGTGGGTTGATTGGATTGTTTTGGTTTTGTGGTGCTGGGGATTGAACCCAGGGGCATTCTACAACTGAGTTATACCCCAGCCCTTTTTCTTTTTATTATTTATTTATTTATTTATTTATTTAGGTGGTACTAGGGGTGGAACTCAGAGGCTTTCTACCTCCAGGCTATCCTCCCAGACCTATTTTATATTTTCTTTGGAAACAGGGTCTCACTAAGTTGCTGAGAGCCTCACTAAGTAGCTGAGGCTGGCTTCGAACCTCTGTGATCCTCCTGTCTCAGCCTCCCAAGCGCGGGGATTACAAGCGTGCGCCACCACGCCCGGCATATTTTTATTTTTTATTTTAAAGCAAACTTTCACTAAATTACTGCATGTTGGCCTTGACCCTGTGCTCTTCCTGCCTCAGCCTCCTGAGTACTGGGATCACGGTGTGTGCCACTGCACCCGGCTCCCACCTATCTGTCGTTCCTCAGTTCTCCCGTATGTGTTGAGGTCTCCCAGCGATGGCTCCCTTGGGAGGGCAGTCTGGAAGGACCCTGTCCAGGCCTCTGTGTTCTCCCAGCCTGCACCAGGGACACAGCTCGTCAAGGTCACACCACTATCTACTTGTGAATTTGGCGAAACTGTGGCTCAGGGAGATTAAACCGCACACGAGCAGCGGCTCTTGGATTTAAGACCACAGCTGGTTCCAGAACTATCTTATTTTTCAATCTGAGGTGCAGAAAGTTAATCAAATATCTCAGTTGCAGGTTTGAGGCCAGTGCACCGAATCCCAGTGAGACCCTATTTCAAAATAAAAAAATAAAGCTGAGCCTGGTAGGTGGACACTTGTAATCCCAGTACTTGGGAGCCTGAGACAGGAGGATCGCAGGTTTGAGGCCAGCCTCAGCTACTTAGTGAGGCCCTCTGCAACTTAGTGAGACAGTGTTTCAAAATAAAGAATAAAAAATAGAAAGAATGCCCCTGGGTTCAATCTCCAGTACTGAAAAATAATAAGAAGAAGAGGAGGAGGAGGAGGGAGAAGGAGAAGAAGGAGAAGGAGGAGGAAGAGGAGGAGAAAAAATAATTAAAAAATAAAAGCACAGATGGGGATTGAACCCTGGCCTCTTTGGGAGTGCTTAGGGACTGAGCACAAGTCTACACTAGCCAGGGGGCTGCCTCCTCCCTCTCTGCACAGCTGTGGGATGCGGAGGCCTGGGCCAGGAGGGTAGACAGGGCTGCTCTGCGGCAGCCGGCCCCAGCTGCCACGAGGTCCAACCCTGGCTCTCCAGGTCTGTGTCTGGTTTCACTCTGAGTTGGCCCAAGAGCAGCCCTCATCTGGACGGAGAGGCCAGGGTCTGGAGGGAGACCTGGGCACCTGCTCCTCCCAGGCTCCGCACTGGCCTGGCGTTGCGCTCCTGCAGCCACACGGTGGCAGTGTTGGCACCGAATGCAAGCTCAGCCTGTGCCTGCCAGATGCCTTCAGAGCCCCCATGGCTGGCCATGCACGCCACATGTGCACACCGTGTACACAAAAGGGCGCGTGTGCAGGGTGGGCTGCGAGCGTGCGTGCGCCAGTGTTCAGAGGCACTTGTCCGTGGGGAGTGTCTGGAGGGGTCAGCGTGCTTAGGTACAAACGTGGGCTTGCTTTCCTGGGTAGACACGATCATGCCTCTGCTGTGTGTGTGTTCAGTGCCTTTGTGTCTCTGGCTGTGTGTGTGTGTGTGTGTGTGTGTGTGTGTGCGCGCTTATATCTGTGAGAATACCTCGTGTGCAAAAGCATATCTGTGCCTCTGGTTTGCACATGTGCTGTGTGGGTGTAGGTGTGTGTGTGTGTGTGTGTTTCTGATTGTGCCTCTGGGTACAAGGACTGGGAGCCAGTCTGAGGCTGTGTATGTTTGGGTGTCAGGACACACCCAGGTCAGGGCTCCTGGGGCTCTGCCTCCGCCCGCCCTGGCCCCTGCCCTCTCTGACCCTCACCTGCACGGACAGAGGCTGATTCCCGCCCCCGGACCCCCAGCCTCAGATTACACTCACTGTGTGCCCTGTAAGATACCCGCTTCCTCTCCAGGCCCCCACATCTTTCTCTGGGGCTTCCTCCTGCTGAACACCAGCTCCAGCAGTTTCAGAAGCGCATGGGGGAGGAGACCGCCGCCAGACCCCTTGCCTGCCGGGAACTAAGTCCCTCTCCTGCACCCAGTTCCTGTCAGCCCCTGCCCGGCAGGACAGGAGGCTCCATAGCTCCCCTCCCTGGGAAGGGGCTCCCTCATCTCCAGGGTGCCAGGTGGGTGCAGACACCGGTGCTCGGCTGGGTCCCCACCCTCAGACTCGAAGCACCGAGGCCTCTGCCAGGGACCCCGGCGGGGAACAGCATCTCAGGCTCGTTTGCCCAGCCCTGGAGCAGAATCCTGGCTCCCTCTCCAGGCCTCCTCTCTCGCCCTGTGCAGGCATTTCACAGCGTGGGTGCCAGCTCCCTCCCCCTGCAGGGCGAGGGTCCCGGGTGCCATGTCTGGCCACGTCTGGCCACCCTTCCCCCCCACGGTTATTAATAATTGGGTATTAGGCGAGAGGCGACGATCGATTCCGGCGCGGGCGGCTCCAGGTCGGGGTAATTTATGGAAACACTGGCGTCCCCGGTGATAAATAATGAGGTGATCGCAGAGATGGGTCACCAGCGAGTGGCCTGCATCCTGCTGCCCGGTCGCGAGCACACCAGCTCATAAAGGAGGGAGAGAGGGAAAGACCCGGGCCGCAGCTAAAGACAAAGGATGCTTGAAGAAACACCGGGAGAGCTGAACCGCGGCTCACGGGGCGGGCGGCGGGGCTGGTGGGACAGGGAGGCGGGCGAGAAGGACAGAGCGCCCAGTGAGGACCCAGACACCCAGCAAGAGACACGGCGGAGGAGGGAGGAGACACGGAGGAAACAGAGCCAGAGAGAATGCCCGGAGAGACCGGGGCTGGGCAGGACAGGGACAGCCGGGCGCGGAGACAAAGAGAGGAGACCCCCGTGACAAAGGCCAGCCGCACGCAGGCCCACTGTGTGCCTCCCTCTCGGTGTTAGCCCACTTTATCATCATGACAGCCCAGAGTGACCCGAAGCCTGGGTACCATTTGGTGCAGTCCCAGCTCTGCCCCCGCCCCAGCTGCGTGGCGGGGCAGGTCACTTCTCTCCTGACCCCCGTGAGCTCGGGGACCAGTGCCCGCCCGGCGCTGATGTACGCTGGCTGCTGGCGTCTGGTTGAGCCTGTGGTTCCATTTGTGCGATTCTCTTCTATCCATGGGGTGTGGAGTCTCCCACAAGTGAGCCAGGGCAAGGGGGGTGAGAGGGGCCAGAGTGGGGTGAGAAGGGCATCCCCGCAGGGCGAGGCCGTGGGCACCGAGGCGGGACTCAGGGTGGCAGCCGGTTTCTGGGACACAGCAGGGCAGCATCTCAAGCCCCGTGGACCCCTTGAAGGCCCAGTTCCCTCCTCCCAGCGCCTGGATCCCGCCCGCTGTAATATAGCCCCCGCCCTGGAGTCACCCCAGGGCTGGGGAACTCACTAGCATTCATGGGGCTCTAACGAGAAGAAGGTCCTTCCTCAAAACCCGCCTTCGCGTATCGTCTTGATGGCTTCAGTTTGTTCTCCCCCTTGCCCCCTCCCCTTACTGCACCCCAACTTTCTGTGCCCCCCCCATGTTGCTCCCAGGCTGGCTGTTCTCCTGGGAGGCTCAGCCCGGCGGCCTAGCAAGGGCCAAGGGCTGGAACCAGCCTGCTGCCCAGAGCCCTGTGTTAGAGAGGCATCGGGGCCAGCCCAGGGTGGAGGGGGCCGCTGCTCTCGCCCTCTTTTCCTGGTGGGAATCAACAGGAATCCACCCATCTGTAGGCATTGATGCTGCCCCGCCCCGGCTGTGTAGAGCGGGGCGCGCTCTGTGAGGCCCGCCCGGGCTGGTGGCCCGGCCTGACATTCACTATTCACTGACCAGGGACTCACAGGTCCTCCGATCCGCCAGAGCCCCGGGGCCCACTAGTGTCACAGGGTCTGGTGCAGGGTGGTCAGCAGCGGAGGAAAAGCCTCTTCCGTGGTTCCTGCTCTTATTAGGCCCCCCTGCCCCCTGGGGGGCCAGGACTCTCCTGTAAGTCATTGCCATGTTTGGGAGCTTGGGAGAGCTCGTAGGCTCCCCAACACGGTGTCCACACAGGCCCAGGCTCGGCTCTCTCCGCCCTGGCTCGGAGCCGGCACAGCTGGCTTCCCCCTGCTCGGTGGCGCCTGCAAAAGGACCTTGACACACTTCGCCAGAACAGAGCAGGACTGAGCCCTGGGCGCTCGCTGGAGACGCCTTTGGGGGGGCATCGCTGCCACACTGACGGTTACCTGTTTATGTTTTTGGTCGCCCTCCAGATAAGCACATGGGCCTTGGTGTGGCCTCTTCCCAGTAGACCCATAGCTGACCGCTTCCTCCTCCTAGGGACGCACAGTGCACCCCTAGACACCCCACTCTAGAATCTTGACTGAGATACTGAAATTCAGGATATCGCCACTCCTGATAACACACACGGGCATACATGCGCGCACAAACACACACTCCAATGGGCATGGCTGGGGTGGGCAGCAGGGCCCACAAGTGTATATTGGGTGGGGGAAGGACAGAGGGGACTGTGTTGAGAGCGGTCAGCTGGAACCAGCTGGGGGAGGGACGGAGCAGGGCGACCCTTTGTGGGGTGGGCAGCCAGGAGCCTTCTGGAGCCGAGTGTTGGGAGGTCGGCCGGCGCTGGGGAGGCAGCCCCGTGAGGGAGGAGCCTGGAGGGGGGGGTGGACAGCCGGCTCCCCCAGGCAGGACGGGCTGACTCTGGGGGTTGTCAGTGGGGGATGGAGAAGCCCCAGATCATAGTGGGGACCCATTATCAGAGGGCGGTGCTGCTGGGGGGCATCTGGCTGAGGGTAATGGGCCTAGGCGGCTGGGGAGGGGTGCGAAGGAGACCCGGGGACAGGAGTACTGTGGGGAAAGAGCCTGGGCCCCAGAGCCGGGGTTGGCAGGGCCTCCTGGTGGTGAGCGCCCTGGAGGGAGGGCCTTCGGGGCTGCCCCCACTGGGCGGGCAGAGACCTCTGTCTACACCTGCCCAGGGTGCTCAGCATTGAGTCCTGGAGGCCGAGTGGATGCAGGGCTCTGGAGATTCAGGACAGGGAGCCGCTGCCCTGGGGCGCAGACTGGATTTGGGAGGAGCCCTTTGGGGGGTCGTCAGCCAGCCAAGGGGCTTTCTCAAATCTCTCCTTAAGGGCCGGCATGGCGGAGATTTAGCTTTACTCTTCAAGGTAACTAGCCCTTTGCAGGGGAGATAAGCGGGTGCCCGCTGGACCCTGACTGCCTTGGGCCCAGGGTCCCTGCCCGCCCGGCCCAGCCTCCACGCAGAGGGCCGTGGGGCCCCCGGCTGCTGGCCAGGGCGGCTTTACTCAGCTCTCACTCCCCGCAGGCCACCCTGCAGCTCCCTCCTGGCGCGGGCAATCCGTCCACGGGCCTGGGCGCCTGGCAGCGCAGGCCTCCTCCCTCTCTCAAGGGCTGCGGGCCGGCCCTCCCCACCCGGGGCCTGGATGCGCAGCGGGGCGCAGGGTGGCGGAGGGGGCAGCTGCGCTGGAGGCCGGGAGGGCCGGGCTTTCTTCCCCACCTCCAACCTCAGGGAGAATAAAAGTTTGTGAAATATTAGTTTAATAAGACATGCGACTACTATTAAGGATCCGAGCCGGCCTTATTTATTATTCATGCGGCCGCGTGATTTAGGGGCGAGGGGGTCCACAGAGGCTCGGCCGCCGCCTCCGCCCCCCCAACACCGCTCCGGGGTCCCCAGCACAACGCCCTGGGGGGGGGGCATGGACTGCGCAGGCGCGGCCTCCAGGAGGCGAGAGGGCTGAGGCCAGGTCCTGCCTGCGCCCCCGAGGCCGCTCCCCACAGCTGCCCGGGCCAGGCCTGGGGGCCTCTGGCTCCAGCGGACCCTCTGACTTCCCCTGCTCCCAGAGGGCGAGGCCTGAGGCAGGGGCAACAAACTGGAAGTCAGGAGGGTCCCAGCTTGCTGTGTGACCTTAGACGGGTCCCTTGCCTTCTCTGTGTCAACTAGAGGGTGGAGCGGATCATCCGAAAGTTTCTCAGGGTTTTTTGTTTTTCTTCTTTCTTTCCTTCCTTTTTTTGCGGGTCGGAGATAAAACTGTTACACAACGAAACACACACACTGTAGGTGTGCGAGCCTGGAACACTGACTAATGCCCCTAGCTAAAAATGACCCCCTGAATCACTCTCACTTCTGCGGAACATTTCTGCTTTCATTCTTTCCAATCCGCTTCTTCCTCTTTTCCCAGAGATATCCGCTGCCCTGATTCTTTTGCCATACACTGGGTTTGCTTGTTCTTGGACCCTATAGCAATGAAATCATCCTGTATGTACTCTTTTGTGAATTTTTGTGTGTGTGTGAGCAGTTCATTTTCATTGCTAAATAATATTCCATTCTATATGCAGACCATGTTTTCTTTCTTTCTTTTTAACCCTTTTGCCTATTGATCAAAAATTGTTCCCCGGGATTGGTTTTCATGCATAATAATTTCTTGTCATTATAACTTGAATTCAGCCGGGCGTGGTGGCGCATGCTTGTAATTCCACACCTGGGAGGCGGAGACAGGAGGATCGCATGGGTTCGAAGCCAGCCTCAGCTACTGAGCGAGGCTCTCAGCAACTTAGCGAGACCCTGTTTCCAAAGAAAGCATAAAAAAGGTCTGGGAGTAGAGCCCAGAGGTAGAAAGCCCCTGGGTTCCACCCCCAGTACCACACACACACACACACACACACACACACACACACACACACACTTGATCTAACTCAGGGCCTGGAGAATGGATCTCAACCACTGCTTCCTGACGGGTTATCCTTACACTCCAGCGGGAGAGTCCCGCCTTACGTTGCCCGGCATCCCCGCCACCGCTCCACGCTGCCAGCCTTGTGTTGTGGTTTCAGTTTTAACACATTCTGTTGGGAGCGGCGGTGCTTCATGGCGACTTCCCCTATCACTGAATGCTGTTGATTACCTTTCCCTGCGGTTATTGCCTATTTCTACGCTTTCTTTTGTGAAGGGTGTGTTGTGCTTATTTTCTATTTGGGCTGCCATTTTTGTTTTTTATTAATTTTAGGATGGATTCATATATTAAGAATACAAGCTGGCGGTGGCGGTATATACCTGTAATCCCAGGACTTGGGAGGCTGAGACAGGAGGATCGCAGATTTAAGGCCAGTCTTAAATCTAGCACTGTAGTGAGAACTTGTTTCAAACTAAAAAATACAATAGGGCTGGTGATGTATCTCAGAGGTTGAATGCCCTTGGGGTTGACTTCCTGTTCAACACACACACACACACACACACACACACACACACACACACACACAGGCATGTGTGCAAAAAATAGAATGTAAGCTTTCTTTCTTTCTTTCTTTCTTTCTTTCTTTCTTTCTTTCTTTCTTTCTTTCTTCTTTCTTTCTTTTTTTGGTGGTACTGGGGTTCCTGGAAGCCCTTCTATCTCCGGGCTACACTCCCAGACCTATTTTTTTACATTTTTATTTGGGAACAGGGTCTCCTAAGCCAGCGCGCGCGGCTGGCTTCGAACCCATGCGATCCTCCTGTCTCTGCCTCCCAAGCGCGGGGATTACAAGCGTGCGCCACCACGCCCGGCAAATATAAGCTTTCTATTAGTAAGTATCATATTAATATTTTCTCTGAAACTGTGGCTTGCCTGTGCAAGTTCCCTTTTTGTTTTTGTGGTACTGGGGATGGAACCCAGGGGCATTCCACCTCCGATCCACACCCTCAGCACTACTTTTTATTCTTTATTTTCAAACAGGGTCTCACTGAGTTGCAGAGGGCCTTGATAAGTAAAATAAAAAATTAAATGCGAGTAAAATAAAAATAAGTGAGTACGGCGGAGTGTGAAAAACACGAGAGAGGTCCGGTACACATGGCATGTAAAGTTTTAATGGCACGGCTCTCCCGGGGATCAGGGCAAGGCACCGTGGGGCCCGCGCGCCTGTCCGAAGCTTGAGGACGCGGGCTCTCCTTTTAAAGGCATGCATCTCGCGAGATGGGGGTTTACTCGCGGGAACGCCCAATTCTCGCGGGGGTTTCAGCCCCTCCCTTGCCCTGCAGAGGTCATGTGACACAAAGTCACATGAGTGCAGGACCCAACTTAACATTCCGGCCTTTTGATGGTAGGGATAATGGATGACGTTGGACCCTCTAGCTTCTTCCTGCTGTCAAGGGGCGTCGTCAGGGGCCCCAGGCCGGGAGGAGTAGGGAGTCCAGCCCCCCAGAAGGGGGTGCAGGTGGGTGCATAGCTGCAGTGCGAATTGGAGGTTACCCTGGACAGCTTAGTGATGTGCGCTTGAGGAGGCTTGAACAGGCAAGGGCTATTAAAGAAAAAAACAAATCATGAGATTGAGCAGGCGACCAAAAAGGAGACTGGCTTACTCAGTACCTGGAGAGCTACCCTGAGCTGGCAAAGAGGATGGAGGTTGAGGGATCCAGGAGCCATCAGTCTTCAGCCAGGCTGAGTAGGGCCAGCGGCGGGGCCTGGTCTGGAAAGGTGCTCCCCCTGTGTTGAGGCACCTGGGGCTCACCCTTTTCCAAGGGCACTGTTCCAGTGGCCCTCCTGGCCACACGCCGGGCACAGTCTGATTGGTAGGCGTGGCTTTGCCCCACTTGAGGCAGGCTCCTGGAGGTAGTTGTTGTTGCAGTCCTCCACACCTAGGTGGCGCTCCAGGGGGCTGAGCCGCCACCGCCAGCCAAAGGGCAGCTACCAGGGATCTGCTTTTTAGCAAAGTCGGAGTGTATGCTCCATTTCCGCCTGTTTCTCTCTGGAATTAAAACTTAGATGCTATGTTAAGGTTCTGTCAGCTGTGACGGACCTATACTCACAAAGAGCGCGTCCCGGGGCTGGTGTCCGGCAAGAATGGCAACGCAGACTCCCCACGGGCAGAGGGTGTCGCCCCAGCCCCGGCGTTTCCCACAGCACCTAGGGCGCGCCCACGCGGGCCGCCCAGCAAAATTGCAGTCTGGCGCGGGCCAAGATGGCGACTGTGACATCACCAGGCAGTGACTACGCGCCATCACAAAATGGCAGCTGGCGGGAAAATAAATGGAAGCTGATGGGGGAGAGCATTTGGAAGGATACCAGACCGCTTATAAAAGTTCCTAACTATTCCTGGGCCACCGCAACCTATTTCCCAACTCGTATCAAGGCAGACAGGCTCTCAGGGCATCTGCTAGTATAAAGGTTCGACTCCCCATAATTGGTTCGCGGGCGGAAACGAAGAACAGGAAATGGGCGTCCCCGATTTCCCTGCTCAATCGTTCGGAAACAGAGGTTAAGAGATAGGGAAGAACGTCTTCATTCCTTCTCAAAACCGGAGGATGACCTGGTCATCCGCAGCGTGGTCCCAGTGGACCGGGGGACAATGGGTCACCAAGCGCTTGGATTTTTAGGTCCCAGTGGACCAGAAGACCCAAGTCCGGAACCCGCTAACCAAGGGAAGGAGGCAGTTTACCGGAGTATAGTGATGTCGGCCAGCGCTGGCTGTGACAGAAGCGCTGAGAAGCTGCTGGGGGCGCGGTGGAGCCAGGGCGCGCGGATGCCGGTGGCTGGTGTGGACGGCACTGGCGGCTGGCGCAGGTGGGATCAGTGGGGGTGCGCAGGCGGCATGGCTTGCCGGGCCCGCGGCGTGGAGACAAAATGGCTTCCAGGCACACGCCAGACACTGAGGCTGGGCCCCGAGGAGCACCGCCAGTGAGCCTGGCTCGGGGCGGGTGGGGCAAACCGGCCAGAGGTCCCGGCGGTGACCGGAGAACCAAGCTGGAACGGTGCTTTAGGAGGTACAAGCGGCAGGCAGAGGTCCTGGCCCGCGCAGGCGGTTGGCAGGCAGAGCAAGTGCCAAGCTACCTGGCTCGGGCCAGAAAGATGGCCGCCGACTCCTAGGATTGGTTAGGAGTGGAAAGTGGGAGGGATTAAAGATTGTGAGGCCTCCAGTGAGGCCATGAGGTGGGAGGGGTTAAGGATGGCGAGGCCTCCAGTGAGGCCATGAGGTGGGAGGGGTTAAGGATGGCGAGGCCTCCAGTGAGGCCATGAGGTGGGAGGGGTTAAGGATGGCGAGGCCTCCAGTGAGGCCATGAGGTGGGAGGGGTTAAGGATGGCGAGGCCTCCAGTGAGGCTATGAGGTGGGAGGGGTTAAGGATGGTGAGGCCTCCAGTGAGGCCATGAGGTGGGAGGGGTTAAAGATGGTGGGGCCAAGATGGCGGCCCCCCAGTGATTCCATGTGTGCAAGATGGCGGGCCAAAGCTGGCGACCCCCCCCCCAGTAATTCCATGTGGCTGCTTACCGGAATGGCCAGGCCCAGGCAGCAGGGGTGGGCAGGCACAGGGTGAAGGGCGCCAGGGCGCGAGTCCGAGTGGAGGAACCAGCTGGAGCGCGGGCTGGACTTGGCGGGCTGGGGGCTGTTTAGCAGAGTGGCGGCCGCCTAGATGGAGGAGGCAGGTGGCCCCGGCAGGCGGGTCTAAGCAACGCCAGGCGCGGAGAAGACATAGGCGCGCAGTGTGGCGCAGTCTGCGGGCGGCGCGGTCCCATTCCAGCGGCGGGCGGCGTGGGCAGGCGGGAACGGCGGTTTTAGGAGGTCCAAACAGCAGGCAGAGGTCCTGGCCCGTGCAGGAGGTCAGCAAGTAGAACAGGTGCCAGCATCACCCAAGGAGCCTGGCTCCGGGCGGGTGGAACTAGCAGCCTGGCGGCTGGTGGAGCCTGCACGCTCCGGCGGTGGTGGCCGCGGAAGATGGCCGCCGGCACTCCGGAAGAGAGCACGTGGGCAGGAAAAGATGGCCACTGGCTCTCAGCAGAGCGCAGGGCTGGAATGATGGCCGCGAGCTCTCAGCAGAGCTCGTGGCTGAAAAAATGGCCGCAAGCTCTCAGCAGAGCTTGTGGCTGGAAAGATGGCCGCGAGCTCTCAGCAGAGCCCGGGATGGGAAGAAGGCCGCCGGCTCTCCTGGAGAGCGCGGGGCTGGAAAGACGGCCGTGAGCTCTCAGCAGAGCACGGGGCTGGAAAGATGGCCGTGAGCTCTCAGCAGAGCTCGGGGCTGGAAAGATGGCCGCGGACTCTCAGCAGAGCCCGGGGCGGGAAGAAGGCCGCCGGCTCTCCCGGAGAGCGCGGGGCTGGGGAAGAAGGCTTACGGGTCCGGGCAGGCACGGGGCGGCAGCGGCGGCAGTGGCGGGAGCAACGCCTGCAAGCGGAGCGCTGGTGTGGGACCTCGCAGTCGAGCTGCTGGCGGGTCGGAGAGTCCGGGGCTCAAAAAGAGAGTAAAAATAAAAAGAGAAAAAAGGAAAAAAACGAAAAAAAAAAGAAAAAATGGGGAGGGACCCAAGAGTTCTCCCGGTTCGGCACCAAATGATAAGTAAAATAAAAAATTAAATGCGAGTAAAATAAAAATAAGTGAGTACGGCGGAGTGTGAAAAACACGAGAGAGGTCCGGTACACATGGCATGTAAAGTTTTAATGGCACGGCTCTCCCGGGGATCAGGGCAAGGCACCGTGGGGCCCGCGCGCCTGTCCGAAGCTTGAGGACGCGGGCTCTCCTTTTAAAGGCATGCATCTCGCGAGATGAGGGTTTACTCGCGGGAATGCCCAATTCTCGCGGGGGTTTCAGCCCCTCCCTTGCCCTGCAGAGGTCATGTGACACAAAGTCACATGAGTGCAGGACCCAACTTAACAGGCCTCACTAAGTAGCTGAGGCTGGCTGCGAGCCTGGATCCTCCTGTCTCAGCCTCCCAAATGCTGAGATTACAATCCTGTGCCACCATGTCCAGCTTCAAAGTGCCCAATGATAAGGGAATTTTAACCATGAGGAAGTCCAGCTTATCAGCTTTTTTTTTTTTTTTTTCTTCAGGTCTGGGGATGGAACCCAGGGGCATTTGACCTTTGAGCTACACCCCCTGCCCTATTTTTTATTCTTTATTTTGAAACAGGGTCTCACTAAGTTGCAGAGGGCCTAAGTAGCTGAGGCTGTTGCGAACCACGATCCTCCAGGCTCAGCCTCCCGAATGCTGGGATTACAAGCGCGTGCGCCGCCACGCCTGGCTCCGCTCTTTCTTTTATTATTCCTGCCTTTTCTGTCCTTTTGAGTTAATCTTTGCCTACTCTGAAGCCATGGATGTTTATGTCCTGTGTCTTCTTGTACACTAGGTTTACGTTTTGAGCTTTTACGATCCATCTTAAATGAAACTTGGTGTGTGGTGTGAGGTAGGGATTGAGGGTTTCTGTCTTTGTGTTCCACATTTATTCAGTTGTTCCCACGCTACTTACTGAAAAGGCTTTCCTTCTCATGTTGAAAAGCCTTCCGGCCTTGGTCAAGAAGTCAAAACCAAAACACTGCGTTCTAAGACGTGGGCCTGTTTCTGGACTCAATTCAATTGTATTTATCCGTTTCTCTACCCTTACACCTGATTTCACCGCCTTCATCACCGCATCGTTACCGCAAGTTTTAAAATCAGGTAAAGTCAATCCTTCAACTGAAAGTATCTTTTCTTAAGATGGATTTGGTTCTTGAAGCCACTTGCTTTTCCATACCGATTCTAGAATCAGCTCGCCAATTCCTACTGAAGAATCTTGTGCAATTTTAATGGGAATCCCGTTTTTCCCTAAGTCACTTTGGGAAGGGTCCCAGGGGGCTACCCGCCCCTCCCCCATGCCTAGCTTCTGGGTCTTACTCTCCTAGTTTGCCCCGAGGTCCAGCCCTGGGAAGTCTCCGAGTGGTCACTCTCCGCTGCCATTTCTGCCAACCTCATGTCCTGAAAGGTCAACATCCTACCCAAGACTCAGTCTTCCCTGGAGCCCCAGCTCAGAGGGTAAAAGCTGAGGTGTCCAAGGGCCCAGAACCTTTGACCCGTGAAGAGCCTGAGTCGCTGCCCAGCCCAGAGAGCAGCTCTGGGTGGCCCCAAAGCCCTGTATGCCACTAAGATATTGGTGATTGAAATGCTATGATGCCTGGGGTCTGCTTTCAAATAATCGAGGGAGATTGAATTGGAATACGGACAAGCAAAACTGGTCAGGAGCAATCATGACTGCAATTTGCGATGGTCCAGAAGAGATACTCTGTGCCGTTCACCCCACCTGGGGACGTTTGCAGTTTGTGTGTGTGTGTGTGTGTGTGTGTGTAATGTGGATTGGACTCAGGAGCCTTCTACCTCACACCTACACCCCAGCCCTATTTTACCTTTTTCTTTTGAACCAGGATATCTTTATTTATCTTTTATATTTTATTTTTGGTTAGACTGGGGGTAGAAACCAGGGGCTTTTCTACCTCCGGGCTATAGTTCCAGACCTATTTTATACTTTATTTGGAATCAGGGTCTCACTAAATTGCTGAGAGCCTCACTAAGTAGCTGAGGCTGCTTTGAACCTGTGCAATCCTCCTATCTCAGCCTCCCAAGTGCTGGGATTACAAGTGAGTGTCACCACACCCAGCTGAAACACGGTATCTTTAAATTGCTGAGGGTTTCTCTAAATTGCGCAGGCTGACCTCTAACCTGTGATCCTCCTGCCTCAGCCTCCCAAGTGCCGGGATTACGGGTGTGCGCCACCACGCCTGGCCACGTTTGCAATTTTTTTTCTTTCTTTTTTTTTTGGTAGTACTGGGACAGGAACTGAGCACGTCCTACCTCTGAGTTACACTCCAGCCTGAGTTCCTGATGTTGGTCTTGAATCTCAGTCTCTGTCTCCATAATCCCAAGTACTGCGATTACAGGCACGCATCACCAAGCTTGGCTATGTTTGCAATTTTTATAAGGAATTCTGAAACACACCCTTTTCAGCAAGGCCACCCCCCTCCCCCAGCCATTACGCGTCCCAGCCAGGGCCTGGGCCCTGCTGCTCCCTGGCTAATGACAACCTCTTTGCCATCTGCAGTGGCCCCGCGCCCATGCAGCAGGAGCAGACGCAGGCGCAGAGGGAGCCGGGCCTGGCTGTGCCTTGCAGGGTGCCGGCCTTTCCCAACGTGGCGCTGGCAGGTGGGTTTTCCCGTCACCTCAAATGATTTTTAAGATGATTGAACTATAACAGCTGCCGCCCAGAGCCCCAGGCAGGGCCCCAGGCCAGCCTGCTCATAATCCCTGCACTTGGGAGGCTGAAACAGGAGGATTGCGCAGGTTCGAAGCCAGCCTCTGCTGGCTTAAGAGACTGTTTCCAAATAAAAATATAAAATAGGTCTGGGAGTGTAGTCCAGAGGTAGAAGGCCTCTGGGTTCCATCCCTGGCACCACCCCAAAATAAATAAATAAATAAATAAATAAATAAATAAATAAATAAATAAATAAAATTAAAAAAGAATAAAGAATAAAAAAACAGGGCTGGGAGTGGAGCTCAGAGGTAAATGCCCCTGGGTTCCATCCCTAGTACCACAAAAAATAAAAAAATTTTTAAAATAAAATAAAAAAGACCCGGGTCAAGGTGAGACTTCAGAAATAACCTGCCCGTAGGACCAAGAAGGTGGGGTTCTCATGGCGATGCTGGCCGTGTGGAAGGGAAGACATCCAGGGCTAGCAGAGACAGGTGCGGCAGTGGAGAAGCCGGACATCCCCGGGCCAGGCCAAGAGGTGTAAAGCCAAGTCCCGCCTCATCCAGCACCCTTGGAGGACTCCGCCGAGGCGCAAGCCCAGCACCCTGGCACCCCCACCTGGCCTCCTTCCCTTCCCTGGAGGAGGCCAGGGCTGCAGACAGCAGCTCTGGTCGGGAGAGGGGAGTTGAATATTCAGTATCTGGGGAGACAATAAAAGTCCCAGGAAGAACCTGGCTAAGGCAATTACCTCTGCATAAATGCATATATTATTCATCCGTGGCTTTGAATATATAAATAATACTGATAAAATTTGCATGCGTTAAAAGGAGATGTAATTACCCACGATGCCTGCGAGCGCCTGGCACCCACCGGCCACATCCCAGGCCTCCTGCCCTGCCCGTAGCCCACCTTTGCCCTTTCTGAAGGCAGACAATATCTCACATAGGGTTTCTGCGTGGCGAGGAAGCCGGTCTTTGATGTCCGGGGGTGGGGATGGTAGGGCCAGCTTTTTCATGACCCTGTAGGCTGTTCTGGCCACCCAACTCTCTTCTAAAAACTTTGGGCTATTTTAATATGATTAGTATAATTGTTACTTTTTAAAATAGCATGATTTGGGGCTACAAAAATAATGCATGTTCAGTGTATATAATTTGGAAAGCACAAGAGTTTGAAAATGCTAGAGAAAATTCATTCCTTATTCCACTGCCCAGACAGAGGCACGGTGAGAATATGCTCATTTCCTGCCAATCTTATTACTATTATTTTTTTTTTAGAAACTTGCAATCATATTATACCTAATGTTTTGTAACCTGCTCTTATCTTTTATAATATGTCACGAACAGATGAAGAAACATAAAAGGCTAATAAATATGAAAAGATGCTCAACCTCTCTAGTAATTAAGGAAAATACAAATTATAATAACAGTCAGGCATAAATTTTCACCTATCACATCGTTAAAGATTTAAAATAATGATAATACCCACTGCTGGTACACGCACGTAGAAACGGGCTTCCCCACCCAGTCTCTGGGAGAAGTGTTATTGGTTGACGTCTCTGAAGGGTAATTTAGCAATATGTACCGGAAGGCTTAAAGTCAGGCAGGGCTTTTGGTCGAAAAGCCACTCCTTAGAATTTAAATAAAGAGAAGAAGATATAACATTGTGAATCATACTATTTTACCATAACAACAACAACAAAAAAATAGAAACAACTTTAATAGTTCTGGGTTGGAATTAGGGTGATGAGTTCTGATTTATCAACACAGCAGAATCTCTCGTGTAGCCAATTACATTGGATGCTCTCTCTCACACACACATGCACACGCACACACACACTCACCCTACACAGTGAAGTGTAAAAAAGTGTTCCCAAAGACTATGCTGGGATGTTTGCCTACATACAATAGGTTAAAAAAAGCTTTTTTTAAAAAAAAATTTCTGCCTTCTGCCGGGCGTGGCGGCGCACGCTTGTCATCCCCGCGCTTGGGAGGCGGAGACAGGAGGATCGCGCAGGTTCGAAGCCAGCCGCGCTGGCTTAAGAGACCCTGTTTCTAAATAAAATATAAAATAGGTCTGGGAGTGTAGCCTGGAAGTGAAGGGTTTCCAGGAACCCCAGTACCAAAAAAAAAAAAAAAGAAAAAATTTTGCCTTCTTTTGAAACCTCAAATAAAAGGACTACAAGTAATGTAAGCCTCCAAAGACTGGGTGGGTGCGAGAGCTGAGAGGCTGCTCGTGTGTGCTGGGGAAATGCCATGAGAAAGAGATGCTGAGAAACTGGAAAGGCTGAACGAGGCCCTTTGCAACTCAGTGAGACCCTGTTTTCAAATTAAGAACAAAAATAGGACTGGGGGTGTAGCTAAAAGGTAAAATGCCCCTGAGTTCTATCCCCAGTACTGCATAAAAAAAAAATAGGTGAATTCAATTTTATTAATAAATTTTATGTAACTCAACACATACAAAACATGATCACTTCCAGCGTAATGGACATAAAGTTATTAGTGAGATGGTTTCGTGTTCTTTTGCACCCCTGGTATTTGAGAGCAGGTGTGTATGTTACCTCGCAACACACACCTGGCTCTGGCGAGCCGCGCTGCAGGCTCTCGGTGGCCACCTGGAGCTGGTGGCCGCCCTGCTGGACGGGAGACAGCTCTAGCAATGAGTTAGAAAGGTAATAAGATACGAGGTTAGAAGCTGGGAGAGGCAGTGGCGGCGCCATGTTGGTTACGCTTGCTCGTGGGCCGGTGGATTCGGTTGAGAGTCTATGGAAGGAGCCCTCAGCTGTTCCAGCCCTTCTCTGGCCTGTTCTGGTAACCCGCACAGCATCTGTCTCTGCCAGGCCCAGAAAAAAACTAGCTGTCTATTCTGTGAACCCACCGGCAGGCTGAGACCCTGGGGACCTGGCCCAGGAAGGTGAGGGGCACCCCACACTGCCAACAGAAAGCGTGAACCCCAGGTCCCCCACTGCGCGGCGAGCCCACTCCCCGCCCACCCCAACCCCACTCACCTCCCACACTGAGGGGCTGTCCCAGGAGGAGACGGAGGATTCTAGAGAGGTTTCCGTGGGGAAGTGTGACGTCCTAAGGAAGTGATGTCTCCCAACAGGTAGGTCTCTCTATGTTACATGGTCATTCTTTTAGCTTATAGCTGTAAAAATGTTGAATAACATAGCACTCTCCTCCAACGCGCTTTCCTTTTTATTTAAAAACAGGATCTGTTTCTAAGGATCTCATTAAGTTGTTAATGTATGACTGGGACCGTCAATGGGCCCTGATGTGGTCCAGCAATTGTACCCTGTTCCCAAAGTCACACTCCCACCTCCTAGACTCTTTAAAAACCCTATCTTCTTTTCTATTTTATTTTTTTGAAGTATTAGGGATGGAACCCAGGGGCTACACCTCCAGCCGTACTTTTTATTCTTTATTTTGAAACAGGGTCTCACTGAGTTCCAGAGGGCCTCACTAAGTAGCTGAGGCTGTCCGTGAACCACGATCCTCTGGTCTCAGCCTCCCAAATGCTGGGATTACAAGCGTGCGCCACCACACCCAGCTGCTCTTTTCCATTCTTTTAACATCTTCTCTGCCATTTTCTCTCTCTCTTTCTCTCTCTTTTACTCACTCCCTCTCGCTAACCCCACTCACCCTACATCCATCCACCTACCAGCACCTGCTCCCACCAGCACCTGCTCCCTGGCTTTCTTCTCCATCACTGTAAACTAACTCTCCAGAGCCAACCCTCCTTTTGAGCAAGAGATAGATTCTAACCTTCTGCTCCAGCCATCAACTTGGCCAGCAATTCTCTCCTCT
Source organism: Muscardinus avellanarius (assembly GCF_963383645.1). NCBI lineage: Eukaryota > Metazoa > Chordata > Mammalia > Rodentia > Gliridae > Muscardinus > Muscardinus avellanarius. Next base: position 10,129,001 of record NC_137799.1, read on the forward strand.
CTCCTCCACCCCTTCCAACAGATCATTCCCGTCATCCTCTGAACCCACTGAGGTTTCTCCCAGGTTCGTGGGGAAAAGATCCTTTTCATTCCATCTCCCCCTCCAGCAACAGCCCTCTTCCTCAATTCTCCTTTGCGGCAAAGTTCTGGAAAGTGTTAGTTATCCATATTTCCTTCACCTTTCACCTCTTCTTCATTGGAAACCTCTTAGAGCCAAGCCACCAGCGACCTCTAAACTGCCAGCCATGGAGGTCACTTCTCGGCCCTCACGCCCTGACATCTTGGCAGCACCCTGCCGCTGCCTGTCCTCGTGGAAGCACATCCTTCACACCACACTGGCTCTTCCTCCCACCTCCCAGCTGCTCCCCTGCTCCATTAGGAGATCATCCGGACTGCTGAGATCCCTCCCGACTCATCCTGTCCTTGCATCCAGAAGGATCTTCCCAGAGCTTAAATAACATCGCTGTAGACCCCAGCAAGAGCAGCTCTTCTAAAGCCGTATGTGGTTCCCATACTGTGTGTCAGTTAGCTTCTCGTCACTGGGACCAAGATGCCTGGCAAGAACAACGTAAAGGTTAATTTGGCTCATGCCTGGCTCCAGAGCAGAAACATCATGGTGGTGTGGCAGAGGAAAGCCGCTCAGCTTGTAGCAGCCAGGAAGCAGAGAGAGAGAGAGAGAGAGAGAGAGAGAGAACACACACACACACACACACACACACACACACACACTCTTTCATGAGGAACAGATGTAGTCCTCAAGATGATGCCCCAGTGACCTGCCTCCTCCAGTTAAACCTCACCTGCTTACAATGACTACTCGGTAAGCTCATTCAGATTATTAATCCACTGACGGATTAACTTTGAAGAGATTAGATCCCTCGTTATCCAATAATTTCACCTCCGAACCTTACTGCATTGGCAACACATGAGGTTTGTGGGGACATTTTAGATCCAAACTATAACACATACCATCACTTCCTTTTTGTGTCATTAGATGAAAAAGTTGGGGAAGAATTAAGCTGGAAAGTTTCTTAGGGTATTTTTTCTTTCAGTATGAGCCCAAGAATGTAGACCTCCTAGGCTTTTCCTCTCTGTGAGAGCATATCGGCTGCTTTTGTGCCAGCCAAGACAAGCATAAAATTCCTATGACACAAAATCTTTCCTTCATAACTCTATAGATTTTGCTTCATTGTCACGATGTGTTCCCTGTATCAGAGAAGTCTGAGTGAGGCTAATTTTAGTTTTTCAGAGGCAACTTTGTTCTTCCTGCCTATATCCCTATAAGAATTTCATTCTTTTTTTCTAATTTTTAATTATTATTATTATTATTATTATTATTATTATTATTATTATTATTTTTGGTGGTACTGGGTTCCTGGAAGCCCTGCTCCCTCCGGGCTGCACTCCCAGACCTTTTATTTATTTATTTGGAAACAGGGTCTCTTAACCAGCGAGGCTGACTACGAGCCTGCGCCATCCTCCTGTCTCCGCCTCCCAAACGCGGGGATTACAAGCGTGCGCCACCACGCCCGACAGAATTTCATTCTTTTAATAAAAAGTCCAACAGAACTTGTCTACAGGCATAACTCTAATAACTAATTTGAATCTTTTAATCTGTGGCTTCTTTCTTTCTTTCTTTCTTTCTTTCTTTCTTTCTTTCTTTCTTTCTTTCTTCCTTTTCTTTTCTTTTCTTTCCTTGTAGTTCTGGAGATTGAGTCAAAGGCATTCTATCTCTGAGCTACACCCCCAGCCCTATTTTATTTTATTTTTGAAACAAGGTCTCATGAGGTTGCTGAGGGCCTCACTATTTGCTGAGGCTGTCCCTAAGCCTGTGATCCTTCTGTCTCAGCCTTCCAAGTACTGGGATTAAAGGTATACACCACCATATCAGGCTTTGTTTTTATTTTTTTTAAATTTTCTTCTAAGATATCTTTAGTTATTACTGCTGGTCTACTTTCTTTACTCTTAGTCCATAATATAAATTAATTCAGCAAGACCTGATAGTTCTCTATTGAATAACAGATAATAAGGTCTCTGCTTTGTCATTTATGATCAATTCTTTTAAAAAAAAATAAAGACTTTCCTTTCCTGGCTGTCAGAGAGCTGCTCAAGTCTTCCTCTACAGCACAATTCCATTTACTACAGGGTTGATTTTTTTTCATTACCTTTTTAGTGCTGATTTTAATTATGTAATTTTATTTTAATGTTACATGATTCTAGATCTGATGCCGCTCTGCATTCATTTCTGCTAAGCTCACTGCTAAATTCTTTTTCACTTCAGTTTTGTGTCTGGTTATCCACCATCTTTATAATGTTCCTGGTGGTTCCTTGACAATTGGATTGAGAGAATAAAGCAAATTCTAAGATTTATTTTGGCCTCCTATGGAGGAGAAAATTTCCCTAAAAATGTGTGTTTCCCATACAGTTTCTATATGATGTATTCCTGAATATTTTGGACCTTCTGTGCTTCTTTTCTCATAGGAAATAGTTCCAGGACAACTACTATCCCCAGAGTGCACCTCTTATCCCTGCATCTCCATGGGGCTCAGTTTCCTTGGGGGCTTCTGGGCCCCAGCTGGGTGGCAGCCAGCAGCAGTGCCAGGAAGCACTGTTCACAGAGACCCTCAGGGACTGGGGGTGCTCAAAACAGTCCTGGCCGCCCTAGGAAGTCTCTGCCCAGCAGGAGCAGCCTCCTGCCCAGCCTGCGAAGGCCCCAGGGCTTTGGACTCGTTTTTACAAACTGGTGTAGTTCCTATTTTGTTCAATCGATCCCATCATTTTATCCACAACAGTCTGTTTGGTGAATACGTACATTAGCCCGTTTTATAGGAGGCAGTGAAACTCAGAGAAGTTATCAAAACCTTTCCTCGGTCAGCCAGCTAGACTGCCCAGAGGGAGGGGTCACCCAAGGACAGGTGCATAGAGTGAAGTGCCCAGGCTCTAGCTCTTTTTCTTAAATTAAAATTTCATAACATAGAAGTAACCATGTAAAAGCAAGCCGTTCTATGACATTTCGTACATTTACAATGTTATACAATCACCACCTCTATCTAGCTTTCAAACATGTTCATACGTCAAATAGGACCCCAAACCCATGAGCATTACTCTGCACGGGCCCTCTCCCACAATGTTTTTATGTAGTGCTGGGGATTGAACCCAGCGGCATTCTACCTCGGAGCCACAGACCCCGGCCCTTAGTTAGTTTTGAAACAGGATCTCACTAGGGTACTGAGAGTCTTGCTAAATTACTGAGGCTGGTCTTTGAACCTGCCATCTTCCTGTCTCAACCTCCCAAGTACTGGGATTACAGGAGCGCACCACCATGCCTGGCTCCCCCATGATCTTACTCGCTCCTTCTCCGCCATGCTGGAAAAGCCATGCCTGCTGGCAGCAGCTGCTGTGGACTGGGGAAGGACACTCTTGACCTCTGTTGGCCTCAGGCCAGGCCCCTCTCCTCTGTCTCCCCAGCAGGGTTGAAGAAGCCCTGCCCGGGTCAGCCCAGCTCCCCATGAAGCCTGGAGCCCTGCACTGATTCCTCCCACCTGGAGCCCTTCTCCTGTGCCCAGCCTGCTGGATGCCTGCCTCAGTTTCCTCCCCAGGCCCAGCATGCTGGGCCACGCAATGCCTGTCTGGGAGGGACTCAGACTGTCCTTCCTGCCCCTTATCCCATCCCCCGTGGATCCTGCTCCTTAGGCCCTCTGTGAGCACGCCCCTCCCTGCTGACCTTGCTTGGCCCAGTGCAGCCCCTGGGATAACGCCATGGGGGAGGAGCCTCAGGGCCATCCTACCCAGCCTAAGCGGCCAGGGGAAAGTGGGCTAAAGTCCACCTTCCTTGAACACGCACATTTGGCAGGAGTCCACGTGCCCCTTCAGACCACCCTGCCTCCGCAGAATCTGACCGTGGAGGGCAGGGAACAGCCCTGTCTGACAGCCTCCAGACAGGCCACCAGCTCGTGTCTAACCCCAGTCCAGGCATGGTCACGTGGCAGCCTGGACTTGCCAAGCTCTAGAGCCCTCTGGGTTAGTGGCCTGGCTGGTGGCTGGCGGGTCTCTGCGCCTCCCTTCCCGCCCGCTAGCTCCGGTAGGGTCAGCTAGAATGGGGGCAGAGAAATGGCTGAGGACCAGGGGCACGTGCGAGCCTGGCGGTGGTGTCTGCCTCACCACAAGAGTCCCCTGTTGTGGGCGTGGCCACGAATGATTGTGGGCGTGGCAGCGAGTGGTTAGGGGCGTGGCAGTGAATGGTTAAGGGAGTGACAAGTGGTTACGGGCGTGGCCGTGAGTGGTTAGGGGCGTGGCTTCAAGTGGTCAGGGGCGGGGCCCTGACTGGCTAGGGGCGGGACTCAGCTCAGTGCAACCTGGCTCTGTAGTTTGCTGTGTCCTCCTGGGTGCAATACCTGACCCTGCTCCCTTTGTAATGGCCTGCTTTTCAAGGTCCTGAAGGTAAAACCGAGATGATGTGCCAGATGCCTGGCTCCTAGTACATGCTGAATAAATGCCAGCCATATTTACTTAGTTAAACCAGCTTTGTAGGCGTCATTAATTACTACTACAGAACTCCACAGCTAGTGCAGCCGAGACTGCAGGATAGGAGCTGTGCTTCTTGTGTCTCCAGCTTTATGTTCTTAATCCCCGTCTTCCTGTCCTGGTCGCTTGCCCTTGCCTGAGTCCCCACTCATCCCCAGACCTCCGCCCTGAGTTATGGGCTGAGACCAGTCGGGGGTGAGCGCCCCTTGGTCTAGCAAGGAAGAGCTGTTAGGGGGGTGCCTGTTGGTCTAGCAAGGTCACCCTGTAGCCTGGCTGTAGTGATACCGTATGTGTGTGCGTGAGTGTCCTCGTCGTGTTAGTCAGTGCAGACTGCCACAGATCCCGACACCACAGACTGGGTGGCTTACAGGGCAGGCATTTGTTTTCTTATGTTTCTGGAGGATAGAAGTCTGGTCATGGTGCCGGAGGCTTGACTTCTGGCAAGGGCCCTCTTCCTGGCGTACAGACAGCCACTCTCTCATGGGGCCTCACGGGGCTTTCAGCTGGGGGGGGGGAGATGAGAGAGAGAGAGAGAGAAGAGATGGAAGAGAGAGAGACGAGAGAGGGAGAGAGAGAGGGAGAGAGAGAGAAAGAGAGAGAGATGAGAGGGAGAGAGATGAGAGAGAGAGGAGAGAGAGAGGGAAGAGAGATGAGAGAGAGGGAGAGGGAGAGAAGAGAGAGGGAAGAGAGAGAGAGAAAGAGAGAGAAGAGGAGGAGAGACAGGAGAGAGAGAGAGAGAGAGAGAGAGAGAGAGAGAGAGAGAGAGAGAGCCCGCATTCTGGCATTCTGGTCTCCCTTCTCCCAAGAACCATAGTCCTATCAGATTCGCACCTGCCCTCATCATCTCATTTAACTTTGATTACTTCCTCAAGGCAAGGGCCTCCAAATATACATTAGGTCTTCAGTGTGTGGGTGTGTGTGTTCCTGGGGATTGAACCCAGAAACATTCTACGTCCGAGTTACACTTGCAGTCCTTTTTATTTTTTAATTCTGAAACAGGATCTCATTAGGTTGATGAATCTCCCTACTTGCTGAGGCTGTCCTCGAACCTGCAATCCTCCTGTCTCAGCCTCCCAAGTACTGGCCTTGGCCAACATATAAATTTTGAGGGAACACAGCTCAGTGCATTACAGTGTGGGCCTCTGGTGTGTGTGTGGTGCGGTGTGGTGTGTGTGTGTGTGTGTGTGTGTGTGTGTGTGTGTCCCAGGTTGCTGCATTGCACCTGTCTGCACTTGTGTCTGTGTGTCCCTGGGCGCTGCTGGACTGGGAGGGGGACGTGAGGAGCCACACCTGCCAATCACCCCTCCCACCTGGGGTGGAGCGAAGCAGGCCGGGGCGCCGAGGAAGCAAGCGTGGGCCCCTCTCTGCCGATCAAGATCTATAAATAAAGTTGTCTCCCTGGCATGTTCCACACCACACGCGGCTCTTTAATAAAATTGGCTGAGATTTGTGGATAAGCCTGAAGCAAAGTCAATGCTCGGTGTCAATCCCACGCTAAGAGGGGCCTTCAGGGGTCAAGCTGCTTCCTGTATATGATTCCATATCAAAGATATGTCAGCCGGGTGCTAACCAGCTCCTGCGGCGCGGGAGACACCGCTCGGACCGGGCTCACGCCAAGGTCCTCTGGCTGGCGTGCGGGAACCAAGGAGATGCGAGGGGACACACCCCAAGCCGCCTCTCCTCTGTCCTCAGAATGGGGCTCAGCACATCCTCCCCATGAGCAGCAGGGGGATGGGAGGCCGCAGGGGCATCTGGGGCGGGGGCATGGAGCCAGGGTCTCTGCTCCCCAGAGGCTTCCGGAAGCCTCCAGCCACGGCCACACGGGGGGGTAGGGGTCACCTGCTCCCCAGACCGCGGCCAATGGCTGGCCTGGGGTTACTGGTGGATTCTGTCCAACTCTGGGCCACTGGGGGAGGATGAACATCTAATAGGCATGCTGGCCACACTCAGTGAGGCAGAAAGAGGGGAAATCAAAAGAAGTTTGGTTTAATTAAGTATCAGGGAAGATTTATGCAACTTCCTCTCCCTGTCATAAATATTAATGAGGGCAGCCTGCAGCCTGCTCCTGCAGCACACACGAGTGGGCTGAAGACCTGGCTGGGGGCGGGGAGCACAGCAGCTGCCCCCCAACACACACTCACAGGCTCACACACACATGTCTAGCAGCACCTACCTGAGGCAGGTGGTGGGTTGGGGTCCCCTGCCACGCCCTTGGCCAAGAGGCTCGGGGTGGACGAACCGTCCCTCGCCCTCTGGTCTGGCTGGGGCTTGGGGCAGGGGTCCCCCATCAGCTGTACCCCCACCCTGTGGATGAGTCAGTTCCAGCCTGAGCAAGGCTGGGAGAGTGAGGACCAAAGGACAGCACCCCGGAGACTGAGCCCCAGAGTGGAGCTGGGGACGGTGAACAGTAGAGAGTCAGACGATGGGGTGAGGGTCTCCATGGAAGAGCCACACTGCGGGCACTGCCCAGGGAAAACTGGGTGGGGGTCAGGCAGAAAGGGAGGCCAAGTGGGGCTGATGGCCAACATCTCATGGAGGGCAGCTGTATTAGAGTGCTCCAGAGGAATTGGCACACTCGATTATGGAGGTCGGGAAGTTTCAAGGTATATAGTGGTCAAGCTGTTGACCCAGAAGAGCCAGTATGTTCCAATATCAAACAGAGCTAGGTCCTAGTCCATACGTTCCAGTCTCAAACTTGTTTTAGTTGAGAAGGAATCTTGCTAAGTTTCCCAGGCTGGCCTCGAACCTGCAATCCTCCTGCCTCGACCTCCTGAGTAGCTGAGATTACAGGTGTGCACCACTGCACCTGGCTGGTTAGTTCAGTCTAAAAACTGGACAGGCCTGAGACCCAGAAAGAACGGATGTCTCAGTCCACCCAGCACAAGCTGCCCGGCAGGAAGGGTCCCCCTACAATGGGCTGCATAGAAGGCCAAATGGCCGGGCACCCCGTGGCCCAGTCAAGTGGACACGTGACGTCGGGCGTCGGAGCTGCCTTTGGCTCCACCGAGACGGACAGCAGAGCTCACATCTGGTGTCCTGGTCAGAGCAAGGTCGCCGGACCATTTACCCCCCCACCTCCCATCCCGGCACCTTTGCTCTCTGCCACAGTGCCCCAGGCTCTCTGTACAAAGCCAGGCAGCAGCCAGCTGGCAGCAGAGGCCCCTGGAAGCTGTTGTGCTCTTCAAGGACTCCCAAATATCAGGCCCACCAAATGCATCCTTTAATTCCCAGAACAATCCTGGGAAAAGTCATTGCCACTGACCGATGAGAAGACAGAGGCTCAGAGATGCTATGTAACTTGCCTGGAGTCACACGGACAACAGCGATAGGTCAAGTCAGAACTCTGATGCTTGTCTTTGAACTTTGATCATTGTCTGTGATGCCAAACCCTTCACCTAACAGGTCAGGGGTTTCAAAGCTATCACAGCTCAGCATCCACAGCAACTGGGAACTTACTAGAAATATATTCTTGAATTCTTTTCTGGATTGACTGGATCAGAAACTCTGGGGTGACCCTGGGTCTCCTTCAAGGTTTGGTACTGAGGATTGAACCCAGGGATATTCTACCTCCGAGCTGTATCTTCAGCCCTGTTTTTATTTTTTATTTTAAAATAGAGTCTCACTAAGTTGCTAAGGGTCTCACTAAATTGCTGAGGCTGGCCTTGAGCCTGTGATCCTCCTGTCTTAGCCTCCCAGGTACTGGGATCACAGGCGTGTACCATCATGCCTGGATGCCCCTTTAAGTTTAAGAACCACTGACCTTGGTTATGTGAGACTACTACCCGGCCCACCTACTGATCCAGAACATGGAGGCCCCAGACCTGGAGGAGTTGAGATGGAATCTTCTCCTGGAGGAGGCTGCCATGGGGGCCTGCCCCTTCTGGGGGGAGGGTGGGAAGGCCATGATCAGAGTGTGCTCCTGAGGTTTCTGTCCCCACCCAGCCTCTCTCTTGTGCCCTCACCCTTCCTGTGTCTATGTCCCTGGTCTCCTGCTCTGGGAGGGAATGCCCTTGGCTCCTGTTTGTCTTCACAGATAATGGCACCGTCTTTTCTGGGTCTTGTGGACGTGGCCTTCACCCAGGGCTTGGGCCCGCCCCTCGCGGCTCCCTCGGGTGGCCCTGGTCAGGATGGGCCCCAGGCTCTGAGGTCCAGGTCTGGCTGAAGGCAGCTCTGAGCTGCAGACCACACACACCCCTCTTGCCCACCAGCCACTGCAGTCCACGGGGAAGGTGGCGGGGACACCTCGGAACCTTCTAGCTGACCAGTCACCCGAGTCCTGGTGACTCTGAGCATCCATTGCCCGCTCTCGGAGTCCCTGTCGGGGAGCCAGTCAGCTGGGGCTGTAGAGATGGCCTGGTCCCCTGCCCGTCACTGCGGCTGTCCCTGGCGAGTCTTCCCAGCCGTGGCACGGCCGCAGGAAGATGTGCAGTGGAGGCCAGGTTCTCTCCCTCCCGAGCTGCAGGTGGCACTGAGGATGCGGAGGATGGGCAAGAAGGGCGAGCTCCTGCTGGGGAAGCCGCTGAGTCGCGGGGCAGGGAGGGAGAGGCAGGACCGGGAGCATCTTGGCCATCTCTTCACCGTACCCTCTAAACACCTAGCCTCTGTTCCAGCTTCCCTGACCCCCTTTCCCTCTCCCCAACTCACCCCTGAGCGAGGCCCTCTGTAACTTAGTGAGACAAAAAAGAAAAAAGAAGAAGAAGAATAGGGCTGGGGGTGTGGCTCGGAGGTAGAATGCCCCTGGGCTCAATCTCCAGTACTGCAAAATAAATAAATAAATAAATAAATAAATAAATAAATAAATAAATAAATACCATTTTATATTAAATACTTATGTGTGCATGTGAGTGTCGTCTAAAAAGAGAGATTGATAGAATAAAGTGCGAACTTTGCATGACCTTTTAGAAACAGGTAGTAAATATTCCCTTACTTGTAATGGAATACCTTAGTGTGTTTCTCTGGATCTTCGGGGGTGGGGGGGTTCTATCCTCCTGACCTAATACTTCTTTCGAGTCAAGCAAGCTCCTGGGTTCAAGCTCCTGCTGGACCACTTCCTGGAACTTATTCAATGAGATACTTAAATCCAATGTCAATTCAAATAAAGAGATTATAAAATAGTCTTATTGTGTGTCATGCAATTCTGTAGCCATTCTACTTGCAATTGTTAAATAAAATTATATTGCTAGTATCTCTGTAGAATAAGCTCTTAAAGATGAAACTGGTGAATGAAAGGCTTTGTACATCTGTAACTTGGAAAGATTTCACTGCGTTATGTCCCACAGACGCCTTATGAGCAAAGGCATGACTTTCACTCCCAGGCCGACATTGTATAATTAAGGTGTTGATAGCTGTCAGCTTACAAATGAGAAAGGCTATTTTTTGCCATAAGTTTTCCTTTCTGCCATGATGACTATTTGTTTAAGAGTCATTTGAATTTGTTTTTTGGAGAGCAGCCTCTTTAGCCCTCTGTCCTTAGAGTGCCAGGTGAATGATTGTTTTGAGTTTTGTGTTTTGTTTTGTTTTTAAGAACCTATCTGCTGGGTGTGGTGGCATACACCTGTAATCCCAGTACTTGGGAGGCTGGAGACAGGAGAATCACTGGATTGAGGCCAGTCTCAGCAACTTAATGGGGTCCTCATCAACTTAAGGAGATGCTGTTTCAAAATAAAAAATAAAAAGGGCTAGAGGTGTAACTAGGTGGTAGAATACCCTGGCTTCAATCTCCAGCTCTAAAACAAAACCAAACAAAAGCCCTCTCTGCAGGCCTTCCCTCTTTATATAAAAGAATCCATCATTTATTGATATATCTTTCGCAGACACTTTATCTAAGTATGTTATTTGTCTTCTCACTCTAGATTTTCTTGCACATTTTTAAAATTTGAGTTTAACAAAATTTTTATAGCTTCTGGGCATTATTTCTTACTTAGAAAGCCTTTCTTTATAGTAAGATTATTATTATTATTTTTATTTTTATTTTTGTTTTTATTTTTGGTGGCACTGGGGTTCCTGGAAGCCCTTCTACCTCCGGGCTACACTCCCAGACCTATTTTTACATTTTTATTTGGAAACAGGGTCTCCTAAGCCAGCATGTCTGGCTTCGAACCTGCGCAATCCTCCTGTCTCTGCCTCCCAAGCGCAGGGATTACAAGCGTGCGCCGCCACGCCCGGCCAAGATTATTAAATTTTAATCTTTATTTTAATAATACTTTTTATGTTTTCAAACTTTTATATTTAAATGTGAGAGCTGTATGGAACAATTTTCACATAAGGAGCAAGGCAGGGAATCCAAGTTAACTATTTTCATATGATTGTCTAGCTGTCCCAATGCCATTTGTGAAATAACCCATTTTGCCTTTTGATAAATATTCGGCCTTTATCATGTGTTAATTTCCCATTTTTCACTGCATAAATTTCTATCACTTATTTAATCAATGACTGCTCTTTCTAGTCTTGCTCCATGACTACAGCATTTAAAATTTTTTTTAATTTAATTTTTTATTGGTGTGACTACGCTTTTTTTTTTTTTTTTTTTTTTTTTTTGGTGGTACTGGGGATGGAAACCAGGGGCCTTCTAACTCCGGGCTACACTCCCAGACCTATTTTATATTTTATTTGGAAACAGGGCCTCTTAAGCCAGCAAGGCTGGCTTTGAACCTGTGTGATCCCCGTCTCTGCCTTCCAAGCGTGGGGATTACAAGTGTGCGCCACCACGCCTGGCTGACAGCATTTTAATCATTGAAGTTTAATAGTTTATCAAAGCATATGGCACAGCTAGTAGGTCCTCATTGCTCATCTTTATCAAAATGCTGCTGGCTCTTTTTGTGTACTTGTCCATAGGTGCTTTACAATTGGCTGGCCTCTCTAAAAAAATCCTGTTAGTCATACTTATTATGACCTTATTAAAGCTGTGTATATGTGTATGTGTATATATGCATGTATGTTTTATGTGTATATATGTATGTGTATGTATATTTGTATATATGTATATGTGTATATATGTATGTGTATATATTCTTTATATATAAATTTGGCAATATTTGATATCTTTAAATTTTTTAATCTTAAAACTTTAACAAAAATTCAATTACTTGCTATTTAGAAGGAAAAATAAAGAGAAAAATAGCTCAGAAAATAAATAATGAATGCAGATTTTAATAAGCAAATGCAAAGAAAAAGAAAGCAAAAAGTCAGGCATAGAGGCGCATGCCTGTAATCCCAGTACTTGGGAGGTAGAGAAAGGAAGATGACAGGTTTGTGGGTAGCCTTAGCAACTAAGTGAGATCTTATTTAAAAATAAAAATAAAAAATAAAAAAGAGCTGGGAGTGTAGCTCATAGGTAGAATGCCCCTGAGCATTAAAAAAAAAAAAAAAAAAAAAAAAGCAACAGCAGAGCCAGGCGTGGTGGCTCACGCTTGTAATCCCTGCACTTGGGAGACTGAGACCGGAGGATCGCACAGGTTCGAAGCCAGCCTCAGCTACTTAGTGAGACCCAGTTTCCAAGTAAAATATAAAATAGCTCAGGGAGTATAGCCCGGAGGTAGAAAGCCTCTGGGTTCCACCCCTAGTACCACCTAAAAAACATAATAATAATAATAATAATAATAATAATAATAATAGCAACAGCGAAACAGCGATATTACCTCATTTTATATTGATCAAAGTTACAGTCCAAAATAAATAGAGATACAATATTGACATTTGTGTGCTTACTAATATAGTATCTATCAATATCTCTTATCCATAAAGCAAAAATAGAAATATAAGGAATAAACAGAAGCAATAATCAGATGTTTATAAGAATGCTATTTCAGTCTTTTACGTATCAAGTAGACAAAAAGTCATTTCTTGACCTAGTTTTTGGTTATGTAGAAAAAAGGCCCAATAAACATATATATTATACTTAATAAAATATACTTGCATTTAAAATCATCTCTAAAAAATTATAAAATGTGTTCATATGGCAGGCCAGAAAAGTAATCTCAGTCTGTTTAAAAAGCTGATATTTCTAAGCCTTTCTCTCTGAAGACAGTAAAAACTTTAGATTAACAGAAAGCTGTAATAAAACAAAACATTCAACTGCACAAACAAGGAAGGTTCTTTTAAAAAAGAAAAAGTAGGCAATACTCTGACAAAAATGTAATATGGAATATTAATACCTCAGGATACAAATGAAAAGTGAGAAAAAGCAATAGCCAGGAAAATAATCTTTAAAAAATAACATCATAAGGGATTATCACGAAGCTCTCTGTTCTTATTTGTGAAAAATCTTAACAAAATAGGCAATTCTCTGGCACAATATAAGTTACTAAAACTGACTCAAAATTTATGTTTTAAAAATCCTGAGTAATCTAATAATAATGGTAGAATTCAAAAAGTTATGAAAGTCTTTCCTCTAAAGCAACATTAAACCAATCATTAAGACAAGATTATAGACTTGAGGTCAGCGTCAGCAACTTATTGAGACCCTGATTCAAAATAAAAAAATAAAATAGGGCTGGAGTGTAGCTCAGAGTTAAAACGCCCCTAGGTTTAATCTCCAGTATCACACATAAGACTAGCTACGCCTGATTACTTGTGGTTTCTATTTGCATGCAATATTTTTTCCCCACCATTTCACTTTTATTCTGATTGTGCCTTGACTGGTGAAATGAGACTCTCATAGGAATCAAATTGCTGGGTTTCACCTTTTTATCCATTGACCCAATCTGTATCTTTTAACTGGAACATATGATTCATCTACATATAAGATTGTTATATAATGACTTACTCCTATCATTTTGTTATTTTTTTACATTGTTTTATTCTTTCTCATTGTTGATCTTTTTCGTTGGTGGTTTATTGCATGATAAGTTTTAACTCTTTTCTTTTTATATTTTGTGTGTGAACTTTATGAGTGGGTTTCACACTTTAACATGTTTCTATGATTGTTATTTTATTTTGTTTCTGGGTGCAGGACTACTTTAAACATGCTTTGTTAAGTCAGTATACACAATAGAATGCTATTCAGCCATAAAAAAGAATGAAATCCTGTCAATGCATCTGAATGTAGAATAATGATTACTAGGGATTGAGAAGGGGGCAGGTGGAAATGGGAGGCTGGATGTGACTTGTGTATACTGCATGTGCATGTTTAACTATCATAGTGAACCCTATTAACATGTACAAATAACACATGTTAATGAAAATGAAATGGAGGATTAAAAGTAATAAAACAATATTGAAAAACTATTTCAAATATTCATTTTTTGGACAAAAAATTAGATGTCTAACAATACTGTTGATGCAGACATGAAATAATGAAAACTCATGCACTGTTGGTAGGAGTAAGACAGTTATGATCACTGTGGGGAGCAACTTAGAATATCTAATAAAGTTGAAGATGCTCACACCCAAAGATAAGAATTCCTACACGTGGGCAAATGCCTCAAAATAAACAGTGTGCTGTGATCCATTAAAACGTCATAAGCTGACTTCTGGGAAGATGGTGACTGAGCAGCATATGCCAGTCCTGCTGACACCTGATCTCTGTTGCCTTAAAAACAGCATTCTACAAAGCCAGGAAATACTATCAGTAGATGAATAAAAATGATAGGTACAAGATGAATAAAAATTAAAACAACCAAGGACCTGAAGTGAGTAACTGCAGATCATTGGGGTTGTGAGTCATCAGTCCTTCCTGCACAAACACCGGCTACAACTTCCAGCAGTGGTGGCCAAGCTCACCACACTCTAGGGATCCAGAGCAGTGCTCAATAACATCAAAAAAAGAAACCCGCCTGCCTTGCTGCTGTGGGCACCACATTGGCACCATCTTACCTCACTGTACCCGACTCTAGAGACAAACAGGAAAACAATCAAGGACCTGAAGTGAGCAGCTGCAGATCACCAGAATTGTAAGCCATCAGTTCCTCCTGTGCAAACACTGGCTACAACTTCCAGCAGTGGTGGCCGAGCTCACCACTCCCTCCAGAGATCCAGACTTGCACTCATCAACACTGTAAGTGTATCCATGGTCCCCACTGAGAACACTCAGTGTGGTACTCCCAAGGACTCACACAGCCACGATAAATGTCCTAGGTCTGAGACTTTGTGGTTCAACCCAGCAAAGGTGGGGATAGAGTCTATAATTTGCAGCAGTGGCAGCTGAGCTTACCATGCCCCCCCAGTGATCAAGAGCTGCATTCAACACTGTAAGTGAAGCCACGGTCCCTGTGGGAGAACACCCAGCACCCCAGGGACTCATGCAGCTGCAATAAACTTTCTAATTGGTCTGAGACTTTGTGGTTCAACCTGGAGAAGGTGGGGATGAAATCTGCTGTTGGACATAGCAGAGGCTCAGACAGTCTTAGGCTCTGCACCAGTGGAAATTGTGGGGGTAGACCTACAGTTAACATTAGACCCTACTAGTAGGATCTCCATGATCACCATAGACAATCCAATGAATGGGGATAAGTCAGACAAGCCCAGACCTAGCTGTGGAGAACAGAGAGTCTTACACTGAGTTTAGTCTTAGAGGCATCTGCCACCTACGAAGGCAGGGAGAGGCCAAGGCTTCACATCTGTGCAAAACATGAAGGGTGACCTGTGTTTAACACTAGATCCAGCCCCATTGATACCAGTCATCTGCATAGACTGAGAAATATTCAGAGAATAAGCCTTGCAGCAAGAAAGGTGCTGGTGGCACTTGGTGTCTGCAGAGAGAGAGACTGCAGAGGCCCAGTCTGCTGAATATTCATTTATTTGTAGAGTTGTATTAATTTGTTGTTGGTGTTGTTTTGGGTTCTTTTTTGTGTGTATATGAGTGTGTATGCCTGTTTTTTTTTTTCACTCTCTTCCCAAACCCTCTACCAAGCTTCTTCCCTTGTACATGCCTGCTCTCTTCTCTCTATCCCATTTCTTTCTTTTTTTTCTTTTTTCCTCTCTTCTTTTCTCTTCCTTGTTTTGTTTCTCTTCTTTGTTTGTTTTGTTCTTCCTTTTTTTTGTTTTGTTCTTCCTTCTTTGTTTCTCTTCCTTGTCACTTCATAACACTATACCAGAACTCTACATTGGTTACTAAAACTACATATTCATTATCTCTAATCTCTAACATATACTACCTTACCAAACTCATACTCGCACTCTACTTGATCCTATCTGAAGTTTTACCCTATTCTTGCATTTATGACTTTGCTTCCCTCCTCACTCAACATTCACTGTTGGATACTATACAGTTTGCCCTTGGATATAACAGCTGACACCTAGAGACTGAAAGAAATATATCAAAAGCAACAGATACAAACTTCTGAAATCATGAGAAGGAATAACAAGGAAACAATGAGCTCCCACAACATCACAATAACAGAACATGACAACACAGAATTGCAGAGGTCTCCAGGTCAAATCAGGAAGGTAACTGTAGAAATAATACAGGACTTCCGAAAAGAATTTAGAGAGAGTCTGAAAGAAATAAAAGATGCAATTATTGAAATGAAGGCATCAATTCAAACTATAAACAGTTGATTAGACCACATGGAGAAAAGGATCTCACTCCTAGAAGATGATCACTCCAAAAACAAATGCACAGTATATAACTCAGAAAAAATAATCTGACAGCATTGGACATTGAAGAAATACAGGCCCATTTAAAAAAGATAACCTAAGAATAATTGGCATAGAAAAGGGAAAAGAAAGAGAAATCGAAGGGATCAACAATCTTTTCAAAGAAGTAATATCAGAAAATTTTCCAAACATAGAGCAAGAGGTCCATACACAGTACAGGAAACTTATAGAACCCCCTTTAGACAAGATCAGAGAAAGGGTTCCCCACACCACATAACAGTCAAACTGACCAATGTAGAAACCAAGGAGAGACTCCTAGAAGGGAACAAAAACAAAAGACCAAGTGACATTCAGAGGCAAACCAATTAGAATCACTCCAGACTTCTCAAACCAAGTCATGAAAGTCAGAAGGACCGGGAGTAGCATATTCCAAACTTTGAAAGAAAACAACTTGAAGCCCAAAATGTCCTACCCAGCAAAACTATCTCCCAAATTAGACATGGAAATAAAAATCTTCCATGACAAACAGAAGCTGAAGGAATTTCTGACTTTCAAACCAGCACTAGAAAAATACTCAAAGAGATTAACTTCAAGGAAGAAATAAGTAATATATGTCAGAACCAGACAAACAAGAATTTCTATCCAGTAAACAACTAAGCAAAGAAAAACAAACACTACCTCAAACAGAAGTTAAATCTCTATATGTTAAGAACTAAAATTATCTCTTAATAATCACACTGAACACAAATGACCTCAACTCCCCAATTAAAAGACACAAACTGGCAAAATGGATTAAAAACAAGAATCCTGAGCTGGGCGTGGTGGCTCATGCTTATAATCTCAGCATTCAGGAGGCTGAGATAGGAGGTTCACAGTTTGCAGCCACGCTTAGCTACTTGTGAGGCCCTTTGCAACTCAGTGAGACCCTGTTTCAAAATAAAGAATATAAAAATAGAGCTGGGGAGTGTCGTTCAGAGGTAGAATGCCCCTGGGTTCTATCCCCAGTACCACAAAAAAAGAAAAAAAAAAACACAAACAAAAATCCATCTATCTGCTGCCTGCAAGAAACATACCTTACATGTAAAGATAGTAAGAAACTTAAGGTAAAGAGCTGGAGCAAGGTAATCCATGTCAACAGAACTCAAAGATAAGGAGTAGCAACTATGATATCAGACAAGTTAGACTTCAAGTCCAAGGTTATTAGAGGAGACAAAGCAGGTCATTTTTTTTACTGGTAAAAGGAAGAATCCAGCAAGAGTAAATAATAACAGTCAACATTTATGCTCCAAACATAGGTTCAGCTATTTTCATAAAACAAACTCTTTGTGACATTAAGTGACACATAAATACAATACAGTAATACTAAGAGACTTCAACACCGCTCTCACACTATTAGACAAATCTTGTAGTCAAAAGATCATTAAAGATGCCTTAGACCTAAAGAACACCCTCAACCAAATTAGAATATTCCACCCAACTACAGCAGAGTTCACATTTTTCTCAGCTGTTCATGGAACCTTATCCAAAATAGATCACATCCTAGGCCACAAAGTGAACACTAGCAAATTCAAAAAATGTGACATACTTCCCTGTGTCTTTTCAGACCATAATGGAATGAAACTAGAAATCAACTATAAGAAGGCCCAGAGAAACCACATAAACATGTGGAGACTGAACACCACACTGCTGAATGAAGAATGGGTTATAGAAGAAGTAAGGGGTAAAATCAAGAAATTTCTAGAAACAAACAAAAATAGAAAAACAACATATCAAAACCTCTGGGACACTTTGAAGGCAGTATTAAGAGGAAAATCCATAGAAGGCAGTATTAAGTGAAAAATTCATAGCACTGAGTGCTCACATAAGAAAAACAGAAAATCACTAAATAAGTAACCTAAAGACACACACCTTAAAGCCCTTGAAAAACAGGAACAGTCTAACCATAAAGCCAGTAGAATATAGGAAATTATTAAAATCAGAGCAGAAATCAATAAAGTAGATAATAAAATAATACAGAAAATCAACAAAACTAAAAGCTAGTTTCTCAAAAAATTAACAAGATAAAAACTACGAGAGAGAGAGAGAGAGAGAGAGAGAGAGAGAGAAAGTCAATCCAAATTATGAAGATAAAAGATAAAAAAGGAGTTATTACCACGGACAGTGTAGAAATCCAGAGGATCATCAGAAACTACTTTGAAAATCTATACTCCAACAAAATGGAAAATCTGGAAGAAAATGACAACTTCCTAGATAAATGCAAACTGCCTAAACTAAGTCAAGAATATATAGAAAATTTAAATCAACCAATAGCAATCAAAGAGATTGAAACAGCAATAAAGAGCCTACCATCAAAGAAAAGCCTAGGACCAGATGGTTTCCCAAGTAAATTTTATAAAACCCTTAGAGAAGAGCTAATCTTGATACTCCTCAATCTATTTTGTGAAATAGAAAAATATGGGACTCTCCCAAATATATTCTATGAAGCCAACATAACAGTAATACCAAAACCAAATAAAGATAGTTCAAAGAAGGAAAATTACAGGCCTATATCTTTGATGAACTTGGATGTAAGCAAAATACTAGAAACACAAATTCAAAACCACATCGAGAAAATCATATACCATGACCAGGTAAGGTTCATCCCAGGAATGCAAGGCTTTTTCGATATACAAAAATCAATGCATGTAATTCATCATATAAACAGAATCAAAGATAAAAATTACATGATCATTTCAATAGACACTGAAAAAGCATTTGACAAAATCCAACATCTATTTTTGCTAAAAGCACTGCGGAGAATTGGAATAGAAGGAACATACCTGAACATCAAAAAGGCAATCTATAATAGGCTTGTTGTCAACATATTAAATGGGGGGAAACTTTGAGAATTTCCCCTAAAAACAGAAACAAGACAAGGATGTCCATTATCACCACTTCTTTTCAATACAGTACTTGAGACTCTAGCCAGATTAATAAGGCAAGAAAAGAAAAGAAAAAGGAGTACAAATAGGAAAAGAACTCAAACTTTCATTATTTGCAGATGACATGATATTATTATACTTAGAAGACCCAACAAATTCAACCAAAAGATTTATAGAACTTTTCGACAAATTCAGCAAAGTATCTGGAAACAAAAACAATCTTTAAAAATCAGAATCTTTTCTGTATACCAACCATAAATCCACTGAAAAAGAAATCCAGAAAACATTTCCACTCCGTATTTCCACAAAAAAATAAAAAATACTTAGGAATAAACTTAATCAAGGAGGTAAAATACTTCTACAAAGAAAATTATAAAACATTGAAAGAAGAAATTGAAGAAAACCTTGGAAGATGAAAATATTTTCCATGTTCATGGATAAATAGAATAAATATAATCATAGAGCCCAGGACAGAGAGCATAGAGGCAGGGCCAGAGAGTATGGAGTGCAAATACTCATAGAGTGGGTTCAAAAGCTGACAATAGGTTATGAAACAAATGAGAGACATTGGAATATACTCCAGAATCTACCACAGTGAATAGACATACAGATATTATATGGGCCCGGGCCCTATATATGTGAATTAGCA
This sequence comes from Muscardinus avellanarius, assembly GCF_963383645.1. Taxonomy (NCBI): domain Eukaryota; kingdom Metazoa; phylum Chordata; class Mammalia; order Rodentia; family Gliridae; genus Muscardinus; species Muscardinus avellanarius. The sequence continues at coordinate 10,148,629 of NC_137799.1, forward strand.
GGACTGCTGGTTTTTTATTTTCTTTCACATTGCCACTAGTTCTTTTTGTTCTTTTTCTTTCTTTTCTTATACCATTTTCCTCTTTTTTTGTCTTTGATTTTTAATTGTTAGTTTTTGTAAATTGTTGTATTACTTTATGCATGTTTGTTTGCTCCTTCCCCCCATTTCTTTTATAAACTTTCTTACTCTAGCCTATCTACTCTCTTCTCTCAAAACTTTTTCCCCTTATGGTATCTCTTTGTTTTATATTCAAACTATCTTATATCTCCATACCTAAATACTCTACTAACTACAAGAATCCTACTATGTAACCTTTCATTCTCAACCAGATACTACCTTATTATACTTAAATCCTTACCCAATCATATCCTCTATTTAACCTGACTTTTGTACCCATCACCCCAGCTTCTCCCCACTTATCAAACCCTCATCATTGAAAAAAGCACTGCTTTTCCATGCATGGACTTGCTGACACCTCTAAATTTCTACTGCTAAGATTGGATCAGGCAGATTACCCACAGAATCACACACAATATGCTGCTTGCAAGAAACTCACTTATAGCCAAAGACATTAATAGGATGGAAAGGATGGAAAAAGATATACCTTGCTAATGGAGACCAAAAAGGGGCTGGAGTAGCAATGCTGATATCAAATAAAACAGACTTTAAGCTAAAACACATCAGAAGAGACAAAGCAGGGCACTTCCTTTTATTAAAGGGAATAATTCACCATGAAGGTATAATGATAGTAAATGTTTATGGCCCAAATGTGGGTGCACCTGCATTTGTAAAAAAAAAACTCTTCAGAAGATCAGATCTCAAATAGAACCAAATGCAGTAATATTAGGAGATTTCAATAACCATTCATGCCACTAGATCGATCTTCAAGGTAAAAGATGAGTAAAGACTCTTTACAACTAAATAAAACTATAAACCAAATGCACCTAATAGACTTATACAGAATATTTCCAACAGAAACAGCAGAATACACATTCTTCTCAGCAGCCAATGGAATGTTCTCCAAAATAGATCACATCCTAGGCCACAAATCAAGCACCAGCAAATTCAAAAGATGTAATATAATTCCCTGCATCTTCTCAGATCACAGTGGATTAGAAGTAGAAATCAACAACAGGAAGACCAAAAGAAACTATTTAAATACATGGAGATTGAATGATACACTATTGGATGATGAGTGGGTAAGAGAAGAAATAAGGGGAGAAATAAAGAAATTCCTAGAATTAAATGAAAATAGTGGCATAACATACCAAAACTTATGGGACACTTTGAAAGCAGTGTTAAGAGGAAAGTTTATAGCAGTGAGTGCCCACATAAGAAGTACAGAGAGTCTCCAAGTAAACAACCTAACGACACATCTCAAGGACCTAGAAAAACAGCAATAGTCTAATCCCAAAGCCAGCAGAAGGCAGGAAATAATTAAAATCAGATCAGAAATAAATGAAATAGAGAATAAAAAAATCCAAAGAATCAATAATACAAAAAGCCGGTTCTTTGAAAAGATTAATAAGATTGACAAACCCCTGGCCAACCTAAACAAAAGAAAGAAAGAATCAGTTTAAATCATTAAATCAGAAATGAAAAAGGAGACATCACCACAGACAGTGGGGAAATTCAAAAGATTATCAGAAAGTATTTTGAAAATTTATACTCCAATAGACTATAAAACATGAAAGATATCAATAGATTTCTAAGCATATATAACCTGTCTAAATTGAACCAAGAGGCCATAGCAAGGCTAAACCAACCAATAGCAAGCAAAGAAATAGAAACAGCAATAAAAATTCTGCCATCACAGAAAAGCCCAGGACCTGAGGGGTTTTCAGCTGAATTCTACCAAACCTTCAGTGAAGAACTAATCCCAATCCTTCACAATTTGTTCCAGGAAATTGAAAGAGATAGAATGCTCCCAAACTCCTTCTATGAGACCAGTATCACATGAATACCAAAACCAAGTAAAGATACATCAAGAAAAGAAAATTACAGTCCACTATCCTTGACGGACATAGATGCAAAAATTATAAACAAAATACTAGATATATACATTCAAAACCATATCAAGAGAATTGTACACCATGACCAAGTTGGTTTCATCCCAAAAAAGCAAGGCTGGTTCAATATATGCAAATTAAAACATGTTATTCAACACATAAATAGAACTGAGAACAAAAACCACATGATCATATCAATAGATGCTGAAAAAGCATTTGATAAAATCCAATACCCATTCATATTTAAAACACTGCAGAAAATTGGAATAGAAGAAATGTATTTCAACATCATTAAGGCCATTATTCAACAAACCCAAAGCCAACATCATATTGAATAAAGAAAAACTGCAAGAATTTATTTACTCTAAATGCAAGAACAACACAAAGAAACCCACTATCACCACTCCTTTTCAATATAGTCCTCGAAACTCTTGCCACAGCAATAAGATAAGAGAAAGGTATCAAAAGAATTCAAATAGGAAAAGAGGAATTAAAATTATCCTTGTTTGCAGATGATATGATTATCTAGAAGACCCAAAGAACTCAACCAAAAGACCACTGGAGCTGATTAACCAATTCAGCAAAGTTGCAGGATACAAAATCAACCTAAAGAAATCAGTTGCTTTTCTTTCTGTTAACAATGAATGAAATAAAGAAAACAATTCCATTCACAATAACTCCTAAACCAATAAAATACCTAGGAATAAACCTAACCAAAGATGTAAAAGACCTCTACAATGACAACTATAAAACATTAAAGAAAGAAATTCAAGAAGACCTTGGAAGATAGAAAGATCTCCCTTGCTCATGGATAGGCAGAACATCATCAAAACGGCCATTCTGCCAAAAGTAATCTACAGATTCAATGCAATTCCTATCAAAATACAAATGACATTCTTCATAGACCTAGAAAAAAATCAGTCATGAATTTTATATGGAGAAAGAAAAGACCCAGAAGAGTTAAAGCAATTCTCAGCAATAAAAACCATGCAGGAGGCATCACAATCCCTGATGTCAAATTATTCTATAGAGCAATAGTAGTAAAACCAGCATGGATTGGCATAACAATAGGCATACAGACCAATAAAACAGAATAGAAGATACAGAAACAAACCCACACACTTATAGTCATTGATCTTTGACAAAGGGGCCAAACTCATATGCTGGAGAAAAGACAGCCTTTTCAACAAATGGTGCTGGGAGAACTGGCTATCCATTTATAGAAAGATGGAACTAATTCCTTACTTCTCACCATGCACAGGAATCAACTCGAGATGGATCAAAGACTTAGAAATTAGATCAGAGACTGTGAAGCTATTAGAGGAGGGCATAGGTTCAACACTCCAACATATAGGCACAGGCAGTAACTTTCTCAACAAGACCTCCAAAGCATAGGAAATTAAAGCAAGAATTAACCAGTGGGATGGCATCAACCTAAGAAGTTTCTGCTTATCAAAGGAAACCATCAAGAACCTAAAGAGGAAGCCTACAGAATGGGAGAAGATCTTCACCAGCCACCACTCTGATAGAGGGCTAATATCCAGAATATACAAAGAGCTCAAAAGACTCTACACTAGCAAAACAAACAACCCAATCAAGAAATGGGCAACTGAATCGAATAGACACTTCACAAAAGAAGAGATAAAAATGGCCAATAGGTACATGAAAAGATGTTCAACATCACTAGCCATCAGGGAGATGCAAATCAAAACTACTCTGAGATTCCATCTAACCCCAACCAGAGTGGTAAGCATAAAGAAATCAAATAACAACAAATGCTGGCGAGGATGTGGGGAAAGAGGAACTCTTTTACACTGTTGGTGGGAGTGCAAACTTGTTCAGCCACTATGGAGATCAGTGTGGAGATTCCTTAGAAAACTGGGAATGGATCCATCATTTGATCCGGCTCTACCACTCCTGGGTATCTTTCCAAAGGGGTTAAAATCAGAGAACCACAGTAACATATGCATACCCATGTTCATAGCAGCATAATTCACAATAGTTAAAATATGGAACCAACCTAGGTCTCCACCAACAATTGGATAGACTGCAAAATTATGAGAAATACACACAATGGGATTCTACTCAGCAATAAAGAACAACAAAATCATGTCATTTGCAAGAAGATGGAAAGACCTGGAGAACATTATCCTCAGTGAGATCAGCCAAGCACAGAAAAAGAAGGGACATATGTTTTCTCTAATGTGCCCAAACTACGGAGTATTAGGCATACCAGAAGGACTCCAGATAATGGAGGGGAAACCTCAGCAAAGCTAGAAAGGAAGGGTAGGAGAAGAAAAAGGCTGAGGTTGATTAATGGAGGAGCTACATTAGAATATGTGTATAACTGTGAATGCAGCATGGTCAGCCTGGACGCTCATTGTTGGGAGGGGAGGAAAGGGAGAGGGGGCACCAAGCACTGTGTGAATTTTGCCATTTTCAATATGATTCACAGAAAAATAAAAAATAATTTAAGAAAAGGATGCCAGGCCTGGCTTCTGGGCTTTTGTGTAGGAGCTCACTCCTTAGCTCTGCCTTAAACAACGTCATCTGAGTCTTTCTAAAGCTCTGCTAGTACCCAGAACACTAGGATCTTTTTTTTTTTTTTTTTTGGTGGTACTGGGGTTCCTGGAAGCCCTTCTACCTTCAGGCTACACTCCCATGGGCTACACTCCCAGACCTATTTTTTAACTTTATGTGGAAACAGGGTCTCAAGCCAGCGAGGCTGGCTCCGAACCTGCGCAATCCTCCTGTCTCCGCCTCCCAAGTGCGGGGATTACAAGCGTGCGCCACCACGCCCGGCCCCAGAACACTAGGATCTTGATCAGCCTCTGACCATAACGTTACTCCAGAATTTCATTCCTTATAAAATGCAATTCCATCATTTTTAGGCTCTAATTCCTCTAGATAATGAGGAATTAACTCTTTTTCTTATTGATAAAAAGTTTTATTTTAAAAAAGAAGAAAGGAAGAGAACAGGGAGAAGAAAAGAGGGAAGGAGGAAAGGAAGAAGGAGAAATATCTGTACCTTGAAGCAGAACTCCCTGCCCAAGTCCCCAGCAGACATCCACCAATATCTCATTTACTTGTACTGAGTCAGGACAGCCTCCAAGGCTGAGAAAAATACATCTAAAAAGTAGGGGGCTCAATACTTTCCTAAACAAAATTAAGATTCTGTTAGTAAGAAATTTTGCTCACAGGGAGCCAGCAATGTCTGCCGCAGAAAGCATTCAGATCACTGAGGAGTGGGAAGGGACAACGATTTGACAGGTGAGGCTAACATGCTTTGTTTAAAAAAAAAAAAACTCAAGTAAAATTTGTACTTTATATATCAGATACCATTACAAGGTTCATAGGATTTATAGAATGAAAAGTAAAGTAGGAAAATTAGAAGAATGTATATGCAAATAAAGAGCAGGTGTAACTCCACTGAAGGGTAAAGGACTTTCTAGGCATAGGAACTAAGAAATAAGCATTGATGAGATCAAAGCCACACACTGATAAACCTCACTAGATTCAGATAATTCGATTCTGTGAGTGAAGAAGTCCATTGTCAAGAACTACAAGGCAGGCAACAAGCTAAAGAAAGACCCGGGAGGCTTGGTATCTCTATTACACATTACGATATGTATCAATAAGGGAAGAATTAAAACCCCAATTAAAACATATTGGCAAAGGACCAGAGCCCACAATTCGTGAAAGCAGAGACACTGTTCACAAAAACATAAAACATTTTGGATAAATTGATAATAATTCAAAACATCCCAAGCATTTTCTCTTTTCTTCTCTCTATTTTTTTTTTTTTTTTTTGGTAAAAGTGTAATTCATCCTTGTATGAAAACTTGTAAACGTTTAGAGTGAAACTTGTAAAAAAAAAAATATATATATATATATATATATATATAGGATGAAGGTTGAAACAAAAATCATTATGCTCCAACAACTGAAAAATAATAGCTTTTGCTATTTGTTATTCCCTCCCCACCTCACAAGTACTGTTTAATTAGTTTATTTTTCTCTATTGTCCTCCGTCCTGGGCTGTTCTTTTCCTGACCTCCTCCCACTTCTCTGTGCTGCTGTGGGTTACTCCCGGGCGGGGACGTCGTCCCTCCTGACGCCAGCCTCCCACAGGGACACGCCATGGGCAGGTGAGACACTGGGTAAGCAGCTGCCCCAGCTGTGCACGGGAGCGTCATGGGGCTGTAACCGACGTGGGGAAAGCAGCAGCACAGTGACGCTTAACCCAGGCACCTCACAGCTTCGGCCTTTGAGTTTTCATTCATTTTACCATTTTAGTGAATCCTTGGAAATTTTCTTTCTATTGAACTTATACATACAAAGGTGCTAGCAGTACATTTTGTATAGAATTTAAAAACCAGACACCTAGCAACTCTGGAAAGTGAGTGGCTTCACCACTTGTTGAATGATTTTTTACCTATCTGGGTCTATTTTGAGACTACTTGGTTCTGTTTACACACACACACACACACACACACACACACACACACACACCTGTGCCAAATTGCTTTATTATTGCCATAGGTTTAAAATGCATTTTTAACATCTGGTAGGGAAAATGTATTAGTTATCTATTACTGTGTAACAAACAAGCCAAAATCTAAAACCTTAAAACAAACATCAAACTTACTTGCTTCTGACTATAAAAAGTAACAGGTATATTTTACTTAATAAATTCTGAAATAAATCAATAACTTTAACCTTCTCTCAAACCATACAAAGACCTTAAAGTAAAGCTGCACCTTGCTCTGCCCGCGGTCAGCTCGGCACGTGGACAGTCTGCTTTGTCTCTCTGGCTGCTTTTTACATTGTCTCTTTGTCTTTGCTCTTCTTCAGGATACTGCAAAGAATCGAGGGACAGATTTCTTCTTATTTTTCCTGCTCATTATTTACTGGACTTCCTGAATCTGAGTATTTGTGCCCTTCATCAATTTAAAAATTGATTCTACCTCCTAAGTATCTTCAGTCCCCATTCTTTTTATTATCTCTTTTTGGTACTTTGAAAAAAATATGTTTATATTATATGTAATAATCTAGTGTGTGTGTTTGTGTGTGTGTGTGTGTGTGTGTGTGTGTGTGTGTGTGTGTGAGAAAGAGAGAGAGAGAGAGAGAGAGAGAGAGAGACAGACAGACAGACAGACAGACAGACAGACAGAGAGAGACACGTACTGGGGATTGAACCCAAAGATAGAAGGGCATTCTATCTTTGAGATACATACCCAGGCCCCTTTGTTGTTGTTAATTTGGTACTGGGGGGACTGAACCAATGGAAATTCTACCTCTGAGCTATACCCCAGCCCTATTTTATTTTTCTTTAGAAACAGGATCTGTCTAGGTGGGCGAGAATCTCACTACTCACTGAGCCTGGCCTTGAACCTGCGATCTTCCTGTGTGAACCTCCCAAGTCTGGGGCTTACAGGCCTGTTCCACCACGTCTGGCTTATTTTTGTTTTTGGAACAGGGTCTTGTTCGGTTGCTGGGAGTCTTGCTATGTTGCTGAGGCTGGCCTTGAACCTGTGATCCTCCCATCTCAGCCTCCCAGGTATCGGGATTACAGGCATGCGCCCCCACACCCAGCTAATACGCCATGGCGTCTGTTTCACATTTTTCTGTCTCCTTTCTCCATGTGCTTTGTCCTGGGTAATTTGTCCAACTCTCTCCCAGGAGCTATTCTTTAGCCATGTGGCATCTGTTCTTAATCCATTTAATCCAGGTTAATTGTTACATTTTTTTACTTCCTCAAGTTCGTGACTCCTGTTATCAGCCTTGTAGGTTTTAGTAGTATCATGTCTGCAAATATATGAGACGAGATTTTTTTTTTTTTTTGTGGTACTGGGGTTCCTGGAAGCCCTTCTACCTCCGGGCTACACTCCCAGACCTATTTTTACATTTTTATTTGGAAACAGGGTCTCTTAAGACAGCGCACGCGGCTGGCTTCGAACCTGCGCGATCCTCCCGTCTCTGCCTCCCAAGCGCGGGGATGACAAGCGTGCCCCACCACGCCCGGCCAAGATCATTTTTCTACACCAGGCCCAGTACTGCCAGCACCCACCGTGTTGGTGGGATGGATCCACAGGGCTCTGTCTCCACTCTTGTTTTCTCTGGTGCTTCATGAGTTTTTAAGTTGAACTCACACCATTAGATCTTTACCTAGCAGCATTCTCTGCGGCTTGGGTTTAAGATGCCTTCCTCTAGAGAAAATTTCCATTGCTTTCTGCCAGGTGCCTGAAAGGCCCTGACATGACAAGACTCCCTCAAACTGATTTCTCCATCTTTCTGTTAGTGAGGTGGTGAGGGGGCCGGACAGCAGCATGGGCTCCACCTCCCAGCCCACAGGGTGACCTGCGTGTGGCTGGGATTCTCTGGCGATGTTTTCTGTTCTTCCACCGAGTAGGACAAGGCCTGTACAACCAGTACTGCAGTGGGGCAAGGCGCCGTCATTGCTGCTGGTGGTGTTTCTTTGCTAATGTGTCTTTTGCCTGGGGATTTCATTTTTCATGGTAATAGCTTTATGGGAATTCTAGATGCAATTTTCCTTCTCGCCTGAGGTCATCAAGAGCTTTCAGCAACCAAGCTGTTCTTTCTGGGACTGTCCAAAATCTCTCGTAATGTTTAGGCTCTGTTTTAGGTCTCTCCAATGCAGACTTAAACAGATGTTTTCTGAATTTTGCCTTTAAATGTCACGCTCTAAACTTCTTTGGGTGTACTATCCAGGAGGCTTTCTTGAGATATCGAGTGCCATAATTAGAAGTCTTCCCCTTGGAGGCAGGTGTGGTTGGCACACCCCTGTAATCCCAGTACTTGGGAGGCAGAGACAGGAGGATCTCAGGTTTGAGGTCAGCCTCAGTAGCTTGGTGAGGTCCTCAGAAACCTAGCAAGACCCTGTTATAAAATAAAAAATTAAAAAGGGCCGGGGGAATAGTTGGAGGTTCAATCCCCAGTACCACAAAATAATAAATGAAAAAATAAATAAATATCCCCTTGATATTCTGCCATTTCAGTATTTTCCAAGTTTTTCTTATATTTATTATTCCCAATGAAGTTTCAAATTTACCAAGTTTGAAAACCTGCTAGAATTTTGATTATGACCACATGTAATGTATAGATTCATTAATGGAGAATTTATATATATTTTTGGTAATATTAAGTTCCTTACCTAAGAGCAAAGAATAGATTTCCACTTAGTTATTAAAAGTATAGCATTTTTTTTGTATAGGCTCCACATCCGTTTAAATTTTTTAAATATTTATTTCTGGTAATTGCATTTTGTTTCTGATTTCATGGGTGGCTCTTTCTTATGGTTTCTATTTACTTATAGCCTATCTGTTTGCATGTGAATTTTATAACTAGCTACTGTATTAACTCCGTTTCTAATAGTATCAAGTTGTTTTAAAGGATTTTGCTAAGTTTACAAGCACATCATCTGCAAACAATTATAACTTGGCCTGGTGTTTAGTGTACAGGCTTTTCTTTTACTTATCTACATGTATTGATCATAAATATATATTTCATTTACTTTCTTGGCTAAAAACTGCTATATTAGTCTGATCTGTTATTTTTTGAATCTCTAAAACTTTGCATCACAGAAAACTTCAGTTACAAAAGAAGAAAGAACAGCACGGGCACCTCCACATATCTACCACCTAATTCCTACTGTCAACTCTTGTCCATCCTTCTCTCTCTGCATCTATTCTTCAAAACCCCCACTGAATTATTTTGAAGCAAGCTCCAGACATGCAATAATTCCATCCGAAAATGTTTAATATGTATTTCTAAAAGCAGAGGACTTTTTTTAAAAAAAGAAAACAAGATATCACAACACTACCAAAGCCCTTAAAGATACAATAATTTTTTGTGTGTGGTACTGGGGATGGAACCCAGGGGCATTGCACCTCTGAGATACACCTGCAGTCCTATATGTTAGTCTCTCTTTCTTTCTCTCTTTCTTTCTTTCTTTCTTTCTTTCTTTCTTTCCTTCTTTCTTTTCTTTTCTTTGGGGATGGAACCTGGAGGCATTCTACCTTTGAGCTATATCCACAGCTCTATTTTTTATTCTTTATTTTGAAACAGGGTTTCACTGAGTTGCGGAGGGCCTCACTAAGTAGCTGAGGCTGGCCATGAACCGCAATTCTCCTGTCTCAGCCTCCCAAATGCTGGGATTACACGCCTGCTCCACCACGCCCAACAGTCTTTTTCTTTTCTGAAACAGGGTCTCACCGAGTTGCGAAGGGTCTCACTAAGTAGCTGAGGCTCTCTATGAACCGCGATCCCCCTGTCTCTGGCTCCCAAATGCTGGGATTACCACCATGCCCAGCCCAATAATTTCTTGATATCATCAAATATCTAGGTAATGTTGAAGTTCTCTTATGGTCTCATAAGAGAAATGCAAATACATTGCATTTGTTTTGAAAGGATGGTCGGACATTTAACCTGTTTTTCTTCTCTGAAATAATGTAAACGCTGGAAAAATGGAGACAATTTTCTAGATTATTCCTCCAAAGAGCTTGATCCCTCGAGGGTTCTTTGATATTTAAGTCTTCGCATTATTTCATTTATTTTATTTGGAGAAGAAACTGGTCAATTGCCCCGCGGAGTTTTCTGTAGTCGAGATTATGCTGATGTGTCTTGTGGTGTCTTCTAATGTGTTTCTCTGTCCCCTGTATTTTCTGTAAACTTATCATTCGTGTTAGGTGTCGGGGCCCGCTCGGCTAGACCAGGATGGGGCGGTGGCTCAAGATGGCGCCTAGGCATGTTGCCAAGTCACGAGGCTCACGAGGTTGGCGGTGCCCTGAGCCTGCGCAGTGAGCCCTATCAGGCGCCCTACGGATGATCAGTGATGCAGCGCCTCGTGCGACCACCAGCCCGCCTAGGAGAGGGTTAGAAATGTGCATGCCCTAGCTGTGGGAAGCTTGGGGTTGGTGGAGTGATGAGGGAGGGGTTATGAGACTGATATATATTTGCCTGCTGTGCCCATTAAAGAGGAAGCATCATCAACAGACTCGGCGTTTGTGTGTTCTTTCCCAGGGCTCTGCAGGACGGAGCCTTAGGGACGCGACAGTTAGGTCAATTTCAGGTTCAATATTTTAGCATAATTCTTCCCAGATAGTACTATGTACTTGAACTTTCAAAAAATTTTTATACTGGGGACTTGAGCCCAAGGTCATTCTACCACTGAGCTATACCCTTGACCTTTTTTATTTTGTATTTTGTGTAAATTTGTGTGTGTGTGTGTGTGGAGGGGGGAGTACTGGGGGTGAAACCCAGGGGCTTTCTACCTCCAGGCTATACTCCCAGACCTATTTTATATTTTATTTGGAAACAGGGTCTCACTAAGTTGCTGAGAGCCTCACTAAGTAGCTGAGGCTGGCTTCGAACCTGCGCGATCCTCCTGTCTCTGCCTCCCAAGAGCGGGAATTACAAGCGTGCGCCACCACGCCTGTGTTTTATTTTGTATTTTGAAGCAAGGTCTTGTCAAGTTGCTGAGGCTGGCTTCCGGCCTACAATCCCCATCTCAGCCTCCTAAGTACTAGGATTACGTGTGTGTGACTCAGTGCTTGGCTAGTGCTATGTAGTTCCATCAGCAACCCCTAAACATCTATTTTTCTTTGGGGGTGGCTAAAATCAATCAGGTGGTCCCAGGGTCATCCCCCTGGGACCCCCAAGGACCCATCGTGCTGGACTTCGACAGTCACCGTGTGGTTCTTTCAGGGGTCTGCTTCGATAGGCACTTCATTTCACCTCTGCTGGGTTCTGAGTCAGGGCAGGCGCTGGGGAGGGGGCAGCCCGTATAGCTGGATTCCAGCTGGTTCCTCCCACGAAGAGGCAGGCAGGGCTCAGAAGGCTGGCGGGGGGAGGCTACGACACTGCTCCTGGCCTTCAGGGGCGTCTCTATCAGCGGGGCAGATGGTCCCTGGCTCCGGCCACCACCTGCTGCCTGTGCCTTGGGTCTCTGGACACACTTCCTCCCTTCGTCCCTCCCACAGTGGCAGCTTGTTGCTCCTGGCAATGTCTGGGTGGCTCCTCAGCTCTCTGTCACACAGGCACCCAGTGTGATTACCTCTGCAACATGTCCAGAGTGATTGATTTTTCTTTCCTGGATCTTGGGAGGCATTAAGGTTCTTTTTTAAAAAAAAAAGAGAGAGAGAAGAAAAGAAAGAAAAGAGAAATTCTCGCCTCTCTGTGCTACAGAAGCATCCAAAAGCTTTGATATCGTTGGGTCTTCGCAGATCCGAATGAACTTCCCTTTCAAACAGTCGGCATTGCAAGCTCCTCGAAGCTAGAAAATGTCCTCCATTGTGCAAATGCCTGGTGTTAGGCTTTATTTATTTATGTATCTACTTATTTATTGTGGTACCGGGGATGGAATCCAGGGGCATCATTCTACCTCTGAGTGACACCCCAGCCCTATTTTTTATTCTTTATTTTGAAACAGCATCTCACTAAGTTGCAGAGGGCCTCGCTAAGTAGCTGAGGCCGGCCGCGAACCTGGGATCCTCCCGTCTCAGCCTCCCAAGTACTGGGATTACAGTTGTGCACCGCCATGCCCAGTGAGAAACATTTTCTTAAGTAGAAAGACCGGGCAGGGAAGGAGAAGGCGGGGAGGGAAGAGAAAGGTAGGGGGGTGGGAGAATGAGGCAAGTCCCCACGGTTGACCCCGGTCCTGCCACTGGAGTTGGCTGTGCGCCGCTGTCGCTCTGTCTGGCCAGAGCCCTCTGAGCAGCAGCCCCTCCTCTGCGTGAGTTCAGCCGCAGCCCGCAGGACTCCGTGCTCCTATGGAAGCACCTTACAGCCGGGAAGGGGTCACCTCTGCCGGCACAAATATATTTCTTTAAATGACTATTTACATTTGTGAACGCAATTTCTATGAAGAACTGCTTGGGAATGCAGCCGAAGGGTTAGTGACCGAAGGTTCCCAGGGGCCAGAATTCCAGGGACTCGGGCCCAGGAGGGGGACACCTGCCCCAGGCTCCCGTCCACCCCACCCCACCCCCAGCACGCAGGAGCTTTCTGGCTCCTGTATATGAATGAGGTGATCTTTCAGCTGCCCTTTGTCTTGGAAAAAAATTAATTCTCATTTGCATTACCTCGTCTAAATGTCACCCACCGATATTTTGTTAGACATTAGCGGCGCTGGCAGGGAGGGCCGCGGGGTAATTGTGTTCTGCCTGGCGCTGGGATTTACATAATTTCAGACAGCAATTAAAGAATCCTGGGGAATTTTTTTTCCTCCCTTCCAACCTCTCCTACAAAGAAAGTGTTCGTTTATATTAAGCGCTCAGCTCCTCGCTGTTCATTTGCATAAAATTAAAGGTTTTTGTGTTCCAGAACAGCAGGGTAACATTTAAAATTCCGTTTTAAAAAGCTCACCTTACAATAATAAAATGTTAATATCATTTCATAGGCAATGCGAGGTTGCCAGATGCCTCTCACTTCTAACTTGGATCCATTGCTAACGGTTCCTCTCTCTCTCTCTCTCTCTCTCTCTCTCTCTCTCTCTCTCTCTCTCCCTCCCTCCCTCCCTCCCTCCCTCCCTTTCTCTTACCTCCATCTCTCTCTCTCCTTCTTTGTCCGGCTCTGCCCTTTCCCCACAGATCCTACTGGCCTCACTCTGGCTCCATATCTCCTTGTGCTCTTTCTCTATTTCTCTTCCTCCTTTATTCTTTTTCTAGAAGGAATCCAAGTGTCCTCAACCAGCCCAAGGCCATGAAAGAAAATGAAACTTTGAGATCTTTCGGTGAATACTGACTGAGCTCCCAGCTGCTAGGTCCCCAGAGGTCGCCACCCACCCAGCTCTGCACCCTCTGCCCTGGCTGTCCTTCCCTCCCCATGAAGCCCACAAGCTCTTCCATCGCTGATGGGGGGCCCTGGTGCCCAGGAAGCTCACCCCGACCGTGGCTGCAGTACCCGAAGTGTCCTGAGCCTGAGTGTTCCTGTAGTCCACATGTTCAGCACCAAGACGATTGTGTCTGAAGGCACCGATGTCAAGGAACCCGGCCGGAACCTTTCTCTCCTCTAGGGACAACTGGGTAAACCTGGGGCTGAGTAAACATAGGCTGCCTTCCCCTGCCTTCCCCTAAGACAAGACTCCCTCAGGACCATGGCCTTGTCTGCTGTCCCTCAGTCCACCCCAGCCCAGAAGGCAGTTTATGAGCCTTAGGACTGCACGGGAGGAGCCAGAGAGCTGCCCCTGACTCCTTTCCTGTGGATATCCGGGAACCTGGTGTCTTTGTTCCTGAAGGGGCAGTGGCTACACCTCATCCGCCCACTGTCCAGCCCTCTACACTGGTTTCCAGGCTCTGACAAGAGGCTTAAACAAAGGGTCCTAGAAAGAGGTAGGGAGGGAGAATCGGTTTTCCTCCACCAAGAAGAGATGCCCAGGGAGCAGCAAGAGACACAGAGAGGTACAGAAGTCTTCAAGGGCAGAGTGGAGGGGCGGGTCCTCATCCATGATGATGGAGAGAGAGCGGAGGGGCTGGTCCTCATCCACGATGATGGAGAGACAGAGTGAGTCCAGGGGAGGCGGCTGGGGTCGGAGGAAGGTGAGGTTTGTCCTATCCCATATGTAATCCCCAAACAGACAAGAAAGAAGTAGAAACCATAGAAAGATGAAATCCCCGTCTTTCTCCTGTTCCAATAACCCAGGGGAGGAAGCTCAGCAATGATACTGAGATAAGAAAAATAAAGACAGCTCTGTGTGCTGCTCTAGAGCCCATGCCTACAACAATAGGTAATTTTTAACGCGAGGCTTTAAGGAATGGAAAGGTATTAAGTACAAAGGTATTAAGTCATTCCAGCAAAGGCATCCTGCACAGAGGCCATGAGGTGGGCAGAGGCATAGCTTACTGAAGACCCTGCCAGGCATCCAGGGCACAGAAAGTGAGGGACGAGGGGTGCAAAGAAACAAGGGGGCGACTCACCCACAGAGAAGAAAGCAATAAAGAGAAACTGTCCCCGGGGAAACTTGGACGTTCAAATCAGCTACTTGAGACGAGATGGAAGAGCTCAGAGAAACCATGCTCCCAACACTAAAGGAAATGAAGAGAATAATGTCTCTCCAACAGAACATATCAATGAAGAGTTGGGGATTATAAAAAATAAAAAGACCCAAGTTGAAATTCTAGAACTGAAAAGTACAGCAACTGAAATGAAAAATCTACTGGAGGAGATCAATAGGTATTTTGAGCAGGTGGAAAAGAAAAATTGAGAATAGATCGATTGAGATGATTCGGTTTGAGAAGTTGAGAGAAAAAAAACGAATAAATATAAATGAATATAGCCTAAGAGATCCGTGGGACACCATCGCCTATCAACATATACATAATGGGGAGTCAGAAGGAGAAGTCAGAGGAAAGGGGAGGAAGGAATGTTTGAAGGAACAAGGGCAATGAATGCCCCAAATTTGGTAGAAAATATTAATCTGCACGTTCAAGAAGCTCGCTGAACTTTAAGTAGGATAAATTAAGAGATCCACAGGGAAACACGATATAATCAAACTGTCAACAGCCAAGGGCAGCCGGGCGAGGTGCACACTGCCATAATCCTAGTACTTGGGAGGCTGAGATAGGAAGAGCCTAGGTTCCAGGCTAGCCTCGGCAGCTTAGTGAGACCCTCAGAAACCTAACAAGACCCCGTTTCAAAATAAAAAGTAAAAGCAGGCCTGGAGATGTAGCTTGGGCGTAGGATGCAATCTAATCACATACACATGATCTTTAATAATATTAAGTCAATTTCTCATCAAAATTTGGAAATCAGAAAGAAAAAGTATTTAGAGTTACGAGAGGAAAAAAAACACTCTCAATAAAGAATTCTATATTCAGCAAACCTATGGCTCAAAAATGAAAGAAAAGCTGGGTGTGGTGGCCCACGCTTGTAATCCCAGCATTTGGGAGGCAGAGACCAGAGGATTGTGGTACATGGACAGCCTCAGCTACTTAGCGGGGCCCTTTGCAACTCAGTGAGACCCTGTTTCAAAAATAAGAAGACTAAAAATAGGACTGGGGGTGTAGCTTGGAGGTAGAATGCCCCTGGGTTTCATCCCCAGTACCATTAAAAAAAAAAAAAAGAAGAAGAAGAAAGAAAAGATAGATACAGTGGTGCATGCCTAGCATTTGAGAGGTGGAGACAAGAAGATTGAAGGTTTGGGGAACCCAGTGAGAGCCCAGCAACTTAGTAAGAACTTGTTTCAAGAAAAACATAAAGGGGGCTGGGTTGTAGCTTGGAGTTAGAATGCCCAGGGTTCAACCCCCACCCCCAAAGAAAGAAAAGAGCGAGAAAAACCAATATTTCAAAAAATGCAATGAAGGGAGTTTATTGTTGGTAAATGTACCCTATAAGAAACACTCAAGGGAGTCCTTCAGACTGAACGGAAAGAACACCAAATAGTAACTAAAAGCTATACCACAAAATACGTAATAATGGTAAAGGTAACTACATAAGCAAATTTAAATACAGCATTACTCTATATTTGGTTTGTAACTTCTTTTTTATATATAAGGTTTCAAAGAAAATGCAGTAAACAATAATTATAAATTACCTTTTACAACAGTTTCAAATCTTTGTCAATGGGCATGCACTGCAGAAAAATACAGTTGTGGTCAGAACAACATAAAACATGGGATGATGCTATAGGAAAGTTAAGATTTTGTAAAATACGCAAAATACAGAAAATTGGTACTAATACAAGATGGTGTTGTAAATTAAGATATTTATAATCCTAGGGCAAATGCTAACAAAATAACTTTAAAAATATACACCAGTAACTCAGTGATACTCTAGCAACACCATGTTTCAAGAGAAAAAAGAAAAACAACTATTTTTTAAAGGCTAAGAGCGTAGCTCAGAGGTAAAATGTTCCTGGGTTCAATTCCCAGTACCACCACACATACACACACAGACACACAGACACACACACACAGACACACACACACACCACCACCACCACCACCACCACCACCACCACCACCACCACCCAAATATGTGCTGTGTATAAGACTCACTGGAAATTAAAAGACACAAATAGATTGAAAGTAAAACAAAAAGGAAGAAGATAATATATGCAGAGTTCATCAAAGAGAGTTGGAATAACTATATTAGCATCAGAAAAAAATAGCCCTGAAGACATAAACTGTTGTGAGACACACAGAAGTATATTCTATAACATTAGAAGGGTTCATTCATCAAAAAAAGATGCTGCTATTCTGAATACATATGCACCTAATAACGGAGCTCCGAAATGCAAGAAGTAAATACCAATAGAATGAAAGGGAGAAATAGTTCTCCCAAAACAGCTGGAGGCTTCAATATGCTACTGTCAATAATGGATAGGACAACTAGACAGAAAGTCAGTAAGGAAATAGACTTGATAACACTGTACCCAGACTGGCCCTGCCAGACAATCTATTCAACACTCTACCCAACGACAGCAGAATGCACACACTTCGCAGTTGTACATGGAACATAAAGCCAGTCTTAGTGCAATTAAAAGACAGAAATCATACAGAGCGTCTCCTTCAACCACATGGATTGAAATTAGAAATCAGTAACAGAGCCGAGCATGGTGGTGCAGGCTTGTAACCCCAGCATTGGGGAGCCTGAGACCAGAGGATCGTGGTTCAGGGACAGCCTCAGCTACTTAGCGAGGCCCTTTGCAACTCAGTGAGGCTCTGTTTCAATTTCTTTAAAAAGTGTAAAAAATAGGGATGGAGGTGTAGCTCAGAGATGCAATGCCCCTGGATTCCATCCCCAGTACCACAAAAGAAGGAGGAGGAGGAGGAGGAGGAGGAGATGATCAGCAACAGAAGGACATTTGAAAAAACTCTCATAGATGTAGAAATTAAATAACACACCACTAAATCACCAAAGAGTCAAAGAAGAAATCACTAGAAAGTATTTTGAGGTGCCCCCAAATGATGAGAATACAGCATACCACACCACAACTTCTGGAATGCAGTGAAGATGAGGCTCAGAGAAAACATTGGAGCTGTGGATATCTATGCTAAAAAAGAAGAAGCTATTAAGTCAATAAAATTACTTTCACTTTAAGAAACTAGACAAAGAGCCAGGGATGGCGGTGCAGGCTTGTAACGCCAGGACTTGGGAGGCTGAGACAAGTGGATTACAGGTTTGAGGCCAGCCTCCGCAGCTTAGTGAGACCCTCAGGAACTTAGTGAGACCCTGTTTCAAAATAAAATATAAAAAGAACTGAAAGTGTAGCTCAGAGGTAGAATGCCTTTTAATTCTATCCCCAGTACGAGAAAAGAAAAGAGAAGCTAGAAGAACAAACCAAAGCAAAGCAAATAGAATGAAGAAGGCAATGATACTAGAGAATACAAATAAAAAAAATATGAAAATAAAAAAAATTAAAAAAATAAAATAAAAAATAAAAAAATATGCTGAAATAAAATATAAAATAATAAAATAAAATAAAATAAAAATGCTGAAAATTAGCAAGTCCTTAGTTAGAAAGTTCCAGAAAAAATATTAAAATGACTAGAATCAGGAATGAAGCGGTTATCACTACTGACCTTACAGAAATCAAAATGATTAGAGGAGAATAGAGTGCATGATCATATATGCCCACAAGTTGCATAACCTCGATAAAGTGGACAAATTCCTAGAAACACACAAACTTCCAAAACGGATTCAAGAAGAGAAATAAATCCAAGCAAACCTGGGACCATGAAATACATCAATTCAGCAATCAGATGACTTGTGAACGCAAAACGCCCAGGGCCAGATGGCTTCCCTGGTGATTTCCCCAAACGCTTAAAGCATAATTAACACCGGTTGTTCTCAAAGTCTTCCAAAAAGTAGAAGAGAAGGGAATGCTTTTTTGCGTTGTTATTTGAAGCCAGTATTATTCTGACACCAAAGCTACACAAAGAACAGAGATAACACAAGAATACAATGAATCAATGAATGTAAAAAAAAATTGGGGCGGGGGAGGCTACTGGGGATAGAGCCCAGGGCATTCTACTTCCGAGCTACACCCCCAGTCCTATTTTTTTATTCTTCACTTTGAAACAGCTTTCACTAAGTTGCAAGGGCCACAAACCTGCAATCCTCCTGTCTCAGCCTCCCAAGTGCTGATATTACAAGTGTGCACCACCATGCCCTACTTATTATTTTTTTTATTTTGAAGCAGGATCTCACTAAGTTGCTGAGGCTGGCCACAAACCTGCCATTCTCCCGTCTCAACCTCTCAGATACTGAGATTGTAAGCATATAATGCCACACCTGGCTGCAAAATTTCTTGATTAAATATTTACAAACAGAATCAAGCAGCTTATCATAGGGATTGCACACCATAAGGCCAAGTGAGATTTATCACAGAATACAAGTGTAGATTCAACATACAAAAATCGATGTATTTTACCAATTTAGCAAAAATGAAGGAAAAAGCCTATATGAATCTATTCAGAAAAGGCAGGTGATAAAACCCAACACTCTTGAATGATAAAGCTACTCAATAAATGATAACAGGAGAGAAATTTCTCAACTTGATACAACTTGGTAAAAAAAAACATCTATCAAAATCACACAGATGCCGGGCGTGGTGGTGTACGCTTGTAATCCCCGTGCCTGGGAGGCGGAGACAGGAGGATCGCACAGGTTCAAAGCCAGCCTCAGCAACTTAGTGAGGCTCTCAGCAACTTAGTGAGACCCTGTTTCCAAATAAAATATAAAATATAGGACTGGGAGTATAGCCCAGAGGTAGAAAGCCTCTGGGTTCCATCCCCAGTACCACCAAAAAAAAAAAAAAAAATCACACAGATAATATCATTTTTAATGGTGAAAGACAGAAAACTTTCTAAGATCAGGAGCAAGACAGGATGTCTGCTCTTACCACTATTATTCAGCACAATACTGGAGAGTTTAGTAAAGGAAATTAGTAAAAAAAAAAAACCCAAAACAAAACAAAACAAAACAAAGGGCACCCAGCCAGGCACAGGGGCATGGCTTGTAATACCAGTACTTGGGAAGCTGACACAGGAGGATCA
Organism: Muscardinus avellanarius; assembly: GCF_963383645.1. Lineage (NCBI taxonomy): Eukaryota > Metazoa > Chordata > Mammalia > Rodentia > Gliridae > Muscardinus > Muscardinus avellanarius. Next base: position 10,168,655 of record NC_137799.1, read on the forward strand.
CCGGCTCGAGGCAGGCTCTGATGTCGGCCGTTGGCCCTGGCATCGGTCTAACCCCTCAGCAGGCTCCAATCCCGGCCTCGGAGGCCCCAGCACCGGCCTTGCCTCACAGCAGGCTCCGATGCTGGACGCTGGCCCCAGCACTGGCCTAACCCCTCGGAAGGCTCCAATCCTGGCCTCCGAGGCCTCAGTAGCGACCTTGCCTCATGGCAGGCTCCAACGCTGGCCATTGACCCTGGCACCGGCCTAACCCCTCAGCAGGCTCTTATCCTGGCCTCGGAGGCCCCAGCACTGGCCTTGCCTCATGGCAGGCTCCGATCCTGACCTCGCTGGCCCCGGCACCAGCCTAACCCCTTGGCAGGCTCCAATCCCGGCCTCGGGGGCCCCAGCCCCAGCCTTGCCTCACAGCAGGCTCCGATGCCAGCCTCGCTGGCCCCAGCACCAGCCTAACCCCTCGGCAGGCTCTGATTCCGGCCTCGGAGGCCTCAGTAGCAGCCTTGCCTCACGGTAAATTCCAATCCCGGCCTTGCTGGCCCCAGCACCGGCCTAACCCCTCGGCAGACTCCGATCCCGGCCTCAAAAGCCCCAGCACCGGCCTTGCCTCATGGCAGGCTCCGATCCCAGCCTCACCCCTGGGCAGGCTCCGATCCTGGCCTTGGAGGCTCCAGTAATGGTCTTGCCTCACGGCAGGCTCTAATGTTGGCCATTGGCCCCGGCACCAGCCTAACCCTTCAGCAGGCTCTGATCCCGGCCTCGGAGGCTCCAGCACTGGCCCTGCCTCATGGCAGGCTCCGATCCCAGCCTGCTTCCCCCAGCACCGGCCTCACCCCTTGGCAGGCTCCAATCCAAGCACCCTCTTTGCCCAGCCATTTGTCCTCCATCTCAAGGATGTGTGGTGGTAGCATTCCGCCTCTGGGGTTGTTACTTCAAAGGTTCCAGGTGTAATGCATCAGATCTCTGCCTCCCCTGAGTACTGGCCACTGCCATTGCCACGGCCTCCACCATTTCAAATCTTTCCCAAGCTCTTTTTCCACTCTGAATGTTGTCCAGTGTTCCTAAGCATGAGCGATGGTAGCATTCGATACTTGGTGTAATTTCTCCAAAAAAAAAATAAGATTGGTAGGATCCGATTTCTGCTTCTCCTGAATACAAGTCTCCACTTTCAACACCACCTTTCTCCTTGGTCTCCGCTAACCTCTCTCCTTACAGGTGATGTCCAAGATTCTTAACAATGTAGAGAAGAAGCAGTCCTCCTTCACGGAGAATTTTCCCAAAAGTACCAGTTCATTTGGATAAGTTTTGTCTGCATCTCCAGTATCCTGGCATCTGCCTTGGCCTTCTTGACCCCTCTTCGATATTTTTCTTTTTTCTTTTTCTTTTCCTTTTTTTTAAAAAAAATAAGAGAAGACAGTATGTGTGGTATGAGGAGGTAGTGGGATCAGGCACTCAGTAGCACTGTGACCCTGCCCGGTTTCCCCATGGGTCCAGCATGCTCCGCACTACTCTTCCTGGGGCCCAGAGTCCTGCGACCTGGGCCCCGGCTCTTCCAGGGGTCGGGTGTGCCCCGCCCAACCCTTGCCCGGGACCCAGGGTCTTACGACCGGGCCCGGTTTCTCCAGGGGTCTGGCATGCTCTGCATGATCCTGCCCGGGGCCCATAGTCCTGCAACCCAGGCCCAGGCTCTTCCAGAGTCCGGCGTGCCCTGCCCAACCCCTGCCTGGGACCCAGGGTCTGACGACTGGGCCCGGTTTCTCCAGGGGTCTGGTGTGCTCTGCATGGGCCAGCGCAGGGCCCAGAGAAAAACAATTCTTATTCACAGACCACAAGATTTATATATAGAAAGCCTGAAAGAATCCACAATAAATAAATAAATGAATAAAACAATGAATAGAGCTACTATGTGAGCTCAGCAGGGGTGCAAGGTACAAGATAAATATATAAAGTCACTGCGTTTCTGAGTGCAACAGTGAATAATGCCAAAACTTAAGTTCAGAAAACAATTCTAATGACAATACCATTAAAAAAGATAAAAGTAAGCCAGACATGATGGCACACAGCTGTAATCCCAGTACTTGAGAGGCTGAGACAGAATTAAGGTTTGAGGCCAGCCTCAGCAATATAGTGAGACCCTTAGCAACTTAACAAGACCCTGGTTTGTTTGTTTGTTTGTTTGTTTGTTTGTTTGTTTGTTTTGGTGGTACTGGGGTTCCTGGAAACCCTTCTATCTCTGGGGCTACACTCCCAGACCTATTTTTTTATATTTTTATTTGGAAACAGGGTCTCCTAAGCCAGCGAGGCTGGCTTCGAACCTGCGCGATCCTCCTGTCTCCACCTCCCAAGCGCGGGGATTACAAGTGTGCGCCACCACACCCAGCAAGACCCTGGTTTCAAAACAAAAAATTAAAATAAAAAGGGCTGGGGGTAGAGCTCAGAGGTACAATGCCCCTGGTTAAATCTCCAGTACTGAAGAAAAAGGAAGAAGAAGAAGAGGAAGAGGAGGAGGAGGAGGAAGAGAAGGAGGAGGAGGAGGAGGAGGAGGAGGAGGAGGAGGAGGAGGAGGAGGAGGAAAAGAAATAATAAAATACTGAGAAAGAAATTTTAATAAAGGGAGCACAGGACTTGTATACCAAAAACTACAGAACCTGGCTAAAAGATGAAAATAACAAAAATAAATGGAAAGATGTGCCATGTTTATGGATTTAATATTGTTAAGATGACAATACTCTACAAATTGATCTTCAATAAATATCCCAGCTGTCTTTTCTTTACCCCAGAAATTACAAGTCGATCTAAAATTCATATGGAATTAAAAGAAATCATGAATAGTCAAATGATCTTAAGAAGAAGGGAGGATTAAAATGGAAGGATTCTCCGGGCGTGGTGGTGCACGCTTGTCATCCCCGCGCTTGGGAGGCAGAGACAGGAGGATCGCGCAGGTTCGAAGCCAACCACGCTGGTTTAAGAGACCCTGTTTCCAAATAAAAATATATAAAAAATAGGTCTGGGAGTGTAGCCCGGAAGTAGAAGGGTTTCCAGGAACCCCAGGACCACCAAAAAAAAAAAAAAAAAAAAAGAAGGATTCACCCTTCCCTACTTCAAAACTTACCACAAAATCACAGGAATCAAGCAGTGTGAGACTGGCATAAGGACCAACATGCAGATCTATGCACTACAATGGAGAGTCTAGAACTAATTCCGTATATCAGTAAGGATGCCCGGCCATTCCATGGTGCAGGAAGTCCCTTCCACACGGGGTACCAGGACAAATGGGCATCCCCACGAAAAACAACGCACCTGAACTCCTACCTCACACCACACACAAATGGTGATTCAAATAAGGGCTAGAGACCTTCAAATAAGGGCTAAGACTATAAAACTCTTAGAACACAGAGGCGTAACGCTTCATGACTTCACAAATTGGACAACGGTTTCTTAAATATGACACCAAAAGTTTAAAGATGCAGAAGAAAGATGTATACTTTGGATTTCACCAAAATTAAGAATTTTTATGTTTCAAAGGACACCAGCAAGCAAGTGAAATGAAAACTCCACAAGACAAAAGTAAACAGAGAAAGATTATTAACATCACTCTCATTTAGGAGATTGAAAACCCAAACCCACAGTGAGCTATCACTTCACACTCACTAGGGTGGATAGGACATTTATTATTATTATTATTATTATTATTATTATTATTATTATTATTATTTTGGTACTGGAGATTGAAGCCAGAGGTGTTCTTAACTCTGAGCCACTCCCCCAGTGACCCCTTCTTAAATTTTGAAATAGAGCCTTGCTAAGTTGCTGAGTCTATCACTAAGTTGCTGAGGCTGGCCTTGAACCTGTGATTCTTCTGTCTCCCCCTCCCAAGTACTGGAATTATAGGCACGTACCACAGTGCCCAACTCTATAAGCGTTTCTTCTAATGGAAAATAGCCAGTGTTAGAGAAGATGTGATCTGATTGGAATGCTAATCCATTGCTGTTGAGAACATCAAATGGGGCAAGTCCTGTGATAAACAGTTTAAAGGTTCCTCAAAAGTAAACGATGACGTACCATACCACAGCGGTTTTCTCCTAGATATATAACCAGGAGAACTGAAAATACATATTCACACACAAACTGGTGTACACCAGCATTCACAATAAGCCAACAGTGTAAACAATTCAAATGTCCATCAACTCAAACTGGGGCATATGCATGCAATAGAACGTCATTCAACCATAAAAATGGATGATATTATGGTATATGTCAAGCACGAATAAACTTCAAAACCCAAATGGAAGAACCCAGAAACAAAAGGCTATATGCCATATGATTCCATTTATATGAAATGTCCAGAAAGTGCAAATTTATAATGACGGAATACTAATTGCCGGACCTAGGTGATGGGGAGCAATGGAGAGTGACCGCTTAGTGGATATGAAACATCTTTTGGGAGATGGTTAAAATGCTCTGGAATTAAAGAGCATGATTATGTAATACTGTAAATAAACTAAGAACAACTGAATTGCATCCTTATAAATGGTTAATATTGTCAATTCAATTTTAGTTAACTTAAAGTTTATATTATATGAATTTTATCTCAATTAAAAAATTAAAAAGCCTTGCATCCCTGGAATAAAACCGACTTGGTTATGATGTACAATTTTTTAATACAGATTTGACTGTAGCACTAGTGTTTTATTTAGAATTTGTGCATCTTTGTTCATCAAGGATATTGGTCTGTAATTTTCTTTTCTTGAGGTACCTTCATGCAAATCAATACACAGGTAATTCACCACATTAATAGAACTAAGGACAAAAAATCACACGATCATCGCAATAGATGCTGAAAGAGCGGTTGACAAAATCCCACATCCATGCATGTTAAAAATGCCGCCGAAAATCAGAATACAAGAAACTTATCTCAACATCATAAAGGCAACATAGGATAAACCCAAAGCCAACATGATACTGAATGGGGAAAAATTGCAGGAATCCCCTTTAAACTTAAGAACATGACAAGGACGTCCACCATCACCACTCCTTTTCAATGTAGGACTAGAAATGGTAGCCATAGTTATGAGGCAAGAAGGAAAAAAGAAAGAAATGCAAATAGAAAAAGAACTGGAGTCATCTCTATTTGTCAATGACACACTTAGATGACCAAAAACTCAAATGCAAGACTTCTGGAACTGATAAACAAATTCAGCAAAGTATCAGGACACAAAATCAATCTACAAAAATAATTATCTTTTCTAGGCACCGATTATAAATCCACTGAAAATAAATTGGGAAAATAATCCCATTCACAATAGCCTAAAAACATTCTAGGAATAAATCTAACCAAGGAGGTAAAAGATCTCTTTAATAGATATTATAAAACGATGAAGAAAAAAGTTGAAGGAGATCTTGGAAGATGGGAAGATCCCCCATGCTTGTGGATAGTCAGAATAAATATTATCAGCCGGGGCTGGGGGGAGAGGGCACCAAGTATAGTTTAAATATATACCATTTATGTTCAATAAAAATTTGTTTAAAAAAATTTAAAAAGAATAAATATTATCAAAATAGCCATTCTACCAAAAGTAACCTATAGATTCAGTACAATCTCTATTAAGATACCAACCTCGTTCTTCACGGAGTTAGAAAAATCAGTCCTAAAATTCATATGGAAAAACAAAGACCCATTATATTCAAAGCAATTTTCAGCAATTGGAATCATGTAGAAGGTATGACTGTACCTGAACTCCAATTATAGTACAGAGCTATAATAATCAAAACAGCATGGTATTGGCACAAAAAATACACACATGGACCAATGGGACAACATGGAAGATACAGAAACAAATCCACATGCGTAAAACCAGTTAATTTTTTTTACAAAGATGCCAAAAACATAAGCTGGAGAAAAGATAACCTTTTCAACAAATGATGTTGGGGAAACTAGTTATCAATTCAACCCCAGCCTGTCACCCTGCATTAGAGGCAACTCAAATGGATCAAAGACCTGGAAATTAGACCTGAGACTTGGACATTATTGGATGAAGGTATGGGAACAATACTCCAACGAATAGGCACTGGAGAAATTTCCTTAATGAGATCTTCAAAACTCATAAAATTAAAACAAGCATTAATAAATAGGATAACGCTGAATTAAAAAGGTTCTGTGCAGCAAAAGAAACCATCAAGAGTCTAAGGAGAAAGCCTACAGAATGGGAGAAGAGCTTTGCCAGCTCTTTCTTAATAGAGGACTAATAATATCTAGACTATACAAAGAACTTAAAAAACTTTACATAAAAAAACCACCCAGGGGGGCACCAAGAGCCATGCGCATGTATTTTATTGTCAACATGATTTACATCATGATGTGAGACTATAATGCACCAATAAAACCACACACAAAAACAACGACAAAAAAAAACCCAATCAAGAAACGGGCAATTGAACTAAATAGACACTTCACAGAAGAAGAAATGCAAATGGCCAATAAATATATAAAAAATGTTCAACATCGTTACAATCAGGGGGATAAAAGTCAAAACTACACAGGCATTCCACCTAAGCCCAATTAGAACGCCAATCATCAAAATAACAGTAAATACTGGCAAGGGAGTGAGGAAATGGGGACTCTTCTACACTGTTGGTGGGACTGAAAATTAGTGTGGCTGCTATGAAGATCATTATAGAGCTTCCTCAAAACACAGAATAGAACCACCATGTGATCCAACTATACCTCTCCTGGGTATCTTTCCGAAGAAATCGAAATCAGAATATTACAATGCTCCATGCGTATCTGTGCTTACAACAATACAATTGACAGCAGCCAAGCCACGGAACCAGCCTCGGCGTCCATCAACAGATCAGCGGCTTACAAAGTTGTGGGCTATACGCACAATCGAGTTCTACTTGTCAATAATGAACAATATAATGTCATCTGAGAGAAAATGGACTGATGTAGAGCACGGCATGCTGGATGAGATTAGCCAGTCACAGACAACGGAGCGCCGTGTCTTTCCTCTCATATGTGAAAGGTAGAGAGAAATCGGGATATGAGGAGAACCCTGGATATAGAAGGCGAAACCCCAATGGAGCGGTGAAGGGGGTCTAAGGAAGGGTGGTGCTAGTGGGGAGGGAGGAGTAAAGAGGGAAACGCTTCCATTGAAATTATCGATGCCAATGCACAGAACTGTCAATGCCAATCTTAGTAGCATGCTTGGGGAAGGGGCGGGTGTGGGGTGGGAGCGGGGGACGCTCACCAAGTGCTGTGTGCCTGTATGTTGCTCTCACTCTGAACGTCACGATGATATGAGATTGTAAGGCATTAGTAAAAGTATATTAAATTTTTTCAAAATTAAAAAGGAAAGAGGAGCTCAAGGTCTGGCTCTATCATTTACCAGCTTTGTTATTTTTTTTTATCAAGTGATATAATCAGATGATAACTGAATTTGAGCTGAACCCCAGACCATGAATGACATAGCTCTAAATGGAATTATTGGGACAATTAGAAAGATTTTAGTAAGCACTGGGCAATAAATACGAGTACTGCAATCATACTTTATTTTATATTTTTGATAAGTGAACTTGAATTATGGACGAGAAAGTCTTCGTTCTTAGGAAACATACCTTGAATTTTTGTGAAAAAAGGAATATCACACCTACAAATAACTCCAAATTATTAAGGAGAAAAACATATGCATATGTGTATGTGTAAATATTTATATGTATATATGTGCTCGTGTGTGTGTGTGTGTGTGTGTGTGTGTGTATGGAGAGAGAAAGTAAATTAGGTCAAATAAGACTAAGTAAATTGGAATAAAGAAAGTACAAGGACCTGAGTGCAGTGTCCAATGCTTAGGAGGCTGACACAGGTTTGAGCCAGGCGTGGTGGCTCACGCTTGGAATCCCAGCATTTGGGAGGCTGAGGTAGGAGGATCGCGGTTCAAGGCCAGCCTCAGCTACTAAGTGGGGCCCTTTGCAACTCAGTGAGACTCTTCAAAATAAAAGAATAAAAAATCAGGTTGGGGGTGTAGCTCGGAGGTAGAGTGCCCCTGGGTTCCATCCCCAGTACTAAAAAAAAAAAAAAAAAAAAAAAGAATCACAGGTTTGAGGACAGCCTCAACAATGTAGGAAGACTCTTAGCAACCTATGAAGACACTGTTTAAAAAAATAAAAATGAGGTTCGGGGATATAACTGGGAGGTAGATTCAATTCCCTGGGTTCAATTCCCAGTAACACACACACACACACACACACACACACACACACACACACACACTCTCTCTCTACAAGGATTCACTGTATTATTCTTGCTGTTTTCCTATAAATGTAAAAATATTTTAAAATAAAGGTACAAAATAGTAAACAAATAGACAAATAAATATATAAACTGACTACCCAGAGCATTCTAGGGCCTGGAAAATAAAACAGCTTCCTGTATCTGGGCGTGGTGATGCACACTTGTAACCCACATACTTGGGAGGCTGAGACAAGAGGATCTCAGGTTTGAGACCAGCCTCAGTTATTGAGGCCTGTTTTGAAATAAAAAAAAGAACAAATCGTGCTGATGGTATAGCTCAAACGTAGGATGTCCTGGGAGGGAGGGAAAAGTAAAGCACTTCGTTAGGTAGCGTTAGACACTCTCAGACTATTCTGAGAAGTCTCCAAGCCTTAAGCCACTTGGTTCTCAACAACAAGTCTCCTGAGGAGGCTGCTGTCGGGCCATCCCCACTTTGTAAGGAGGAAACAGGCCTGAGGTTGCAGAGCTGCTGAGCAGAGGGGCCAGCCTGGGGCCCAGGTGGGGGGCTCCGCGGCCCTGTATGCGGTGCAGCGAGGCCTCTGCCAAGGACGGGCAGGGCCTGCGGGGGCTCAGGCTCGTCATTTTGGTATGATAGCCATGTAGACACAGTCAGTGTTACACGAGGCTCCCCTTTTGGTGTTCTGAACATTCAATTTCGAACCACAAGCCATGATCTCTGAGCTCACTTCTGTCTTCGGAGTGGGCAGGAGGACCCAACAGGGAACAGGACGGGCGGCCTGGGAATGCTGCAGTCACGGGCACTAGCACAGGGTGGTAGATGGGATGGGAGGCAGGGCCTCACTGGCCGGCCCAGGCTGGCTGCCCACAGGAGACAGGCTGGACACCGATGTGCACAGAAACAGCCATGACCGCTTGCCGAGCATTTCCTCAGTGCCCAGCTCCAGGCCAAGGGCTTTCTCTGCATCCTGGCATTTAACTAATCTCTCAGTAACCTTTGGAGTAGGCAGCATCATACCCCCTTTACAGATGAGAACACTGAGGCTCAGGAGTCTGCCTGGCTTTCCCAGAGGCCCCTGGCACCCAAGGGGCTGAGCGGGCCCCAGGCCCCCGACCTCCCCACTCCCCTGCACATCCAGCAGGGCCCATCCTGTAATCACAGGCCGATGGGTGTTTGGTAGTCGCTCAGGGCTACGGGAGCTCTTGGCCCTCAGCCCTTGAAGTCCCCACGGAGGTCAGTGGGCCAGAGGGTGAAGCGGCAGCTGCCCCTCTCTCTGGCGCTTCTGGCACCATGGCGCAGTGGGGCGGACGGGCGGGCACCCCCGCAGGTGCTCACGATGATGCTCAGGGAGTGCTCGGGGAGTTAAGAGTTGCAGGGCCAGCCCGGCCCTGCCCCTGATCAGCAGGCCCCGTGCCTGCTGCTGCAGGTCCGTCCTGCCTCCACCTCTGAACAAACAACACCTTGGTAGCTCCATTAAGCGCTCATTTCAGCCACGTGGCTCAGGGAGCAAGCCTGTGCTTGGAACACACAGGGGTTTATTATATTTACAGAAATAACACTTATGCAGACAAAAGAGGCAGGCGGCCGGGAGGAGATGTGGAGGCCCAGAGGCCCTTCCTGTCCCGCACGGGGCTCCCTCGCTTCTCTGAGCCGTGGCCTCGCGGGAAACCCACATGTCCCCTGGCTTTCACTGCCCCTGCCTTTACTGGCCTCGGCCCCACAGAGTCCTGACAGCTTTACCCTGGAGAGACATGCCTGCCACCCCGAGGTGAGGCCAGGGGACCTGAGGCCCCCAAGGGTGGGTCAACTGTTCTGCCTGAGGCACACCGGGCACCCCGAGGTCCCACCTCCCGTCTTGGCTGGTTCTCAGGCTTGGGACCTGCCCCATGTGTGGGCACACCTCTTAGTTCCCAGGACAGCACCCTGGTGTGGTGTTTTGGCTCCCTCCAACACAGCCCAAACAACCCAGGGCCACCATCCTGTGGACCTCCTAAAATATCCACCGCTGCTCAGCCAGCAGCCTTGGTCACGGCTCAGCAGTCCTAGCCCAGTGGTCAGAAATCACCCCCACCCTCTCCAGGAAGGCCCAGAACCAAGCGCTGACCACCGTTTACTTGTGGTCTAGTTTCTCAAAAGCCAACCCCAGACTTGGTCCTGTCCCAGTGGAGAAAGCTCCTGGTGGCCAGGCTAAAACAATTAATACAAGAATCACAGATTAAAGCCCAGAGTAGCCGGGCGTGGTGGCGCACGCTTGTAATCCCCGCGCTTGGGAGGCGGAGACAGGAGGATCGCGCAGGTTCGAAGCCAGTCGCGCGCTGGCGTAAGAGACCCTGTTTCAAAAAAATATAAAATAGGTCTGGGAGTGTAGCCCGGAGGAAGAAGGGCTTCCAGGAACCCCAGTACCACCAAAATATAAAATAAATAAATAAATAAATAAAAAAGCCCAGAGTATAAAATAAACACTCACAAGCCTATTCTGATCTAACTAATGATTAATAAATAAATTGGGGAGAAGGGGCAAATACCCCAAACAGAAGAACTCCAAATAGCTCTGCCCACCGGGGGGGTACGGCAAGACTCCCCACTGTGCTGCACACAGGGCGCCCTTCCCGAGGGGAGGGGGAGGGTCACCGCAAGGTGCAGAAGGCTGCTGGGTGCACCTGAGCGGGCGCTCAAGGTCGGCATCAGCAGGGGGAAGGAATATTGGCGGTGATGGCGTGGATCCTGGAGATGCGGTGAGAGAACGGGCACACGGCCCCTCACGTCCCCCTCCCCAAAGCCTAGCACTCCAGCCTAATTAAGAGGAGAACGTCAGCCAGGTCCCCATAGAAGACATGCTTCAAGATATTCCTCAAAACTGCCAGCATCACCACAAACAAGGAGAGCCGGAGACACTGTCACGGTCAAGAAGAAACTCGAGGACACAAGAAAGCTAAATGCAATTGCCTATCCCAGGTGGTGTCCCGGGGCAGAAACAGGACGAGAAAAATAAATAAATAAATAAATAAATAAATAAATATATATATATGTTTATATATTATATATAAATATATGAATATATATTTAAATATATATATTTATATTATATATTGTATATTAAATATAAATTTTTTTTTGCAGTACTGGGGATGGAACCCAGGGGCATTCTACCTCCAAGCTATGCCCCCAGCCCTATTTGTTATTTATTTTGAAACAGGGTCTCACTGAGTTGCAAAGAGCCTCACTAAGTAGTGAGGCTGTCCTAGAACCAAGATCCTCCGGTCTCAGCCTGCCGAATGCTGGGATCACAAGTGTGCGTCACCACGCCTGGCAAGAAATGCACCACATTAACATAAGATGCCAAGAACAGGGAAAACGAAGCATGGGTGAGTGGGAACTCTCTGTACTGCTTTCTCCATTTTCCTGTGAGTCTGAGGCTGTGCTAAAATAAAATGATTATTTAAAACATAACGGAGCCGGCCTGTAATCCCAGTACTTGAGAGGCTGAAGCAGGAGGGTTGCTGGTTCAAGGCCAGCCTTGGTAATTTAGTGAATTCCTCAGCAACTTAGCGAGACCCTGTTTCAAAAAAATAAAAAGAGCTGAGGGTGTAGTTCAGAAGAACAGGGTCCCTGGGTTCAATCCAAGTGCCACACAAACAAATAAAAGGTGAAATCATCAAATAGAGCCGAGGGTGTAGCCCAAAGGCAGAACTATCACCTGGGTTCAGTCCCAGACCAGAGGGCACAGCCGGCTCCTGGGTCCCCATGGGCTGGCCTCTGTCCCTGGCCCCACCATGCACCACACACGTCCCCAGCTCCATTCACAGTGCTCCATAGCTCTCCATCAACACCTCATTTCCCATCCCTGGGGGCCTGTGTTCCTGGAAGATGGCGGGTGACTTTGTCCCCAGCCCTCCCTTCCTGATCCTCTGTCCTGTGGGACTCTGCGCCTCAGGGGTCCTGCGGCTCCCGTTCTGACCACTGCCCCGGGCATCTCTCAGGCGTCTGTGCTGCGCTGTCCCTTGGTCCCCTGGGGCGGTCTTCTGGCCCCTCTTCTGTCCCCTCTCCCTGTTGAACCTTGGACACCATGGGGCAGAGGCTGGCATCTTAGAGGGGCCAACCCGGCACAGGTGGCTCTGTGGTGTCTCAGAGTCACATGTCCATCTCCTCACGCTGAGGCCGGTCCCTGTGGAGGCCAGACGTGCTCCTCCTAGATGGCCCAGAATGGACAGGTTTCCTTGCCCCTAAGCCCACCCTCCTCCTCTGTCCTCCAGCACCCACCTGGGGACCCAAGGCAGAGACCCGTGGCGTCCCAGGCTCCTGCCAGTCGCACCCACAGCATCCCACCAGCCCTGGGTCTTGGAAGTCAGCCCCGTAAGGCTGACTTCAGGGTTGTATCCATCCCCGTGTGGCCTCCCTGGTGCTGGCTGTCACTTGCTCAGACATCTCAGCCCAAGGTCCCCTGCCCATAACACGAAGGACCCCAGGGACCTGGGCTTGGCCTCTGTGGCCCAGCCTCCCTCCCCCACGCCACCTGCACTGCAGCACCCCCAGTCTCTTGCCCTTGCACCTGTTGCCTCCCCCCAGTCAGGTTCTCTGGCCAACACCTGATGCTCCCTCGGGACCCAGGGAAGGAACAACTGTCCTGGGAACCTTTTCTCCCCTGCCGGCCAGGCCAGGTGCCTCCCAGCCTGGCAGCCCCTCCATGGCCAAGGCTGCGCCCCCACATCTCTACATTCCAGGGCCCAGGCGTCATGCAAGACACTGTGATAACGGGGACACTTTCCGATGACCTACTATGTCTGACACAGGACCAGGCCCTTCGCAAGCACCTTATATCACTTTTATCCTTCCTCAGAACCAATGAGAGCCGGTGCTTTTATGATTACCGTTTGACCCGTGTGCCAACGAAGGCACAGAGAGCTTCAGTAACCCGCTGAGGGTCACACAGCTCAACGCCGACCACGGAGCTGAAATGAGGACCAAAGCGATGGCGGTCACCCTTTTAAGCCCAGGTTGTTCTGTCCTGTTCTCTTTGTCACTTAGCGAGGTGGTGACCCGCGCCCGCACACGGCATCCACGATGTGGCTCCGGTAGGCCCACTGCAGTTCACCATATTCCGTCCACATAATTTGTTTACCTGATCCTGTTATTAGTATGTGTCTAATTGTTGGACTTTATTATTTTTTTCAAGTGGTTAGCCATTCGTCCCAGTGTTATTTATTAAATAATTTATGTCTTTTCCCCTACCAACTTGAAAGGCCACCTTTATCACATAACAGTTTTATGTTCCCCGAGTTATTTTCTTACATCGGCTCATTTGTTTAATTGTGCCCATTTATACGTTTGGAATTGCTATATCTTTGCAAAGCGTTTTGATTCACCCTTTACCTGACCAGCTTACCAGCTGGCTTATTCAACAAGTCCGTGCTCAGTAGTGGCTCTGTGGACCAGGGCTGTCAGACAAACCAAGACTCAGCAGCGGGCAACGGAGTGGCGAGCCGGGCGACATCACCTCTGGCACTTGCATTTTAATACCTGACCTTAGAAGTTTCTCTTGCCCTGATCAATTTTATTTATTAAGATGTTCTTGTCTATTTATAACTCCCAATGAACTCATGCTGCAAGTAAGAAAATACATTTTGGGATCTAATTGGAACTGAATTAAATGTATGGATTAATCTTAATGGAATTGACCATTTTTAATCTTCTTTTCCACACCCCTGCAGATGTTTCCGTAGGGTCGATTCTTATTTTTATGTTAAGTTTGGCCCTCACGTGTGTATGACTGAGTTTGTTGCTAGGTATTTTCTATTTCTGTTGCAGTTGTGGATGTCATCTTTTTTCCCCTATCATATATTCTAGATGATTAATGCTGGTACATAGGAAGGTCATTGATTGTTGAATATTTCCTTTAAGTCAGCAACTTAGAGAATTCCCTGATTAATTGTAATAGTTCCTAGCTGCTTTGCGGAATAGCCTAGGTAAATCATCGTATAATATGTGATATTTGCCTCTTTCTTTCTTGTGATTTGACTACATATTTGTTTTTCTTTTCTTGTCACATGGACAAGTACAAGATTTCTGAGACATGATGGTAAATAGTTAATGACCAGTTCACCAAGAGAAATGATCCTGATTAGTAGCATTTACCAATTTCTGTGGTGTCAATATTCCCAACTTGGTTAAATTAAGTTACTGACATGATGTTGCTGGGTGTGGAGTTAGAAAGAAAAGTGCTTACTAGACCATGAGATGGTCTGAGGTATGTGTGTGGGGCGGAGGAAATACTATGATAAAAAATATAATTGGACTACGTGTGATGGTGCATACCTATGATCCCAGTACTTGAAAGGCTGAGACAGAAGGATCATAGGTTTAAGGACAGCCTCAGAAACTTAGCAAGACACTGTTCCAAAATTAAAATAACAGAGGACTTCTGGGAAGATGGCAATGGAGAAAAGTGGGGCTTATGAGCCCCGCTAACAACCAATCTCTATTACCACAAAATCAGCGCCTTTCATAGCCAGAAAACATCATCAGCAGAGAAATAAAAAATGTAATTTCAAGGGACAGATAAAAAGAGGGCTGGAAAAACGAGACACCAACAACCAGACCGTAGTGCTGCAGCTGGAGCCACAGCATGAAGCAGCGGGCGCCATTTTTCCCTTGCAGCACCAAGCTCCAGGAGGAAGGGAACTCATAACGGAGCTCAGAGCCACAGAGGAGATACGCTGGTCTCACGCCCGAGGACGCGGCAGCAGCGCCTTACTGCTGGCGGCACCGGACGGCTACAGACCAACACACTCAACAGCCCACCAGGCTCCAGAGAGGAGCGGCGGACAGTGAGCCAAGGTGAGCCGCTGCGGATCAGCCGGGAGGAATTCAGCAGATTTCTCGGTGCAGAAAGCATCTAAAGCTCCCAGAGGCTGGGCTCAGCACACCCTGCAGGGACTCAGAGCAGAGCTCAAAAACAGAAAAGAAATACACCAGCCTCACAGCCGAGGGCGTGGCAGCGGCGCCATATTGCTACCGGCGGCAGCAGCAGTGAATTCACCGAGTCCACGACAGTTCCATCAGCGCACTCAACAACAGAGAGTCAAATTGCGGCCCCTAGAGGAGAAATCCCAGTACTGTACTCCCAGGGACTTGACCCAGTGGGGGAGTGGCGGTGGCAGAGATATCACACCATAGGAGAACGCCCAACTTGGCACCCCCCATGGTCTAAAGCAGCCTCGATTGACTCCCAGGGTCTGAGACTCTGCGATACAACCCAGTAAAGGAGTAGTGGGGACTGAGATACCACAGACTCGAGATCCAGAGCACCTTAAGTGAAGTCATAGTGACCCAGGGAAGAACCCAGAGAAGGCAGAAACTTCCGAAATCATGGGAAAGAGGGATAATACTGGAGCAATGAATGTTCACAACCCCACAACATCAGAACCTGATAAAACAGAAATTCAGAGATTTCTAGAAGATCAAATCAGGAAAATAACTGTAGAAATAATAGAGGTGTTTCGAAAAGAATTCAGAGAGAGCCAAAAAGAGATAAAGGATGTAATTAATGAAGTAAAGGCCTCAATTCAAAGTACAAACAACCGATTAGACCACATGGAGAATAGAATCTCACTCCTAGAAGATGATCATTCAAAAAATGAATGCATAGTTTCTAATTTAGAAAAAAAAATCTGACAGCAGGAATCTGACATTGAAGAAATATGGGTCCATTTTAAGAGAGCTAACCTAAGAATAATTGGAATAGAGGAGGGAAAAGAAGGTGAAACCAAAGGGATCAACAATCTCTTCAAGGAAGTAATAGCAGAAAATTTTCCAAACGTAGAGTAAGAGGTCGATACACAGGTCCAGGAAACTTATAGAACTCCCTTTAGACAGGACCAGAGAAAGGATTCCCCGCACCACATAATTGTCAAAATGACCAATGTGGAAGCCAAGCAGAGAATCTTAAAGGCAACAAAAGCAAAGGGCCAAGTGACATTCAGAGGCAAACCAATTAGAATCACTCCAGACTTCCCAAACCAAGTCATGAGAGCCAGAAGGGCTTGGAGTAACATATTCCAAACTCTGAAAGAAAACAACTTCCAGCCAAAAATTTCCTACCCAGCAAAACTTTTTATCAAATTAGATGGAGAAATAAGAAGCTTCCACGACAAACAGAAACTGAAGGAATTTATGTCTTCAAAACCAGTGCTAGAGAAAATACTCAAAGAGATTAACTACAAAGAAGAAATAGGTAACACACACCAGAACCAGAGAAACAAGATTTTCCATCCAACAGACAACTAAGACTGGTTATCTGTGGAGATTCATTATTTATGTTAGTCTTTTACCTATCTCTAAATTGTATTGTTTGCTTTTATTGTTGCTAATTTTTAGGATTACTAGTTGGAGTATTAATATACCTTCAGATATAGCATTTGGAAATATTTTATCCCATTCTATCAGTAACTTTTAACTCTGTTTACATTGTCTTTGGATATACAATTTTTTTTATTTTTTAGGGAGTTTATTTACCCTTTTGTTGCCTGTGCCATTGAAATCATATCCAAGAAATTACTGCCAATTTCAATGTTGTGAAGTTTTATGACCCAGATTTTCTTCTAAAAGTTTATAGTATTAAGATTTATATTTAGGTCTTTTATCTATTTTGAGTTAATATTTGTATATGTGTTAGGTAAGGGTCCAATTTTATTCTTTTTCATGTAATTATTATTTTTCAACAATATTTAGTTAAAAGATTAGTATTTCCTCCACCAAATGTTCGTGGAAACCTTGTCAAAAATAACTTGACAATATATGGAAGAATTTATCTCTAGGCTTTTATTTAACTCCAGTGGTTTATATATCTGCCTTTAGAACAGTAATACACTGTTTCAATTATTGTAGCTTTATATGGTTTCAAATTAGAAAATATATATCTTCTAGCTTTGTTCTTTTTCGAGATTGTTTTGGGTATCTAGAGTCCATATTCCATATCAGGATAGATTTTTTTTCTGAAAAATAAATAAATAATGTATGAGAGTTTCACCTAAAAAAAAAGAAAAAAATATTCTCTGGTAAGAAAGAAAGCAAAAAGAAATATTGAAATGTTATCTTTAAGTCATCAAAAGCTTGGTATCAGACAAATGAAACTGTTTTCTGAGATTATCATCGTTAATATTGGATAAATTGCTATAAAACTAGATGTCAACCACTAAGCCAAGCATGGGAAGGAGAGATGGGGAGGGAACGGGGTGGGGATCGGGTAGGAGCTAACTGGGCGATGTGTGCATGTATGTCTACAAAAGTATTATCTTTATACCATTATGATGTATGAATACATTGCATCAATAATAAAATAAATTAAAAAAACAAAATTAAAATAACAATAACAATAATGAAGTAGAGCTGGGGGTGGAGGTCAGAGATAGGATAGTCCTGGGTTCAATTCCTAGGACCACCACAAATAAAATAAAATTGCACACACCATATCTATCTATATTTTTTCCTCCACATCTGGTGGATTACATTTCACATGAGCCTGTTCCCGGCTCTTGCCAACTATTTTGGCCAGCTTTCCATCACTGTAACTAAAATACCTGACAATAGCAACTTAGAGGAGGAAAGAGTTATTTTGGCTCAGGGTTTCAGTGGTTCAGTCCATGGTCAGCCAGCTCCACTGCTCGGGGCCTGTGATGAGGCAGAACATCACAGCAGAAGGGCATAGGGAGGGAGAGTGGCTCAGCTTATGGCAGCTGGGAAGCAGAGGGGGAGGAAGTAAGAGAGAGAGAGAGAGAGAGAGAGAGAGAGAGAGAGAGAGAGGCAAAGAAAGAAGGAGGAGGAGGAAGAAGAAGGGTCTGGAGATAACCCCTTCCAGGGCATGTTCCCAGTAACCTACTCTCCAAGTAGTCCAATCAGCTGTCAAAGGGTTAAATCTCCTATAAGGTCAGAGCCCTCATGATCCACTCATCCGCAAAGCCTACCTCAGAACACTGCAGCACTAGGGACACATGAGACTTTGGGGGACATTCCAGAACCAAGCCATAGCACCAACCACCTCAGCTCCCCTCAGACCCCTTTCCCTCAGCTGGTGACGTCATGTTCCCTCCCACAAACCATGCGCTGGAGGATCCACTGCCTCCCTCCCTCCCTCCCTCCCTCCCTCCCTCCCTTTGAATTCTGGGCCAACACTGGTACCTTTACCCTGGCCCCTCCGCCTCCGGGGCCAAGGCCCGCTGGCCACCTGCCTGTCTTTCCTCTCTCCTTGGTCCTTCTGGTTGACACGGAAACATGCTCGAGCCTCTCTGCTCCTAAGAACACAGCAAGCAAAGTAAGGCCTCGCCTTCTCTCCCTCCAACCTCGTGCTGGACCACAGAGTCAGTATTCCCAAGAGAATCAGCTGTTCTGCTCTCTGGTCCCTCATCGATCCCAAGATCCTGATCCTTCTCCCCCGTCCTCTCTACCCCCGAGGGTGTGGCTGTCGCTGGCTCCTTTTTTGCCTGACCTCGCAGCAGCTCTGACCCACTCAGCCTCCTCGTCCACCATGTGACCCCCTCCTGCCACAGGGACTGCGCACTCCAGGCTCTCTCACGCTTTCCCTGCTCCTCTGCCTGCTTCCTGCTCCTCCTCGCAGCCCTCTCAGTAGCCCTCTGGACGTCCCCTGGCCTCCCTGCCCCGTGACCCGCACTCTGTCCCAGCGATCGTGGCGTGCCCAGCTCAGGTCCAGGCTCTCGAGCCCAGCATGGTTGCGTGGAGACCCGCAGTGTGCTCCGAGGAGAAGCAGCCATGATGGTGGTGATGGTGAGGGGCACTGGGCTTGTCACCCGGGGTCTATAGCAATGCGGTGCTGGCTCTATACCAGGAGGGAGCGCCCCGAGGGCAATGGGCCAGTGGCAGGAGGTTCTTTGGGGTATGAACCAAACAAGAACTAGTCTCTATCGCTCACTAGCTCATCACCAGGGCACTGATCCCATCTCAACCCTGCTGCACACGGGCCATGTTTTAGAGGTCGCCTCCTCCCCCACATCAGTGACAGCAGACAAGAGGGGGAAATGCCGAGGGGCACTGGGACATTGGGAGCATGGGACATGGGGGGATGATGGGTACTGTTGGTGGCTGCTGGCCAGGAACACATGGGATCCCACCCCAGATGCGGGACCCAGCATCTCCGCTGAGCGGAGGCGCTGAGACCGAAAGGACTATATTATCTGTTGCTGTCGACACCCCACTTATTAACTAGGGCCTTCAGCATGCTGGCTGATGGTCTTCCAACCTGTGCAATGGGCCTACCAACACCAGCACACTGATATGGCCGGGGTGCCCTGAGCGTTGGTTGGAAGGAAGCAGCACTTGGCATCTCAGGTTTCTGTCTCGATCCTCGGTGGTCTGGGGGAGGCAGGAGGGAAGAGCCCTGGACTAGACAGGCAGAAGGGCGAGGGGGAGCCTGCAGGTGCCCTCGAAGCCACCCCGCCCATGCTGGGGAGGCAGGACGGAGGCAGAGTCCCTCCCCGGCAGTGTGGAACTCTGCACTCCCGTTCCTCTGTCACCAGGGCCTATATTAAGAACATTAAATGTCAGCACAGACGTTTTAACTGCTAATGCGCGGGTAAAAGACAGGTGGGGCGCAGGTGTGTTGGAGTGAAGCGAGCAGTGGGGGGGGGTATAGAGAACGCGAGGAGGAAAGGGGCGGAGAGAAAAAAGCCAGATTGAATTAATTAGGACCCACAGAGGAAGCCGGGGGCCTGCCAAGGGACAGTGGTGACAGTCACCGCTCGGGGAAAGCTCTGCAGACCCGGGGCAGCTGGGGCTCCCCAAGGGTTGGGAGGAGACTGCTCCCAACCTCTGCTTCAAGCCTGTGCAAAGATTTGCACTTGCAGAGTGGATGGGGTTGGTGCAAAGACCCCCACACACACACACACACAGAAAGCAGACTGTCTGAGAAGACGCTGTCAAAGCAGGCCCTGTTGCTAAGGGAACCGCCTGGGAAGAGTCTGTGTGGGATGGAGCCGCCCCACCTCCCTGCAGCCAGCCAAGGGGTTCGGGAGGGGCCCTGTGCGCCAGCCCGTCTGCTGCTTGGCTTGGCTCCCCATAGGCAAAGACCCTGCCTTCTCTGACTGTGCCCACACCAAGCTACTCGTCAGCAGGACAGGAGGGTTGATGACTGGCGCACCTGCCCCTAGGGAAGCATGGACAAGGGTCCCTGGAGCTCACAGGACCCGGAGGGTGACCTGGTGCCCAAGGAGCCCAGCACCAGTCCACCCCGACACAGGAGGACACTTAGGATTCTGCACAGGGGTTGAAGGGAGCCAGACAGGGTCCAAGGAGAGAATAGCTTTACCCTAACGTGAGCATTGAGGCCGTTAGGATAAGTAAGGAGGGCACATCGGCGAGGTGCGGTGGAGCACGCTTGTAATTCCAGTACTTGGGAGGCTGCAACAGGAGGATCACAGATTCGAGGCCAGCCTCAGCAACTTAGCAAGGCTCTCAGCAACCTAGCAAGACCTTGTTTCAAAACGAAAAATAAAAAAGGGTGTAGCTTGGAGGTAGAATGCTCCTGGGTTCAATCCCCAGTAACGCGCGCGCGCGCACACACACACACACACACACACACACACACACACACACACAGGAAGGCCACATTGTACCTGGCTACCATGGCAATCACTCCAGGAGCTTGGGACACAGCAAGGCTTACTCTCTCCCCCAGGGGTCTCGCAGCAAAAGCCACACATAGACACTTGCTGGCTAGTGCGGCCGCAGTCACCTGCAGAGCCTCGGGGCCTCTAGATGGAAGGCCCTCCTCCGCTCCCCTGCCTGTCCCTGGGGCCTGGCTCACCCCTGGCTCTCCCGGTTCTAACGTAGCCAAGTGTGTTTGCCGGAGCCTGGCTGCCTGTCTGGCTTGGCGCTCAATCCCAGTGGGCACTGGCGCTCTGTGATGGGCACCATCTCAGTTCATGCCAAGGACCCTGGGACTCTCCTTGGTCTCATCTTACAGCAGAGACCGAGGCTCAGAGCTTAGGTCGCCTCCCGGAGGTCACAGCATGACTCAGGTGAGCAGCCAGGATGTCCCCCAGCTAAAGAATCATGGCCCCGCACGGGCTCACGCTTCAGTCGCCCTCGCCAGCACCTGATGCTGGAGCTGGTCCTCCTCGAGGAAGAGGCTGAAGACACTGGGGCTCTCCAGCCAGCCCCTGCTAGACACAGCCGTCCAGCCATAGGGGCGAGGAGCCCCAGGGGGGAGCAGAGCCAGGTCACACAAAGCCCCTCCCACCATGTGTCTAGAGGCAGAAGACAGAGGATGACATCAAGAGGACCCTCACGCTCCAGCCAGCTCAGATGCTGGGGCCACACGAGCGGAGTGACCTAGGCTCAGCGGCCAATCTGAAGCCTAGGACCGTCCCGCGAGGAGCAACAGGGGGGCTGACAGCTGCCTCCGAGTCCCCATTTGTGTAACAGGAGTAAAAAGAGCACTTGTCTGGGGGGAGGGGGATCCTGATGAATTGCCCCCACTGGCTGGGCCTTGCGGCCTCCAGCCCTACCTACTCCAGCCTGGCTCATCCCCCCCATCTCTGTCACACGGTCTGAGCCCGGAAAGCCCAAGTGACACTCTCATCCACTCCGGCCCACGTGCAGGCCTGGGGTTGCCGGGCTCACTCCTCGTGTGGATTTGGAAGCTAAGGCCTTAAGAAGTAAAGAAGCCGGGTGCGGTGTCGCACACTTGTAATCCCAGCACTTGGGAAGCTGAGACGGGAGGATCTCGGTTTGCAGACAGCTTCAGCTACTACTTAGTGAGGCCTTTTGCAACTCAGTGAGACCCTGTTTCAAAATAAAGAGTGAAAAATAGGGCTGGGGGTATAACTTGGAGGTAGAATGCTCCTGGGTTCCATCCTCAGTACCACAAAAAAAAAAAAAAGTAAAGAGATGTCCCCAAGTGTGCAGTAGGGCCAGAAGCCAGCACCCTTGGTTAGACCCCTAAAGCCTGGGTTGTGCCCTGCAGGTCAGACTCTGGGTTCCCAGTGTTAGCTCCATTGAGAAAGTCCCAGCTAGGGGCCTCTGGGGCCCTTGGCCTGATTCAGGGACGACCCCAGGCCCTAGCAAAGGCTTTTTGGCTCACACGCCATCAAGTAGATAGAGAAGTGTAATGCTGAATTTGGCCCCAGTGCTGCCCGGGGGCCCATCTCCTGGCCACTCTGAGCCTGTGTCTTGATCTATGAAATGGATAGCAGTGCCTTCCTCCTAGGATCGTGCTGAGGATCGGGGAGATAGTCCAATCAGGTGCTGGCAGAGGAGGTGGCGCCTTGATGGCCCCATGGTTATTATTAAGGAATCTATTGAGGAGAGACAGCCGTGTGCAGCAGTCAGGAAGCAGAGGGTCTGAGGGTGGCATGCTCTTTATCATTCTATGAGCACTGAGCAGCAGAGCAGCAATCAGAGTCTTCCCCCACCCCATGTCAGGTGTTCACACCCAGAACAGGTGTTCAGTGTGGGTTTGTGGGAGAGAGGCAGAAAATCCAAGATTCTGCCCCTGGTCTCTTGGACTCATGTAGCTGCTGCATCAGCTAGCTATAGCTGCATAACAAAGCACTAAAAAACTCAGCCACTTAAAGCAATGCTTCTTTAAAAGGAAACGTGCCTTTTGGCCAGCTGGGTGGTTCTTCTGGTCTCGGTTGGGGTCCCTGCTATAATTTGGGCCAGTCGAGCGCTGGCTTCACTTCTCTTGCCTGGGTCTTGCATGTGTTTGAGGATTGCCTGGCTTAGGGTTTGGCTAGGATGTCCTTGGCTGGGACAACCGGGCTCTCCCCCAGTGCTGCCTCCTCCACTGAGGTGGGCTGAGCTTTTTCACAGAGCAAAGGGACAAAAAAATGAGAGAGAGAGAGAGAGAGAGAGAGAGAGACAGACAGACAGACAGACAGACAGACAGACAGACAGACAGAGACAGAGAGAGACAGAGAAACAGAGAGGGAGGGAGAGAGAGAGAGAGCAGGAGAGCAAGAGAGAGAGAGAGACAGAGAGAGAGAAAGGAACTTGGATTCTTCCCTGACATTATGTTGCCCCAAACAAGTCAACAGTCAGCCCAGTTGAGTGGTGGGAATCTAGACCCTCCACTCTGGGCTACAGGAGAGGTGACGAGGTACCACCATTTCTCCAGTCCTTCACAAGGCTGGACTCCGATTCTGACTATTCACTTGTGTGAGCTTGGGCAAATTACCTCCCTCCTCTTAGGCTGTTTCTTCATCTAATAACTAGGCAGAGCCACGTCCCCGCCCCAAGACTTCAGTGATCATTCAGAGGAGCCAGGCATCCACGGCCTGAGCTCACAGCCTGGGGCCTGGGGGTGGCAGGCGCTGGTTTGTTCCCTCTGTCCCCCGGAGAGGGTGGGTCTGCCTGGCCGGATGAGGCTCTGACTGTGCAGACAAAGTGCAGGCAAAGGCCGGGCCCCCTGGGGGTCTGCTCCTCCCCACCCTTCACCTCAGCCTCTCCAGGGCCCTCCTGCTGAGCACCCACCGCACCAGGGGTCTTAAGGATAGTTAAGTAGCAAACTATGTGTTCATAATAAAATTTGCCTTCTTCTCACAGGCATCCAATTTGCTTAGCATCCAAAGAGAGGCACTGGGTGTCTGCCCCTGAAACTGTTTTAATCTCTGCCACAGAATGCTTCTGGCAGGGCTCTTCAACTGGAAAATAGGAAATGAGTTAGAAACAATGGAGGGACGTGAATAATCTCACTTAAGATGTTTGATCTGGAGATGAGATGAAGTTGAAATCCATTTCCCGGTTCACAGCTAGACGGCAGGAGGGCGGGAGGGGAGGGGCTGGAGGGGCATCGAGCCTCCCACACACCTGGCCCAGGGGACTCCCCCGGTCCCTACAGATCTCTGACATTCACCCCGAAGGTAGGCACGATGACCAAGGCACCCTCACTTCTCCACAGAGCATGTCTTACATTCTCAGTTGTCAGAATCAGCCCAGGCAACCAATGGGCTTTACCGTGCACCTACTATGAGCGGCAGTGGGTCCTCATCACCGGACCTGAACAAAACACACCCCTATCCCTCCAGGAACTCGTGTGACTTTCCCAGGGCCAGGAAGGAGCACTGGAGCTAATGTTTATGAAAAGCCTACTGTGTGCAGGCATTCTGCTGGATCTTCATAGGACCTTCTTGTGCTCTCTCTCCAGATGGGAAATGGGCCCAGAGGCAAGAATATCTAACTCGTGGAAGGATGAGGTCCAGAGATGAGATCGCAGAGTCTGTGCCCTTTGCCAGAGGAGTTTCCCCCCAGATAGGCGGCCGGAGGGTGTGGGCAGCAACGCGAGGCCTGTAAGTAAGCTCAGGCCGTCTGCACTCTGGGGAGGGAGGCAGGTTTCCTGCTGCCCTGGCCCTCGGCCTGGGACTTTCAGAGTCCCTGCTGCAGAGGGGGTCGCACCCCTAGGTCACATTAAGCATCACTCAAACATGCAGATCTGGCTGGCCACACGCATTCCACCTAGCACCCGGGAACACGCACGCTCACGTGTGTTCACACATGCCCCCGGGGACTGTCAGCTCCGTGGGGGCAGGGACCACGTGAGTCCTGCTCAGCACTCTGACCCCAGTGCGCTTCCTGACTCAGAGTGGGTCTGAAATCGAGAACCATGTGGTTCGCGCGTGTGGTGGCTGGGGGGTGGGAGACGCCATCTCTGCAGCCCCTAAGGGGTGAGACCTTCAAGAGTGGGGAAGGGAGATGGGTTGGACGTTGGGGGTACCCAGGACTGGAGGATACAGTCCATGCAAAGGTCTCTGTCCAGACTTCCAGTTCTCAAAGCCTTACGGGGTGACCTCAACCCCCCATAACAGCCTCCACCGGGGCCTGGCCTCTCGGGGTCCCGGGGTGGGGGTTTAATGCATTATTGATTTCCCCAAGAAGGAAAAGCGCTGCAGCCGTGGGTCCAGGTAGCTTATTTTGTGCGTCGATGACATTCAGGTACTAGTGAAAAATTATACCAATTATTAAATCAGCCATTATTACTTCAAAGTGCAATCAGTTGTCACAGCGGATAGAGCTTGCCCGGCGCGTTATTAGTCGGGCTGTGTGCACAGGGAAAGTGCTGAGAGGGGAGACTTTAACCAAAGGGCAAATGCATGAAATTTACTTAGAAATAGCGATTTATCACCCCTGGGTTTCCTACTGCTCAAATCCAGGCAGACACTTGGCTGGCAGGAGACAGGCTTGGCGGCCGCCCCTGCCTCCTGCAGCTCCCACCCTGACAGGAAATGAAAAATTGAGAAGTCGTTGTAACAGCTTAAAGATGCATTATCCTTTTTGATGTGCAATTTGAGCTTCATATCCAAAGGCAGATGAAATCGCCAGCACCCACGCGGGAGGAGCGGGGAGAGGCACCTCTCCTGGCGTGGGAAGGGTCCCGGGGGGTGCCCGGCCAGCCCCACCAGTGAAGAGCCAGCCTGGTATCTTCGCAGCGGGAGGGACGCCAGGGGCCAGGGCGGGGGCCGAGGGAGAGATTGTAGGCTGGGGTGGGAGGGGAGAAGGAAGAGAAAAAGACACAAAGCGCCGAGACCCTGCCTGGGCCACATGCCGGATGCATGAGCCCATCGGGGCACCCCCCACCCCGGGCATCTCTTAGACTTATTCACCCAAGGGGCTGCTCTGAGGCCTTGAATCCAAGCCTATTGTTTGAGGCCACTGGGTGGTACAGGGAGGGTACACATGGTGTCAAACGGATGACATCTACCAGGCCCCACACCTAGACACGTCTGAAGACGCTCCTAGAAAGCCAGACAGGGCATCCTGGGCACAGACAGAGAGTGGCGAAGAGCCCCGGGGTCAGGGCTGATCCCTCTGGGAGGCGAACACCTGACCAGCCATTCCCCTCTGCTGCCACTCAAGTGTTTTTTGAGTGAATATATCACTTACACTCCCAGGGAATGACCTTAGGCGGGGCCCCTCGCCCCTGGGACCTTCGCTTTATCCTTAGCACAAGAGTTCCTACAGTGTGGGCCACAGCAAGGCCCGGACCAGAGGAGACGCTCACGGCCATCGAATGAGCAAGACACGGGAAGAACGACTTTTATTATAATTAACAGAAAACAAAAGGGGCAGGTGGATATAGGGTTAGCGCCATTATCTCTAGGTAGGAGAAGGAAGATCTGAATTGATTTTTGTTCTTAGTCTCTTTTTTTTCTGTGTTTGTTAAGCCTGATCTAGCTTTGTGATAAGGAGAAAGCAAGGTGTTTACCTTAAAATAAACAAGAAGGTGCATCACAGATTCCCACGAGGGCAGGTTCTCCCAGGATCCCCCTCACTGTGGCTGTGCCCAGAAGCACTCCCATCCTGCGGGTGGGACTCCATGGTGTCCAGGGATACGGTGGGACCCAACCCTGCTTCTTCTACCATGGAGGAGGCCCCCAACTCACGTGCACCCAAGCTTAGCTTCCTGCCATGCGGGTCCACAATGACTGCACCCCGAGTCTGAGGCCCTGATGAGAGTGCCCTGGGTCCCTTCCCCGCCTCCCCAGGAGTCTGGAAGCTTCTCAAAAAAACAGACAGCCACCTCAGCCAGCCCTTCTTGCCTCCGCTGTATCCACCGTCCTTGTTCGTCCCATCTCAGCGCCAGGCATGCACGCACGAGCTCTCAGGGCAAACCCGCGGGGCAGCAGAAGCAGCCCCATTTTCGAGATGAGGAGGCCGAGGCCCGGAGGGGGCGTGACTCGCCATGCACAGGCCAAGAGGGTTCGTTTCCCCCGCCGACCCCAGGCCCAAGCCTTTCCCCGACACCAGCGTGCCGGTAACGGATGGCAGCGAGAACGCAGACCTAATCAACTCCTTTATCGATCCCAGCGTCTCTTGGAGGGGATCGATCTTCCCATCAGAAAGGGGCGGGCGGACATCGTTAGAGGGAATCGGAGACCGGCTCAGTGAGGCAGGCCCTCGGCAGTGCCGCAGCGCTGCTGTCTGAGTTCATGGGTCGTGGCGAGGGAGACCAACAGGGGAGGATGGCCAAACCAGGGACTCACAGAGCAGGTGGCACAGGAGAGTGCCCTGTGCTCGGCTGGGGATAGAGGTGGCTCTGAACCCAGTTTCCAACTCAGACAGTCGGGTCGGGCCTCTGGACTTCATCGTGCAGTTGATCTCTTGGTCCACCCCTCTGTCCGCCCTCCACCTCCTCTGTCCTCACTGTTTTCTGAGTTCCTGCTGTGTGCCAAGCGCTGTGTGCAGTTCTAGGTCCGTAGGGGGCCGCAGGGTGTCCACAGTGCAGTCGGAGCAAAAGGGGCAGGTTACAATTTACCCCGTTTCACCTTTTCAATCCATGAATTGCATGACCAAGCAATGCCGGGCAAATTGCCGAGCCCCAGATCATAAAGAATGCAGTTTTCAGCTCCTCATGGGTCTTCATTCTTTCTCTTCCCTTGAATGGAAGCTGGCTAAGGGCAAGGCCCACGGATGTATTTCTCACCACTATTGCTCCAGTGCCCAGCACAGTGCCTTGCACAAGGTCAGGGACCAGGAACTACTGGACGGCTGGATAAGTGGGTACGTGGGTGGGTAGGGAGACGGATGGATGGGCAGATGTATGGAGGGGTGGTAGGTGGATGGAGGAATAGATGGCTGGATAGAGAGTAGACAAATGGATGGATAGGTGGGTGGATGGGTAGATAAATGGGTGTAGGTATGTATGTATGTATGTATGGGTGGTGGATAGGTGGATAAATGGCTGGGTGGGCAGGTGGCTAGACAGGTGGATGGATGGATGGATGGATGGATGGATGGATGGATGGATGGGCTTATGGGTATCTGGACAGATGGCTAAACATTTTGTGGCTCAAAGGCTCCTGGTATCACATCTGAAACAGTTTAAAAGTTTATCCCTCTCATACAGAAGTTTCTGAAGCGTGAAGAGCCCATTTTTACTTGCTTGCTCCTGGTGAAGGAGGATCACTACCCTGCCAGCACCCTACTCCACGGCCAGATGGATCTCACTGGGAGCCCCGTCCTGGGCCAAGCCAGAAGCAGGAGCTGCCGCCCACCACTCATTCGAACCACTCATAAAATAAGTTAGATCATATAATTGAAGGCAGTGATCCCTCTCGTCCATGTGCAAAGTCCCTACAGCCTTCGTCTGTCCTCATAACCTTTGCCTCTGGTGGCTCTCAGCTCACTCAGACCCGTAGATATTTTATATAGTGAGACTCCCTGAGGAGGGAACTCTCTGGGTAAATTCCTGCTAGTTCAGATATTCTCAGGACTCTCACCTCCTTTGTTCTGGACTCCATATCTCTATCAGTGTAGCCTGGAGCCAGACGTAAGATGAGCTAGCATATGTGGAGATGCTCCTTGGTACTGTGTCTGGCACAGCGTTATGCAAGATTGCATCGGGCGTTTCAAGAGCCAGTCAGATATATTCAGACCAGACAAAAAGCAAAGCAAGCCTGGGCAAGCCGGGCGTGGTGGCTCCCACCTCTACTCTCAGTATTTGGGAGGCTGAGACAGGAGGGTCACAGGTTCAAGATCAGCCTTAGTAACTTAGTGAGATTCCCAGCAACTTAGTGAGACTCTGTTTCAAAGCAAATAAAATAGGGCTGGGAAGCCAGGCATGGTGGCGCACGCTTGTAATCCCCGCGCTTGGGAGGCTGAGACAGGAGGATCGCATGGGTTCGAAGCCAGCCCCAGCTACTTAGTGAGGCTCTCAGCAACTTAGTGAGACCCTGTTTTCAAATAAAATATAAAAAAGGTCTGGGAGTATAGCCCGGAGGTAGAAAGCCTCTGGGTTCCACCCCCAGTACCACCAAAAAAAAAAAAAAAAGATATTATTATAAAATAGGGCTGGGAGTAGAATACCCCTGGTTTTAATCCTCGATACCACAAAGGAATAGACACATATGGGCTGTCCACACTGCAGAAATGACTGTTGCTATAATAAAAGTGATCGAATGGGGTGACGAGGCGGGGTGCCCGGCAGGGGGGCGAGGCAGCTCTCTGCTTGGGGTGTGTCATGCTTAGGCACATATTGGATTTGGGTTCCACTTTAACACCCAAATATTTACTTCCTGAATGATTGTGTGTGTGTGTGTGTGTGTGTGTGTGTGTGTGTGTGTGTGACACTGGGAATTGAAGTCAGGGGCATTCTACCTCACAGATGCACCCAGCGCTACCCTCATGAAACTGTCAGTGGAGGGCGTTGTTCAAGGGGTCCTCACACTTATGAAGCACCTACTGCATGCTCAGAACCTAGCGTGGCCTTCTCCTGGCATCATCTCAGGCTAGCAGTTGGGAGCAGTATTAACTGAGGACCTACTGTGTGCCGGGCCTGGTGCTGAGGATGAGCCCTGACCCTGAGCGGGGCAGCCCTGCTTCCGACCCTCACGATGGCCACAGTTAACAGCTGAGGCGGGCGGCCTTTGCTGAGCTATGTGGTGAGGGGCAGTTTATCTCCCAGAGTAATGGATGGGCTCTTGCTGGGGCAGGGCTGGGTGGGCTGGAACCAGTGACATGTCTAACAGAGGGAGGTGCTCCTTTTCTGGGGGTGCAGAGTTGTGAGTGGCACCAGAGCTCCCTGAGTCCTTCGTTCTGGGCCCTGATATGGGGGACGCAGCTATGGGAAAGGGGGTGGCTCCCCTGGGGACAGCCCAGTGTGCCGGGCCAGGCCTGGGAGGGGCGCTTGTCTGGCTGCTGCAGGATAGGGTGGAGAAGGTTCCAGGAGGCCCTGGAGTGGGGCGTGGGTGAGGGCACAACCCCTTATACAGAAAACAGACACAGGTCACTCAGCAGCAAAAAACAAAAACCTATTACCATAATGATGGACCAACCAGATCCTTACCAGGAGGGAGGGACATTTCTCATAGGCTCCCCAGCTCCAGAAGGTCTGCGACTCCCCCCCTGCCTCCCAGCTCAGACCCTTCCCCCATCCTGTCAGGGGCCTGCAAAGGCTGGGAGGGGGAGGGAAGGGACTGCCTGACTCCCCTAGGCCCAGAAGGGATGGCCCCGGCAGGCCCTCAGGGTCAGGGAAGGGGCTCCCAATTACAACCTCAATCAGGCAGAGGAAGGCTACTCTGTTGAATGAGCGTGGGGCAGGCGATCGCCTCTGGCGCATGGAAACTCCAGATCTATAACTTCCTGGAACATAATTAGCTGCTAACTTCAAAGATGCATTGGGGTTTCTATAATAGGCACCGGGGCCGCTCCAGGACTGTGGAAACCTGGAGAAAAATGTGGCCGTCTGGCTTGGAAATGGAACAAGACAAAAGGCTTTCAACATGGGGCTCCCTGCCATCGAGACTCTGGGGCCTGAGAAAAATAATAATAATTAGGATAAATCCCTTTTACGGAATGCTTCCTGGGTGCTGGGCACTTTGCTAAGCACTTTGCATTCCAGCAGTTTGAGGGGAGCTTATCTCCATGAGATAGGCATTATCAGAAAGACAAGTGACCGCCCAGAGGCCCAGGTGGGGCTGGGGTTTGTTTGAACCTCAGCTGTCTTACTTCCCAGTCCAAACTCTGCTGCTCCTGAATCCTCACCGCCTCAGGAAATGGTGGGCCTGGGGAACAAAGGCTTAAAAATGACCTCCTCCCTCTTTCCTGGAAACTCTTCTGGGCCATTCCTCAGAAAGCAAGAATACCCGCTTCCTCCTGGGGCTTCCCTCACCAGGGCTGCATGAGTGAGGCTGAGTTGTTCTCGCTGCTATAACAAATAAAACCCCAAACCTCAGGAGCTTAATGCAATGGAGGTGGACCTCCCTCTCGGGTAAAGGGCTAGGGTCCAGTGGGTAGGGGAGGGCAGGGCCCTGCTCCACAGTCCTCCAGAGACTCAGGCCCTCCGTCTGTGGCTCTGAGGTCCCCTAGGACTCCAGGGTTCTCCAAGGCTGCCCAGATCAGCCCGGGAAGGATGTCAGTTTCAGCTGCATCCATTTGGCCAGGCTTGGTCACAGGGCCACGTCTGTGTTCATGAGGACCTAGGAGGAAAGGGACGTGGGTTTGTTCAAGAGCCACCAGAAGCAAAGCCTGCCCTAGACATTCACCCGCCTGTCCACTCACCCATTCATCTGTCTGCTCAAAATGCAGTAAGATCTACCGTCTAGCAGGCTGAGACACGTGTGCCACACAGAGAGGGCCTCGCCCGCAGAGGAAGGGAGAAGCAAAATTCTAAGAAGTGAGCGGGACTGAGCAGGACTGCGGGATCCAGGAAGGCTTCCCTGAGGAGGTGGCCTTCTACGAAGAGCAGTTAGTAGGTCTCATTAGACGGATCAGGTGGAGGGAACAGCTTAGGCAAGGCCCCAAGGGAGAGTTCCTCTTGCTGGGAGGGCCCAGAGTCTATCCACACCTGCCCAGATGTGGTTCCACAAAGACCTTCTCCCCTGAACTTTGGGGAGGCCTCTCGCCTTATCTGGGGCTCTCCCTCCCACCTCCAAACTGCCCCATCTCACAGGCCTGCTCCAGTGAGTCCCCGTGAGGACAGGACGCTAGCCCAGACCAGCTGCAGCCCTGACCACCCTGACCACAGGCTGGACCACAGGCTCCGGAAGCTGGAGTGAGGCTGGAGCTACCCAGAGCTGCTCTCGGGACATGGACCTCAGCTCAGCTGCCGCCCTCAGCCTGATTTAAGCCACCTCCCCAAGACCGGCTCTGCTTGACCTCCCTGGGCCAAACCGTGGCGCAGCACCCTTAGCTCAGTGCACTCCACCCCGCACCACGCCGGCATGGGGCACAAGGGGGAGTCTTAAGGAGCACCTGAGCTGGGCACGGTGGTGCACTCCTGTAATCCCGGTACGTGGGAAGCTGAGACAGGAGGATCGCAGATGTGATGCCAGCCTCAACAACTTAATGAGACCCTATTTCAAAATTAAAATAAAAGAGCTGGGGTGGAGCCTGGAGCTTGGAGGCAGAATGCCCCTGGGTTCAATCCCCAGTACCAAAAATAAGAAAAAAAAATAATCCTGCCTGGAGTTCCCGCACAACTTCTGGGGCCCAGTTACCTTGCAAAGCACTTTTGAAACCCAGCATGCCCTCCCAGAAAGAGGAACTCTCCCTTGGGGCCTTGCCCAAGCTGCTCCCTCCGCCCCGTCTGTCTAATGAGACCCCTTAACTGCTCTTCACAGAAGGCCACCTCCTCGGGGAAGCATAGAACACTCCCACGAGTCACTTGGGGTAGCGGTGACATTCCAAAGACCTGGTCTTGCTACATGGCTTCTAAAGAGGCCAGGCCCTGCTGACCGGGGGGCACGTGCCGAGTGTGCAGGCTGGAGAGAGAAACTGAGGCAGGGCGCTAGTGCTGTACAGCCCAGAATACTAAGAAACCCCGAATTAGTGGTGGGCCAGGCTCAAGGGGGACAGCCCCACCAGGCTGGCGCTGGAAAGGGAAGGGGAGAGAGGAAGCCTCCACAGAGGAACAACAGGGGAGGAGCCCGCTGGGCCGCAGAGAATGCGCCCAGGCGGCCTCCTTCGCAGCCCCTAAAGATGCTCAGGACACAGTATTCACTATCTGTCTGGGGTCCTCATGAGATGCCAAGTTCTGTGGCCTGGTTGTCATGGTCACAAGCAGAGTATAGCACATGTGTACGACACTGGAAAACAGAGCTGGCCCCACTTAGGCAACCTGCCCGATGGTGGCCGTGTTCAGTGTAGACCCTGGGGCCTTTCCTTTTATTGGCAAGTCAGAGGTCCAGAGACCCCCGGCCTTTAGAATAAGCAGAGGTAGAGCAAAGCCCTCTGTAGGGAGGCACCATGGCCGAGTCCCCCAGCCGGCCCGGCCTACCATCGGGCCAGTGGGAGGCACGTTCTGCAGTGCCCCCCAGACCCCCTGTCAGATTGCACTCTGGTTAGCCATAATGGGAGCCTGCGTGCCACCTCATCCTCTCTGGCTTTCCCACCCATTCTCCTCCTGGTGTTTTCTGGAATCAAGTCCTACTTCCTGGAGTTGCAAGGAGCATTAGACTCATTGCTCTGGTTCTGCCTGTGGAGAAACCCAAACAAGACAGAGGGGATAGCTGACCCAGTGCTCCGCAGGTCCCAGCACTGTGAGCCGGTTTCTCCGGGATTGCCTGATTGGAGGGATCTTCATGGCTGGTGAGGGACACCTGCCTTGACCCCTGTAAGCCAACGAGGTTCCCCAAAGATGGTGTAAAAGCTCTGATTTGCCCCACCTGCTTTCACCCCATTCCCTCTCTGGGCCCAGATCTTGGGGTCTGGACCTTTCTGGCAACGAGCATCCGTTCTGCAGAGCAGCAGGACTCCCCCCTCCCGGCCCCCAGAGGAAGTGGTTCCAAGGTAGGTTTCTCATAAACAGTTCTCAGATGGAAGAGAAGCAGCTGTTGCTGAAGCCACGTCAATCTGAGTGGTAAAAGGTTTGGGCAAAAACATATTTTATTGTTCTTGCTGTCAGGAACATAAAGATTTAAGGGGCATGTGACTCGGTAATTGCTGTGGACTTTTTTTTTCCTTGACAATAAACATAAAACTTAAAACTGTATTAAAATCATTTGACAATTTTTATGCTCAAAGGGCCTGGAATGAATAATGGGTTTTTTTGCATCTAAAATGCACTCTCTCGTCAACCTATAAAACTGTCAGAAATAAATTCATCAAAAGCAGATTATATAATTAAAAGTCGCTATTTGTGTCTGCCCGGCTGGGATTGGAATTGCTTGTTTCACTTCTCTCTCTCTCTCTCTCTCTCTCTCTCTCTCTCTCTCTCTCTCTCTCTCTCTTCAATCTTTTAATTTCTTTAAGTCGCAGATGAAGGCACCCTTAAGCTGGTCTACTTTGTCTGGGAGAGATGACAAAATAAGATGGTCCCTCCACAAAGGCATCTTTTCTGCTCTAGCCAGCCTCCAGCCAGTCCCCACGCCCTGGCAGATGACATGTCCCTTCCTAGCTAGAGAATGCTGGGTGAGCACTAGAGGGGAAATATCTCAAACCAGGAAAGCAACCAGGAAAGCGCTCCTTCTCCTGACCCTGCACATGAAAGAGAATGAGACGGAACCTCATCTCCTTCTGAGTCCTCCAGAGGGACACTGCCCTGTATTCGTCAGCTTTTTATCACTGAGACCAAAATATCTGACAAGAACTTACAGGAGGAAAAGTTTATGTGGGTCAGGTTTCAGAGGTCCAGTCCATCGTTGGCTGGCTTCAAGGCAGGGGCATCATGGCGGCGGGGTGCGGCGGAGGGGAGAGGCTCATCTCATGACAGCCAGAAGTGGAGAAAGTGAGAGAGGAGTGGTCCTGGGACAGATACGGTCCCCAAGGCCATGCCTCCAGTAAACTACGTCCTCCAGCTACACCCCGCCTGCCTACAGTTACCGCCCAGTGAGTCCATTTAGGTTGTGAATCTACCAATGGACTTATCCACTGTGGACATCAGAGCCCTGATCCAATGATTTCACCTAAACTTTTCTGCATAGCCAACACATGAACTTTTCTGGGGCTATTCCATATCTAAGCCATAACACTGCACCCCAGGGAGGGCGCACAGCCCCTAAGTCACCTTGGAGTTAGGCGGGACTCTGTGATTCGCTCTGCCAATAGGCTGTGAGCACAGTGGTATGTGCCACTTCTGTGCCTAAGCGTAAGTGCCGGTCTTAGACACTCCCACACTTTCTTAACCTCTGAGGTAACTCAGATGTGATCCCAGGAATCCAGCTCCAAGAGTGCAGAGCCTCATGCAGGCTGGACCACTGAGGCACTGCATGGAGGACCGTGGCCTGGAGAGTCACCGAGACCACCAGCAAGCTCTGCGCATTACGCTTGGGACTTGTGGCTGTTTTGTTACCTCAGCATAACTGAACCTGTCCTGACTGCGAGGCCAACAGATAAGGACATGATTACCAGATTACCATCAAAAGGTCAGTTTGTTATATTCACAGATTGCAAGAGGAGAGGACAGGTCATGCCCTGGCACGAGGAGCAACGAGGAGACAGAGGGGGTAGAGAGAAATGCCAGAGACTTCACTGCGGTCTCCACAGGAGTGGGTGAGGCCGGCCGCACTGTCTTAGAACTCCTAGTGTGGGTTCAGCAGCGGGCTCTGGGTGCAGCGACTGTCCCCAGCTGTTTGGCTGCTGACTCTAGAGGGATTAGGGCAGGCGGGTAGTGGTACAGGAGAGTCAGCACCCAATCCAGGAGGCGGCTGGGCATATGGACCTGTCTCTGCTGGTTTACATCTCATAGGTGCTCTGGGGGCAGGGCGTACGACCTAAGAATTAGCTCAATCTGGAACAGGGCTCAGCGGCACATACCTGTAATCTCAGTACTTGGGAGGCTGAGACTGGAGGTTGGAGGCCAGACTTGACAGTTTAGTGGGACCCTCGGCAACTTAGCGAGACCTCCTTTCAAAATTAAAAAAGCAGGGTCTGGGGGTGTGTAGTTCAAAAGTTGAATGTCTCTGAGTTCAATCCCCAACACCAAAATCAAAAGAAAAAAAGGAATTAGCTAAGCTTGGGCAGGACGAGCCTCCAGTTGCAACAACAACAACCCCCCCCCCCCAACTGTGTCCAAGCATCAGAATGTAGACAATAAAAGACACGGCCATACCCGGCCAGCTCAGGGAACCATGGAGCATCCTAGCGGGGGAGGGATGGAATGCACACTCCAATGAGCCAGAGCGCCGGCGCAGAGGGAAGGGGCAGAGTCGGGGAGAGGCAGGATGGAGGTAAGCTCCGGTGCTGGAGACGGCGAATGGCCGGCCTTCGGGGCCAATGGGAGAGAGGCCTGGGCCATCAGCAGGGACCTGAGGTGGGGGCCCAGCTCTGGCTCTGGCTTTCATCTGAGAAGCTGTGGGTGGTGACTGCAGACTCTCCCCCAAGGAAGGGACCAGAAATGGGAAGAATTGGCAGGAGGCTGGCACACCCAGCAAAGCCTGGAAGTCTCTTTCCTGAGCTGGTGGCTGCTCACCCTGCGACCTCCCTGTCGGGCCAAAAAACAGAACCCTCTAACAATGTTTGGAGATCCAGAGGGACTCGGGATCTGCAAAGCTGACCAGTCCCCAGCCTGGGTCAGAAAGGCCCAGGCCAGCCCCCAGCCAGGCCCCACATGGCTCCTTTCCCATCCTTGGTTACTAATTCCAGGACCCAGGGTCCACCAACTCCCCCACCTAGGAGGCTAGATCGGGGTCTGGAGACAGAGCTGGCCAGGCACACGGTCATGAAGTATAAAAAGGAAAGGGAGACTCAGCTTGAGAGAGGGGGAAGGAACCACATTATGAATATGTCCAGGCCCTCGCCGTGGGCCAGGGGCTTTGTCACTCCACGCTTACTGCCCCACGGAAGGGAATCTCAGTCCCTTTTTCACAGATGAGAAAACCGAGGCCCGGGGACCCTCAGCCCACGACAGGTGCATGTCTAACAGAAGAGCCACCGCGGTCTCGTGACAAGCACAATATCCCCAGTCCTCGGGCTGAGCGGACTTTTTTGTTCCAAATGAGCCAGCGAAGGGGAAATGGAGGGTTTACTCTCCACTCGGGCCACGCGGGACCGGAGGGGACCCTCTCTAAACTTCAGAAGGTCCCCGGGCCACGCAACCTGCCCCAGGGAGGACCACGTGCTTCTGCGGACCTTTCTTACCAGGCTAAAGAAGGATCTTTCTATTTTTATTTTGCCAAGAGAGGTTTCTCTCCGAAATGGGTGCAGAACGTTATCAAATGCCTTTTTACCATTCGTGGGTTTTCCCTTTTGGCCTATTAATGTGATGAATTATATTAATAGAGTTCCCAAAATAGAATTGTCCCTGCTATCCAATGATATACCTGGTCATCGCGGCATATCCATTTAATCTATTGCCGGATTCAATTTGCTAATCTTTTATTTAAGATGTTTGCATCTATATTTGTAAATGAGATTAGCCTGCAGCCTTCTTTTCAGTGTTATCTCTTGCCAGGTTTATTTAGCTTTGCAAATGAATTAGAAGGGCTTCTAGTTCTGGAAATATTGCAGATCAGATACTCTTCCCCCCCACACACCCCCCCAAAAAAATCCTCCTGCCACAAATGCCCGGGAATGATCGATATGCGCTTAACAGAAAAGTCGAGGAAATTTCCAGAAGCAAGAAATAAAGTAAGGATGGAACACCAGAGAGAGGCCACCAGCGGCGAGCTGGTCCCCGAGCTCCCAGGGGAAGGGGACAGAGGAAGCCCCGGCCGCAGCTGGCCGGAGACAAGTCTCTGGACGTGAGTTCATTGGGTGAGAAGTCAGACAACGTGATGGTTGAGCTCTCAATGAAGGGTAGACTGAAAACTAAAACTAAAACAAAAACACCTGTCTCTGTGTACAGGAAGGGAAGAGAGAAAATGAAGAGATGGGAAGAGACAGCCCCAAGGAGAGAACGGCTGAGGATTACCCAGAGTTGATTTTAAGTGCTCACGGCACACCAATAAGCAAGCAACACGCTAATCAGGGAAATGAGAATTGAGCCCATAACAAGAGAGCACTTCGTCCCCATGAGGATGGCAACTAGGGAGAAAGATAACATAACACCGGGCGTGGTGGCGCATGTCTGGAATCCCAGTATTTGGGAGGCTGAGACAGGAGGATTGTAGGTTTGAGGCCGACCTCAGCAATTTAGTAACACCCTCGGCAACTTAGCAAGACCCTGTTTCAAAATTAAAAAATAAGCCGGGCGTGGTGGCGCATGCTTGTAATCCCTGCGCT
This sequence comes from Muscardinus avellanarius, assembly GCF_963383645.1. Taxonomy (NCBI): domain Eukaryota; kingdom Metazoa; phylum Chordata; class Mammalia; order Rodentia; family Gliridae; genus Muscardinus; species Muscardinus avellanarius. Next base: position 10,206,493 of record NC_137799.1, read on the forward strand.
TGGGAGGCGGAGACAGGAGGATCACGCAGGTTCGAAGCCAGCCGCTTGCTCTGGCTTAAGAGACCCTGTTTCCAAATAAAAATATTTAAAAATAGGTCTGGGCGTGTAGCCCGGAGGTTAGAAGGGCTTCCAGGAACCCCAGTACCACACACAAAAAAATAAATAAAAATTAAAAAATAAAATAGGGCTGGGGATGTAGCTGAGAATGCCCCTGGTTCAAAACCCAGTACCAAAAAGAAGAGAGAAAAGGAAAAGAACAAGCATTGACAGCAGTGTGGAGAAACTGGAACCTTGGGCCTTACTGTTAGGAATGTAAAGTGGTTTGGCTATTAGGGAAACAGTATCAGGGTTCCTTAATAATAATTAAAAATAGGATTACCATATCATCCAGTAATCCCAAAAGAAGTGAAACAGGAAGCGATATTTGCGCACACATCTTAACTTCATTACTCACAACAGCCAAGGTGGAAGTAACCCAAATGTTCACCAACAGATGAATGACTCAAAAATGTGGCACACAAGCTGGGCGTGGTGGCGCACACCTGTAATCCTGTTACTTGGGAGGCTGAGATGGGAGGATTGCAGATATGAGGATAGTCTGAGAAAAACAACAAGAATCACGGCAACCCCAAAATAAAAATTGCTGGGGGCATAGCTGAAAGGTAGAAACGCCCCTGAGTTTAATCCCCAGTACACACACACACACACACACACACACACACACACACACACACAGTGGAATATTATTCAGTCCTTAAAAGGAAGGAAATTCTGACACGTGATTCTATAACATGTCAAACCTTGAGGACATTCTGCTAAGTGAAATAAACCAGTCACAAAACAGCAAATACTGTCTGGCTTCACCTACATGAAGAACCTACGGTAGTCAGTTCACAGGGACAAAGACCAAGCGGTGGTTTCCAGAGGCTGAGGGGGTTGGGGAAAGAAAATGAGGAATTGCTTAATAGGACAGAATTTCCGTTTTGCAAGACGACAACCGTTCTGAGGATGGATGGTGGCCACGGTGTGAAAGCCACGGAAGTGTACACATACAATCAGGATGATGGGTTTTCTGATATGTGTATTTTAGCACAACTTAAAACAACAATAGAAAAATTTTAAGTATCTGCAACCTCAATGTGTCACAAGAAGCACAAGTAAAAATAAGTCCCCATCCTGACACATTATAATGAAACCGTGGGACATTAAAGCAAAGAATCCAAAAAAAATAAAAAGCAAAGAACTTTAAAAATAATAAGACAGAGAAGGAAGATCAATAGGAAATGATAATGAGACTGACAGCAGATGTAGACAACATCAGAGGCCAGCAGAAAATGGGAGAATGTTTTCAAAGCAGTGGGGGAAAGAACTGTCGACGGGAAATTCTACACATCAGTCCCTCGGTGTCCGCTGGGGGTGGTCCTAGGCCTGTGAATTCCGAAGTCTGAGGATGCTCGAGTCCCTTGTACAAAACAGCTTAGTATTTGCACGTAAACTAAGCGCATCCTCCCGAGCACCTGAAATCATCTCTAGACTATTTACAATACCTAACACAAAGCAAAGGCTATCTAAATCCTTTAACACTCTATTGTTTGGGGGATAATGACAAGATAGGAATGTGTATGCGCTCAGTAGAGTCGCAACCAGTGTAGGCGTCGCCAGACAGTACACAAAGGAGACTCAGGTGCACAGTACTCGAACGGGAGCCGAAGAGACCAAGATCTGTGAAGTGGACCAATGCTACGGCAGGGCGCACCCACATATCATTTCTTTTTCTTTCTTTTGGTGGTACCGGGGTTCCTGGAAGCCCTTCGACCTCCAGGCTACACTCCCAGACCTATTTTTATATTTTTTTAATTTGGAAACAGGGTTTCCTAAGCCAGCACGCGAGGCTGGCTTCGAACCTGCGCGATCCTCCCGTCTCTGCCTCCCCAGCGCGGGGATTATAAGCGTGCGCCACCACGCCCGGCTTCTACATATCATTTCAGTCGGGTGGTTCACCATCGTGACGGGTGTGGGACAATTAGAAACGTTGCTCTTTGGGACTTTAGAGAAACTACTTTCAACCCACTCTTGGTTGAATCCACAGATGTGGAATTCGCTGCTGCAGAAGGCTAACCGTATAGCTGACCTATCACTCAAGAAAAAGGGAGAAATTAAGTGTAATATCAGACTTCTTCATGAAGAACTATTAGGAGATAAGTTCCAAGCAGAGTAAGATTTAACACAGAAGGAAAGAGTGAGATACAAGGACGATGGTGTGTTGAGCAGCTTTCTCTCACTACAACAAAATAACTGAAATAATTAACTTGTAAAGAAAAAAGGTTCATTTTGACTCAGTGTGTGTGGGTGTGTGTGTTACTGGGGGATTGAACCCAGGATGTTCTACCTCCAAGCTACACCCCCAGCCATTTTTTTTTAACTTTTTATTTTGAAACAAGGTTTCACTAGTTTGCTGAAAACTTCAGTAAGCTGTGGAGGCTGATCTTGAATCTGAGATTCTCCTGTCTCAGCCTCCCAAGAACTGGGACTACAGGAGTGCGCCACCATGCTCGGTTCCTGACTCAAAGCTTTGAAGCCTTCAGTCTATGATCAGTAGGCGATTGCTTTAGGCCTGCAGCAAGGCAATACATCATAGTGGGAGTCTGGTCAGGTAAAACCATCACTCACCTGCTGGCCAGGGGACAAAGAGAGAGGGGAGGCTGGGGTTCCACAATCTCAAGGACACACCCCCAGCGACCTAAAGGCCTCCCACAAGGCTCCACCTCTTAAGGGTTCCTCCACCTCTAGTAGCATCATCCTACGAACCAAGCCTTTAACAGCTGGGTCTTTGAAAGACAGTATAGACTCCAACTATGGCAAATGGTGAACGAAGAAATGTTTTAAAGAGCTTTGGACGGTATAGAGCAACAATAACTATGGATTCTGGAATTATGAAAATAAGACAAGACTGAAACACTGGATAAGTATCCTGTAAGTCTAGGGAGGGAATGAGGATCACAAACATTAAAGTTTGGAAGGAGAAGGTTATTGCTATAATTTGCCTTAATATGTGTCACATCAAGTATTAATCTTAAAGTTTTAAATGTAAGGTTTTGGTACATACCATTCTTTTTATTTTGCAACACGCTTTTTAAAATTTCTTTTCATGTGGATCATAAAATTAAAAATGGCATACATTCAGACTGTGCTTGGTGCCCTCTCCCCCCACTTCCCCCTCCCCGCTCCCAGCAATGAGTGTCGGGGTTGACCATGCTACATTCACACTTTTACACATATTCGAATGTAGCTCCTCTGTTAATCAAGCTCAGCCTTCTTCCTCTCCTACCCTTCCATTCTAGCTTTGCTGAGGTTTCCCCTCCATTATGGGGTTCCTCTGGTGTTCCTAATACACCCTAGTTTGGGCATATTAGAGAAAACATATGTCTGTCCCTTCTTCTGTGCTCGGCTGATCTCACTTAACATAATGTTCTCCAGGTCTTTCCATCTTCTTGCGAATGACATGATTTTGTTCTTCTTTATAGCTGAGTAGAATTCCATTGTGTGTATTTCCCATCATTTTGCAATCCACTCATCTGTTGATGGAGACCTAGGTTGGTTCCGTATTTTGGCTATTAGGAATTGTGCTGCTATGAACATGGGCGTGCGTATGTTACTGTGGTTCTCTGATTTCAACCCCTTTGGAAAGATGCCCAGGAGTGGTAGAACCAGATCATATGGTGGATCCATTCCAGTTTTCTTTCTTTCTTTCTTTCTTTCTTTCTTTCTTTCTTTTTGGTGGGGGTACTGGGGTTCCTGGAAGCCCTTCTACCTCCGGGCTACACTCCCAGACCTATTTTTTTTATACTTTTGAAATTTGGAAACAGGGTCTCTTAAGCCAGCATGGCTGGCTTCGAACCTGCGTGATCCTCCTGTCTCTGCCTCCCAAGTGCAGGGATTACAAGCGTGCACCACCACGCCTGGCTGTGCTAGATTATTTTAAAAACTGAAATATTTCCACTGTGGAAATTTTTGGGAGAAAAACTGTAGTGGAAATTTTTAAACAAACTCATATGTTAATTTACTTAAAAATTGATAAGGATATACATACATATATATATATATATTACAGTCAACATGCTTTGATATAATGAACAAACATAGAAGCACACAATTATAGAAACCCTATTCTTTTCAGGTACCTAAGAAATGTTTTCAAAAATTGACAGACACAAGGTCACTACGTGAATGTCAACACATTCCGAACAGTTGACAGCATACAGATAATTCTGACCACGATGTAATTAACTTAGCATTAATAAAAAGACAAACATTAAAACTCCATGTTGCAGTATATTTTGTGCTTTTATTGGTGCATTCTAGTCTCACATCATAATGCAAATCATGTTGACAGTGACATACACTCGCATGCTCTCGGCGTCCCTCTCATTTCCCTCTCCAGCACACTCTTACATAACTTATGGGTCAAAGAACTAATAATTATGGTTAATTCCAATAGCATATAACAAAACTTGTGGGATATGGCTAAAGCAGTACTCAGAGGACAAGGTTTAGCTTTATGTTAGATAAGAAAAGAAACTGAAAATTAATAAACTACAAGCCCAATTCAAGGGATTAAAAAAATGAGTAACTCAAAGAGAGGAAAATGAAAAAACAATTAATATGAGTGGAAAATAATTAAGTTTTAAAACAAAGTAATTATCAATATCAGCAATCCGAAATCCAATTAAGAAAATGAGAAGGGCATAGTGGCGCATGCCTTCAATTCCAGGATTTGAGAGACTGAAATGGTAGGATCGTGTAGGTTTGAGACCAGCCTCGGCTATTTAGTGAGACGCTCAGCAACTTAGTGAGAATCTGTTTTAAACTGAGAAATAAAACAAAGCTGGAGGTATAGCTCAGAGGTAGATTGCCCCTGATCTCAACTCCCAATACTGAAGAAGAGATAAAAATGGTATTAGAAACTAATAAATGAAATAAATACACAGAGAAAGCAGTAATTTTCAAAATAAGAAAAGAATGTTTTGAGCAATTCTATGTTATTAAAATTGAAAATCTTGAGCTGGGCACGCTTGTAATACCAGCACTTGGGAGGCTGAGACAGGAGGATCGCGGTTCGCGGTCAGCCTCAGCTACTTAGTGAGGCCCCCCACAGCTTAGTTAGACCCTGTTTCAAAATAAAGAATAAAATATAGGGCTTGGGGTATAGCTCAAAGGTAGAATGCCCCTGGCTTCAATCCCCAGTACTACAAAAAAGAAAGAGAAGGAAGGAAGGAAGGAAGGAAGGAAGGAAGGAAGGGAAGGAAGGAAACAAGGAAGGGAAAGGAAGGAAGAAAGGAAGGAAGGAAAGAAGGAAAGAAAAGAAATAAGAAAAACTGGTCCAAAATATCCAATTTCCTGGAATATGAAACTTAACAAAACTGTCTCAGGAAGAATTAGATATCCTAGGCAGGCCTATCTACAATAATTAAAGAATTGAATTGTTAATATAAAATTTAATGTAAAATCTAATCAGTATATGGAGTTCATATACTAATTTGTATCCAGAATATTTAAGGAATTTATTAAACCCCTAGAATGAACTGGGGAGTGTCCCATCTTTTTTATACTCTGGTACAAGTTAAATGGTTCAGAAAGTATCTCTTTGTTGGTTCTGAAAGAAAACCCTACAAAGTCCATTGAGCCAGATGACTTTCAGTAGAGTCTCTACTTCTACCTTGTGGTATGTAATATTTGTCTTTTCTGTTTTATTACTTTATTACTTACATATGATTATTATAAAAAGCGACATTTGCTTTTTGATATAAAAATCTTATCTGCTTTGCCAGGTGTGGTAGCGTACGCTTGTAATCTCCAAGCTTGGGAGGTGCAGACAGGAGGATCATGCAGGTTCGAAGCCAGCCACGCTGGCTTAAAAGACCCTGTTTCCAAATAAAAATATAAAAATAGGTCTGGGAGTGTAGCCCGGAGGTAGAAGGGTTTCCAAGAACCCCAGTACCACTAAAAAAAAAAATCTTATCTGCTTTAAAAATATTCTATATTATTAATTATCTCTATTAGTTTCTTTCTTCTGCTTTCTATTTTGCGTCTTAAAAATTTGGCCGGGCGTGGTGGCACACGCTTGTAATCCCCGCGCTTGGGAGGCAGAGGCAGGAGGATCGCACAGGTTTGAAGCCAGCTGCGCGTGCTGGCTTGGGAGACCCTGTTTCCAAATAAAAATGTAAAAATAGGTCTGGGAGTGTAGCCCGGAGGTAGAAGGGCTTCCAGGAACCTCAGTATCACCAAAAAAAAAAAAAAAAAAAAAAAATTTCTTGCCACCGGGTGTGGTGGCGCATGCTTATAATCCCAGCATTCGGGAGGCAGAGACTGGAGGATCATGGTTCCACGGACAGCCTCAGCTACTTAGGCCCTTCGCAACTCAGTGAGACCCTGTTTCAAAATAAAGAATAAAAAATAGGGCTGGAGGTGTAGCTCAGAGGTACAATGCCCCTGGGTTCCATTCCCAGTATCACAAAAAAAGAAAGAAAGAGAGAGGTGGAGAGAGAGAGGTGGAGAGAGAGAGAGAGAGAGAGAGAGAGAGAGAGAGAGAGAGAGAGAGAGATATTGAGGAAAGACATTCTTGCCATGGATGCTTAGCTTGTTTCTTTTCATTTTTGCTCACTCAATAAAAAACCCACAAGAATTGAAGCTATGAATTGCCCTGGAATGACAGGAATAGCTGCATCTTGTCAGCATCAATTTGTAGCTTTGTCATTATCTTGGTTTCTAAATACTCTGCAACTGTGATCTGGTTTCTTACCTCACAAAATAATTATTTAGCAGAATGGTCTTCCATTACCAAGTTGTTTATCTTATTCTCCTTGTAATTAATTTCTAGTTTCATTCAAGTTTTTTTTCAACGTGTTTTGTATTTTCTCCATTTTGATAGGTACTGGGTCTTCTGTCTGTTCAATGATCCACTTTTCTCACGGTTTCATGGACATCTGAAAGCAACATGTGTTTTAGGATGTGGCAAAACTATCAGCTGTACAGTCAATGAAAATAAATGTATATGTAATGTTCATCTAATCTCTTCTGTTTGTATGTATTTGCTAGCGATATGAGAAATGAAATTCCGAGAGCAGTTTGATTACATGTCCCCCTACGGCTGTGGTTCAGTCAGTCTAATATCATTTATTCATTGATTTCCCTATCCTGTGTGTGTGTGTGTGTGTGTGTGTGTGTGTGTGTGTGTAGTATTGAACCCAGGAGCCTTGTCATGCTAAGCGCACACTCTACCACTGAGCTATAACCCCCCAGCTCAGCACCTCAAGTCCTAAAGCTATGTGGCTCCGATTCTTAGCTTTGCCCCCTCACCTACAGGCCTGTCTGTCTCATATTTGGTACCTGACCAGATAGCACTGTTTTAGTTAGGGGGGATTTTAATTGCTATGGGGTCAGTACCCTTTGTGGCAATTCTTTTTTAGTTTTGTGGTTGTTGTTGCATTTATTTATGTGTACTTAATGCAGGTTTTAGAATAAAACTATTGTTTCTTTTTTTCCAAGAAAGTATACTGGCACTTTAATTGGGATCACACTAAGTATATGAGCAAACATGGGGAGAATTTAGCCCTTTACACTGAATCTTCCCGGCCAAGAACACTCTGTTTTTCTGCTTGTTTACATTTTCTTTGGATCCTTTGGCAGTATCTTGAGTTTTTTCTTATAGATCATGAAAATTTCATGATAAATTTATTCGACGTTTTTCTGCTATTATAAATAAGGTCTTGCCTCCCGTTATGTCTTCTAACTGGTTGTTTTTATACACAAAACCTGTTAACGTCTACATATCAATTTGTACCCCCACTACCTTGTTGAATTCTCCTGCTGTTTGTAATTGTTTTAAATTTGATTTTCTTGTGTTCTCTGGATATATGACCATATTATCGGAAACTAGTATCGCTTGACTTCCATGTCTAATTTTTTATTCCTTTAAAGTCTTTCTTTTGGCCCAACGTGCAATGCCAGCATGAAAGGAGCTATTCTTAGCTTGCTCCTGATTTAGTGGAAATAGGTTCAGTGCTATTCATGAAGCATGATATGGACTTGTCTACTGAGAAAGATGCATTCTATCACACTGGGAGACAATCCATATATCCTCGTTTTGCTAACTGTTTCTATCCAAAATAAATGCTCAATTTCTTTTCAATCCCTTTTTGATATCTATAAGGAAGAGGGTAGCCCTTAGATGTATTACCACACTGAATTGTATTAGTACATTCCTTAATGAATGATTTGTGCATGCATGAAATAAACCTCTTTTGGTCATGGTGTACTTTTTTTTGCAATGTGCCGTTAGACTTAGTTTACACACACACACACACACACACACACACACACACACACACTCCTTTATAAAGTTCTGAAACATTTTAAGTGATCCTGGAATTGCCTGCTAGGTAGAGACTTGGTGCAATTTCCTGGGCCTGATACTTTTAGGGGAGATAATGTTTTGTTTTGTTTGCTACGTTAACAAGGTTCATGTACAAATGTTTAAATTTTCTGTCTCTTCCTTAATCAGGCTTGATCATTAATACTTTGGGAAAAATTTGTCAAATTTATCTAGGTTCTTTTGTGTGTGGTACAGGGGATTGAACCCAGGGGCATTCTACCTCTGAGCTGCACCTCTAGACTTATTTATTTATTTATTTATTTATTTATTTATTTATTTATTTATTTATTTTGGGGTTTTTTTTGTTTGTTTGTTTGTTTTGGTGGTACTGGGGTTCCTGGAAACCCTTCTACATCCGGGCTATACTCATAGACCTATTTTATATTTTTATTTGGAAACAGGGTCTCCTAAGCCAGCGCGGCTGGCTTCGTTCGAACCAGCGCGATCCTCCTGTCTCCGCCTCCCCAAGCGCGGGGATTACAAGCGTGCGCCACCACGCTCGGCTATTTATTTATTTTTGAAATAGAGCCTGGCTATTTTACTAGAGGCCAGCCTCAAACCTGTGATCCTCCTCCCCAGCCTCCCAAGTAAGGGGATTAGAGCTGTGAGTCACTGCACCTAGCTCATCTAGGTTTTAAAATGTATTTGCATAAAGCTGACCTAACAGTTGTATAACTCTTTCCTCTTTGCTGCTTTGCCATTTCTTCCTTGGTGCTCTGGCTCTCTTGCCCTTTTTCCTAACTAGGCTGTCCTGCGATTCTTATCTATCTCGTTGGCTCCTCATGTCACTCTGAGCTCAGCTCCGGACGCTTCTGTGGCTTAGTGAACTCCGATGGGGAGGTGCCCTGGCCGGGCGTAAGGACCGCCATACGATCCGGCTCGACCACTCCTGGGCATCTTTCCAAAGGGGTTGAAATCAGAGAACCACAGTAACATACGCACGCCCGTGTTCATAGCAGCACAATTCCTAATAGCCAAAATACGGAACCAACCTAGGACTCCATCAACAGATGAGCGGATTGCTAATGACGGGAAATACACACAACGGAATTCTACTCGGTCATAAAGAAGAACAAAATCATGTCATTCGCAAGAAGATGGAAAGACCTGGAGAACATCATGTTAAGGGAGATCAGCCGAGCACAGAAAGAGAAGGGACCTGTGTTTTCTCTAATATGCCCAAACTAGGGAGCACTGGGGATACCAGAGGGGCTCCAGATAATGGAGGGGAAACCTCAGCAGAGCTAGAGTGGAGGGAGAGGAGAGGAAGAAGGCTGAGGTTTTAATGGAGGAGCTATAACCAATATGTGTAAAGGTATGAATGTGGCGTGGTCAACCTGGACACTCATTGCTGGGAGGGGGAAGGGTAAGTGGGGCGAGGGCACCAAGCACAGTCTGAGTGTATGCCATTTTCAATATGATCCACATAAATTTTTTTTTTAATTTTAAAAAGGGACCAGGGGCTCTGGACTCAGGTTGGCGCGGTTGAGCGAGATGTGAACTCAGCCACTCACTGGCTGAGGAGCCGTGAATGATGGGCCTGGGCTGGAGCTTCCTCTTCTGCAGAGCACCATGACAGCCCCAGGATGGAGTTAAACCAAAAGGCTCAGGTTAGCACCTGGTCCCACAGCTGGACCTGTTCACACATCTTCCCGAGCCACAGGCCACGGCCCCCATGCACCCGAGGACCGCGGCCTCCCCAGGTTTGAGGCCACGCAGCTCATGGGACAGGATCGTCCTCTGGCTGGCGAGGCCTGCGGCGCCCCCACCTTCCCTCCAGCCCCACTGGGGACCAGGGAGGACCCTTAGAATTTTGCTTCACATATCACAGAGATATTTTGGAGATGGGCTAAGCACAGAGGTGACGGGCCAAGACTGAATCCACCTTGGGTCGGCAGCATGGGTAAGATAAGAGGAATTAGACTCAGAGCAAGCTTCCCAGAAGAACAAATCGTGTTTGCTGAGTGTGTCCTGTGTCCCAAGCCCACCTGTTCCTCCCTTCCTTCCTCAGAACAATTCCAGGAGCTGGGACTTCTATCATGCCCATTTTACAGATGGGGAACTGAGACTCAGAGAAGTGTCCACCTCAGGTTGCACAGCCCTAAGCAGCCGGTCTGGGGCTCTCTTCTGAGAGCAGACAGCCTGACCCCCAGCCCCTCTACAGCCGGCAGAAGCATCCGGGTGCAGTGGTGCACGTCTGTGTTCACAGCACTTGGAGGCTGAAATAAGAGGATAGCAAGGGCTGAGGCCAGCCTCAGCAACTTAGCAAGACCTTTAGCAATGTGGAAAGACCCTGTTTCAAAATAAAAATATAAAAAGGAGCCTGGGGTGAAACTTCGAGGTAGAACGCCCCTGTGTTCAATCTCCAGTATTGAGAGGGAAGAGAGGAGGAGAGGAGAAGAGAGAGGGAGAGAGGGAGGAAGGAAGGAAGAAAATCAGGCAGAATCTTTTTCTCATATTTTCCCCAGCGATCGGGGCATGCAGAGCCCCAGACCCCAACAGGTGCCCATCCCCCAGCCCTTGGCCAACACCTCCAGTTCCTTCCTTCCTCCAGAGCCACCACTAGCCGAGCTGGCCAGGACCACCGCACCCTTGTCCAGCTCCTCCTGCTGCGGGACATCATGCCGGGCTCTTCCCCTAACACCAGACTTGGCTTTTAATTATTGGGAAGTGATGGCGGGTTAACACAGCAATATTTATCCAGCAAATTGCTAATTAATGCACTGAAAAATGCCATGCGGTGTCAAATATTTGCTCTTATTTGCAGGACCAAAATATTTTTATTTTTGGTGAGGTCCAGAATGGATGAGAAGGTGCTGAAGTGTTTGAACAGGGTGTGTAAAGTTTAAACAGAATATTCAACAGGAGGAGGGTGGGCTTCCTGCTGGGGCCTCGAGTGTCTTGTGCTCACAGCACAGCCCTGAGAAGCCATGGGCACCAGAGGGCCACCGCCCCAGGTACCTGGGGGAGCAAGGTCACCCTTCCCTGGCTTCCCGCTGCCCTCGTCCTCCTCCTTAGCCTCACGTGTCCCAAGGGCTCTACCGAGCTGCACACCTGCACTGTGGCCTCCCTCTCTTTCCTCTATCACCCAAAGGTGACCCCAGGACCTGGAGCAGAGACACCCCCAAAGCCAGGCACTCGGGACAATGAGAGGAATGTGGGCATTTGGGGGTCTTGAGCTGTGGGGTGAGGCTGGATCCTGGAGATCGCTGACCGTTCCATGGCAAGGGACCTCCCCAGACAGCGGCAAGGTAAGAGGCCACGCGTTCTCCAGCCAGGGTCCCTCTCGCTGTCTTTGTTAGGGAAGGACATGACTGTGTTTATTTGGTTGGGTTTTGGTGCTGGGGATTGAACCTAGGACCTTGCACATGCTAAGCAAGCATTCTACTACTGAGCCACCCTCCCAGCCCCAAGGACGTGGCTTTGGTGTTGGAAGGAGGCTGGAAAACCCTTGGAAACTGGGAGTGGATAAGATTGTGACAGTCGTGCCCACTTGTACTCGCATACTTGGGAGCTTGAGACAGGAGGATCGTAGGTTTGAGGACAGACTCAGCAACTTAGTGAGACCCTATTTAAAAAAAAAAAAAACTAAAAAAGGCTGGTGGTATAGAACAGCCCTGGGTTCAATCCCCAGTACAAAAAGAAAAGAAAAAAAGAAAAAAGGAAGAGAGAAAGAAAGAAAAGATTGTGATACAACCCTCTCTCGGTCACTCCATGCCAGTGACCAAATGGTTGGCTAGGATCCAGTGTCCAATGGAACGCTGCCTCCACTTCCCTCACCCGCACCAGGGGCCCTGCCAGGCACGGCAGAGACCCCTCATCCTAATTCCTGAGAGAGCCCCACCCCGCGCTGGCTGGCCGGAGCGAGGCTTTGCCCTGAGCCCAGGCTCGGGTGGGTGAGGAGCCCTGTGTCTAAAGCAAAGGACTCAGACCTGAGGCTGGGCCCGGGGAAGCCACCGAGTGGTGGGCAGGATGGGGCTCGGGTCCAGGTTGGGGAGCCAGGGAGCGTAGGACCCACCGAGGGGAGCGGGATGCAGCCCCGGGTGGCTCTGCCCTTCCCGGGCATCTCTCTATGTTTGTGTTCGTCTTTGACTCTGTCTTTATCCCCTCTCTTCCTCTCCTGCGTTCTAGGTACCACTTAACACAATGTCCAAGTCCCACAGCCGCAGCAGGCAGAAAATAACAAAAGGTGAACAGAGGCCACGGCGGGGCCGGGCCGACACAGGGCGCTGGGATCGGGCTGTGTATGAACAGGTCAAGGTCATGGGGCTGCACATGACCTCCACCAGGTTCAAGGTCAAAGGCTGGCAGGCTGGGAGGGGAAAGCTACAGACACAGGCCGTGCCTGTGGATGCCTGGGGGCCCACCAGAAGCCCCTGGCCACCAAACAAGGCCCTGGGAATTGCACCCCATCGCTGGCCCTGCTCAGGCAACTGACTGCAGGAAACCCTCTCTAGCGGAGGCCTCTGGCGCCTTGTCCCAGGAAGCTGGAGGCTGTGCAGACCCCGGGGATCTCGGGGCTGCCCCCGGGAATCCCAGCTCAGCACAGCCATGGGGCAGGGAGAGGGAGCCCCAGGGCTGCGTCTGTGAAGGGCGAGGCTACACTCTCCCCAAACGCCAGGGTCTCCGGGAGGAGAGAAGCCACCCCTGGTCATCAGGCGGCCAGTGGCTCTCCCCAGGTCTCATTCTTCATCCTTCCTCACTGCAGCCAGCAGGCCTCCCCACAGCCTTCCCTTTGGTTGCCTCTGGGTTCTCTTCCCACACCCACCCGTGTCCTCCTAATTACCCAACTGAGCTTTTTTTCTCTCTCTAACGTGGCCCTGTAGCAGCACAGAACATCATGGTGGGGACACATGATGGAGAAGATCTATGCACCACCTGTTCACTTGATGGCAGTGGGGACAGAGAGAGACAGGAGGGGCAGGGGCCAGAGTCTCCCTCGAGGACACGCCCCCAACAGCCTGACTTCCTCCCCCTAGGCTCCGCCTCCTCGGGGCTCCGCTGCCTCTCAGGAGGGTAAGGCTGGGTCCAAGCCTCTCACACGCGAACAGCCAAGATCCAAACTAGAGTGCTCACCTTTTCTTTTAGTGGTAGTGGGAGTTGAACCCAGGGACATTCTACCTCCAAGCTACATCCCAGTCATTTGTTTGTTTGTTTGTTTGTTTGTTTATTATACTGGTGATTGAACCCAGGGTCCTTCTACCTCTGAGCTACAACTCCAGACCTATTTTATTTCTAATTTTGAAACAGGGTCTCACTAACTTGCTTAGAATCTTGCTAAATTGCCGAGGCTGACATTGAACCTGTGACCCTCCTATCTCAGCCTCCCAAATACTGGGATGAGCAGGGGTGCCACCATGCCCAGATTAGCACTCATGTCATTTTTGTTTTGTTTAGTTTTGGTACCAAGTATTGAACCCAGAACTCCAAGAAACACCCCAGCTCTTTTTATGTATTTATTTTTATTTTGAAACAGGGTCTAAGTTGCTGAGGCTGCCTTCAAATCTGCAATCCTCCTGTGTCAGCCTCCCAAATACCAGGATTGCAGGCATGTACCACCACGCCCAGATGAGCACCCACCTCTTACAGATGTCACACCACCTCCACACTGAGAACCAAGCCCCTCACACATGAACCCTTGGAGCATGGGCTCAAAAGAATCCAGACCGTAATGGGTATTAAAGTCGAGGATGATACCAGAGAAGCGAAAATTAAAACCAACACCACCAAGCGTTGGCAAGGATGGGGAACAACAGACACCTCCGTCCACTAAGGGGCGGGCGTCCGAAATGGTGCCGCTGCATCAGAGAGCTGGTCCTCGGCACCTGCTGTCTACGCTTTGACCCAACCACTGAACCCTACGCATTCATTCAAGAGAAACGAGTTGCATGCTCACAAACAGAGCAACTCATGGAGATGTTCTTTGCAGCCTCCTCCGTCCTGGCCAAGATCCAGAAACAACCCCAAATTGGGACAAAAGTAGAATGGAGAAATAAGATGGGGTATATTGATGCTACGTACCCCAGTATGCAGCCCTGAGCAGATGAATGTCCAACACACGCGGTCATACTGAGCAAGCTCGTGGCCGTAAAACATCGCATGAGAAACAGGCGCAGAGGAGAGTGGCTGTCGGCTCTCAGGCAGATGAAGTCCAAGGACAGGCGAACTGATCTGATTGGTGTGGAAACCAGAAAAGGCACGGGAAACTGACCAACCAGAGAGGCGTTCCTGGGTGCTGGAGACGCTCTGAGTTTTTGAGTGTTGACACGGGCATTCATCGACCTGTTGACCTAAGATACTGCACTTTATGACCATTTTGCCTCAGTAAGAAACTGTTAGCTGGCTGCGGTTAGGACGCAGTGGTAGGGCGCTTGCTTAGCACACGTGAGACCCTGGGGTCCATCCCCAGCACCACAAAAAAGTAAAAACCAGAAATCGTAGGGTGAATCGACAAAGCGTTTAACCCAGACCTAAGGAAAATGAAAGTGAAGTAAGGCAGGAAGTCATAGAAATTAAAGAATTAGAACATTTATCCCTAGCTCCTCGTAAGAGATTATGCCTAGGAGATTAGATTGTGCTAAATGTTTTCCTAACTCTTTAAAAATAGAAAAGCAATAGCAGATAAAGGGATTATATGTTAGTACATATTTAAGCTTTTGTAATATTTAATCATCTAGAACACAATTTATGAGACTTTTCCCCCCTAATATTTACTTACTGAACAAATATTATTAAAACAAGAAGAAAAAATATTTCCCTGAACATTTTATTACCCTCACGGTTCTTGGCCCCCATGCAAATATTTTACTTAGTTATCACATTATTGTATATGTACGTTTTAAACTCTACATAATTCATTTTATTGTCCCTTTAAAATTAGTATTCTGAGGATCTAATAAATACCCAAACCCACTCTCTGCCATCTTTTTCCCCCCAGCATTTGGTCTGTACTGAAATTCATTCATTATGCAGCTCGAGTTATTTTGAGATGAAGTGTAAGGTGTATCTAAATTACAAATTATTTTTTTCACGTTGCTAATCAGTTTATTTCGACGGTATTTGCTGAATAACTCATCATCTGCTGATTGTTTCGGGGTGGTTTCTTTATCAGATTTAACTTTTACACGTGACCTCATCCATGTTTAGGCCTCTGTCCTGACCCACTGGACTCTGTTTCCCGTCAGTACTCTCACCGTTCTAATTATCACTACTCTATAATATGTTTTAATATTGACTTAAGGTGCTACATGGATGGCCTCCTTTTCCAGAATATTCTTTGATATGCTGACCAATGTTTCCCCGAGACGAATCTTAGAATCATTTTATCAAGGTCCTTTTGTGGGGTGGTTTGGTGTTGCAGTAAATTTGCAAATTAGCATGGAGGTGGCATGACATTTTTACAATATTCGGTCCTCCCATGCAGAAATGTAGTCTGCCTCTCCATTTATTCTAGTCTCCTTTTATTTCCCCCAATAAAATTTTGTAGTTGCCTTTATATAGGTCACACGCATTTCTCATTAAGTTTATTCCTAAGTATTTTTGCGTTGCTGCTGGGAGCGGCAGCCCTGCTTCCTACGACTTCTGCAGAGTGAGGCTAGAACGCAGAAAGGCGTGACGGGGTGAGGTCTCAGGCCCCGTTGCTAAATGATTATTAGCTCACACGCATCTGAGTTGCTTCCTGTGGCTTCCTGGCCCCAAATCCCATTGACTGAGAATGCTCTGTCCTGTTGGCACTCGCTGGGGCTCCGAGGCCGGCATCCAGGGAGCCAGAGACGCCCGTCCGCGGAGCTGCAGCCACCGAGCCTGAAGCCGGAGCCTGTCCTGAACCCGCCTTTCATGGACGCCTGGGCATCCTCTCGTTCCGGCAGTCCCCATGCTTCGCACTGGCCGCATCTAGTCTAACGGGCTCCCCAGCCCCAAGACTGTGTGTCCCAATAATCTCTGAAGGCCTTTGTCAGCCTTTTCTTTAATATCATTAGTTTTTTGCTGTTTTATGTTTTTTTTTTGTACTGAAAATTGAACCCAGAGGCATTCGACATCTAAGCCATACGCAGCCTTTAAAGAAAAAAGGGGGGTCTCAGAAAGTTGCAGAGTATGGCTGCAAACCTATGACCCTCCTGTCTCAGCCTGTGTGTGTGTATTTATGTGGTACTGGAGATTGAACTCAGGGACATTCTACCTCTGAGCTATACTCCCAATTCTATTTTTTCCCCCTTTTGGAAACAGGGTCTCACTAAGTTGCAAAGGACCTCAGTTAAGTTGCCGAGACTGACCTCAAAGCTGCAGTCCTTCTGTCCGAGCCTCCCGAGTACTGAGCTTACAAATGACCGTCAGCATGCCTGGCTTGAGTCTCCCAATAGCCGTAGCTGTGAATCCCTGAAGTGTACACATGTTTAACGGGAGAAGGGTCTCCCTGAGACGCACGGCTTTAAGTGGCACGGTTGGAATCCAAGCCTTCTGTGCCATGTTGCTTCTCTCTGCAAGGTCCCAGTCACCGCCCCTCCCATCAGATGCCTCATCGGCTGGGACACGCTGAGTTCCCCAGGCCACCTGGACACGGCACCGTGGCTCCTGGCTGCCCAGCTACCTCTGTCCTCTGCCTGGCCCAGGACTAGACCCGCGGTGCCTTCCGCCAACACCTCTTGGGCTTCGAGAGCTTGGAGACCACCTGATCGCATTCCCTGTGAAAGAGCGTGGTCGTGCCAGGCACCCAGTCTCAGGCTCCTTGGAGCAAACGCTCTTCCTGCACGCCTATCCTGTTGAAGAGCAACTTCCGCAGCCTTGGCAGTAACTACAACGGCGGCTAACAGTTTCACTGTGATATGGATGTGGGGTGTCCAGCACAGAGGGACAAAGAGGCTTGGTCTTCGGTGTGGCGATGTTAGGAGGTAGTGGCTCTTTAAGAGGTGGGGCTATTGGGAGGTCCTCAAGTCGTGGAGGGGTCTTGGAAGGGATTAACGTAGTTCTCACGGGACCCAGTTTGCCCTCTGGCTTCCTATCTCACCACACATTCCTCCCTCTCTTGCCCACTCTACCCTGTGTTACTGCTCTCCATGGTCCTTAGCATAGCCAAGCTAATGTCAAAACTGCTAAAGAAACCTTTTTTCTTTATAAAGCACCTGGTCTCAGGCATTTCATTATAGCAACAATAATTAGCCTCATAGTATTTCCTTAGCTCTTACCATGGTCTCCCTGTTTGACACATGGCACACACCATCTCACTTTTCTTCCCCCCTAACTCTGTGAGTTAGATACAATCTATCATGTCCATCCCACAGATGACAAAAGAGAGGCTCAGGAAGGTAAAGCCGCTTGTCCAAGGAAGTTCATCTGGTGAGTGCAGAGGCAGTCTTTGAAACGTGACAGCTTGCTCAGAAACCTGGTAAGTTCTGCTTTGTTCTAGACCTGCTATATCTTAGCATTCAGACAAATGGCTTTCTGAAGCAGTGGCTCCACAAAGCTGCTTCCCAGATTAGTGTGTTGTGTGCACAAGGAGAGGGGCTTTGAGAAAAGCAGAGGCCCAGGCCCTGCCCGCTGAGGGGTCAGTATCTCCGAGGGACCGCCTGGAGCCTGTGTTTTTAGTGAAGGTCTCATGGGGGCTGGTGATCAGCCAGATCTGACAACTTAGTGAGGCCCTTTTTCCAAATAAAGTATAAAATAGGTCTGGGAGTATAGCCCGGAGGTAGAAGGCCCCTGGGTTCCACTCCCAGTATCATAAAATTAAGAGTTAGTACAAACTGATTAAAAACAAAACAGTTCAATCCTGTTAGCACCAAGGCCAAAAGCCGAAGACTCCGAAGACAACGCGTCTCAGGAGTCAAACCTGTAGCCCATCAGGGCATGGGATGCACAGCTTCGTAAATGAGTTAAGGAAATATAATGAGCTGCTTTAAACCTGCTAAAGCGGCCGGGCGTGGTGGCGCATGCTTGTAATCCCCGCGCCTGGGAGGCGGAGACAGGAGGATCGTGCAGGTTCGGAGCCAGCCTCGCTGCTTAAGAGACCCTGTTTCCAAAAATAAAAAAAGTATAAAATAGGTCTGGGAGTGTAGCCCGGAGGTAGAAGGGCTTCCAGAAACCCCGGTACCACCAAAAAAAAAAAAAAAACAAAAAACTGCTAAACTGCAGCCAGCCGTGGTGGCTCACGCTTGTAATCCCAGCACTTGGGAGGCAGAGACAGGAGGATCCAGGTTCACGGCCAGCCTCAGCTACTAATTACTGAGGTCCACTACAACTCGGTGAGACCCTGTTTCAAAATAAAGAATAAAAAACAGGGCTGGGGGTGTAGCTTGGAGGTAGAATGCCCCTGGATTCCATTCCCAGTACCACAAAAAAAAAAAAAAACCTGCTAGACTTTAAGACAAGCATCTGAAACATCGTCAGTGGCTAAGAACACGGGCCTGAGAACCGCCCTTTCTGGGTTAGATGCTGACCTGCCCCGCTCCCAGCTGTGTGGCTCTGAGCTTAGTCCTCTGGTCTCTTCCCGATGGGCGTCACAGCAGTGGTGACCTCGCAGAACTGTTACATTAACCAAGATGGCAAATGAGACGGGACAGCGAGGACCAGGGCCCAAGGTGGACACTGGGACCACACCCTGCTGCTAGCATAGTGCTGTGGTCTTAACTGTCAAGTAAAGCCCACGCCTGCCCCTTGCGAGGGGCCCCAACCAGATGGAGGACTGACACTCAGAACCCGGAGCCAGCCCCCACAGGCCATGTCAGACCAGCCCCACGACCTGCAGTCCCCTTTGGCCCCGCCCACCTCTGACCTCTGACCCCATCGCTGCCTCCTTCCCCTTCCTGGCCCCAGATGCATCCCTCAGAACAGGGCTCCTGCACCCCGATGGGAACGTGGACTCCCTACAAGGAAACCCGGCACTTCCTCCCGTCAGGGCCGTGACAGGAGAGACACCCACGGCTGTCACGGGCGGGAAGCACAGCTATTTTCACATCGCGTTACCGTGGCTGCGGATTTCCCAGAATATCCTGTACCCTCATCCCCACCTCGAAATCGTGATGCCTATTACAGCCGCCAACGGAACTCGCTATTTAATGCGCTAATCAAGACGCACACGTATCGCTGTACCACAGATGATTACGCTTCCTCCTGGTGCTTTAGTGCCTTGGGTTTCTTTGTAATCCTATCTATGTATTATCTCATGCATTTAAAAACCATGGCATTGCAAAGGACCCGCCGGCCTCCCCACGCCACTGAAGCGGTCCACGGCACATACAGGGCTGAGCCTTGAGCTTCTTCTGGTAGACACATGGCATCCATCACTCCATTTTCTAGGTGAGAAATCTAGGTGAGGCCCAGTCACCGTCCCGGAGCCCCCAGCCAGTGACTGACGGCCCCTGGGACCCGGAGCCCGAGCCTCGCAGCCCTCTGCAGCCCAGCACAGGACCTGAAGGCTGTCTCCTCAGAGTCCATGAGGGCAGATATCCTGACCTGGTTCTCCTTTGAGGAGTGGGGTGCCGTGGACCCAAGGGCTTGGTTACGGTGCGCTGACCTTGGTATCTAAAAGCGGATAAGCTTGGAGTGAGTGCTTGAAAGGAGATCCAAGGAGAATCCCAAGAAAGCACAAGGCCGTGTCGAGGGCTGAGGGCCGGGGGCTTGGATAAGACAGATGACAGACTTCCAGTCCAGCACCTGAGAGCCATTGGGCATCACCGCTAGGATTCAGTGTTTGTTGAGGAAGGAAGGAAGGGAGGGAAGGAGGAAGGGAGGGAGGGAAGGAAGGAAGGAAGGAAGGAAGGAAGGAAGGAAGGAAGGAAGTTAGTTCAACCTGGAAGAAAGGCTGACTGGCAGGGGTCTCTTGGAGCAGGAACATGGCCCCACCAGGCTGGCCATTCCACCTTTGCTAGGGTGCTGCTGCAGGGCCCGACTGGACCCCACTCCCTCCACCTACAGAAACTCGCATCTTGCCCACACCAAACCTTAACCCGGGGGCAGGACGGGAAACCAGAGCTCGGGGAGCCACCCCCCCTCAGATGAGGGCGCAGGATGAAGCAATGAATGTGAGCCCCTCCTGCCCCAAGAACAGGCTGCTTGCTCCCCAATATGGTGGATGCCAGTCCTTCGTGTCTGAGCGCCAAACCGCTCACACCCCACATGATTGGTGCATCCATCCATCCATCCATCCATCCCATCCACAAATATTTACAAGCTTACCACCTGCCAGAGAATGTTTAGCTCTGAACCACAGAGTCAGGGCCCCCACTCTCCAGAGTTTGGGGAGGTCTGGGTATCAGGGTGGGAGTAGAGTAGAAAGAAAAACAAATAGCTAGGTGTGGTGGTGCAAGCCTGTAATCCCAGTACGTAGGAGGCCGAGACAGGAAGATCACAGGATTGAGGCCAGCCTCAGCAACTTAGCAAGGCCCTCAATGATGTAGTGAGACCCTATTTCAAAATAATAATAATAATAATAATAATAATAATAATAATAATAAATAATAATAATAAAGAAATAGGACTGGAGGTGTAGCTCAGAGGTAGAATGCTCCTGGGTTCAATTCCCAGTACCACCAAAAGAAAATAAAAAAAGCAAAGAAAGAAGAAAGTAAACACAGAGGAAGAGCATTTTAGATGGCGAATCTCAAGAAGCCATTTCACGCAAAGCGGAGAGATGGAGCCATCCCTACCCCACCTCCCTTCCTCCTCGATTACAAGACATGCAGCTTTGCAAAACACTGGAGTCCCACGCAAGGCGTCTTCCCCAAAAAGTTTGCCGAGATGAATCATTAAATTCATCACCACGCCCTAATGCAAAAGACCATTCTTTGCCTGGATAATCTTAGCAAAAAAGGAAACAAAAAAAAAAAAAAAAAGAAAGAAAGAAAGAAATCCAGGTCAGACCCAAAAAAGGAAAGACCTTGAATTGCACTGTTCTTAAAAGCACTTAAAAGGAATTGAATTAGAACCGAGACCAAAAAAAAAAAAAAGTCTGTGAATCCAACTCCCGCTGACACCGAGTTAGAAAAAAAATAGCTGAAGTGAAGGAAAAGGCTGCAGCGTGTCAATCAAGACGTGATCGTTTTATTTCTCTTAAAAATCCAGGAGGCTTTTGTTTTAAGAGGAGCGGGCTGGTAATTCCGATTTCCAGACGGAGAGGACTCGGCGCCGGTGGGGAGCTGAGGAGCGCCTAAGGAGACCCGCCTGGCGGGCGCGGAGGTTCCCTTCCCAAAGAAGAGAGGGGATCTCGGCCGCCCCTGATTGATGGGGACCCAGGTCGGGCGTGCCGGGCCGGGGCTGTACAATCTCTCCTTTGTTGGTAATCAGAGTCGGCTGAATGAGTCTCTATCTTTTTCTTATTCCTGTGTTCCAATTTGAGGAGCTCAGATGGAATGTGTTGCATTACACCAGCACCAATAAGTCACACTATCTCTGTTGTGACACACCGAATATTACTAATTGTCAATCACCAACCACCAGTCTTGTCAAGCCGCTCCCTTCTCGACGGGCTGGATCAAACCTGAAGTGATTTTTAATCAAGTGTTAATAATACGGCATCTGTCAGTGGACGCTGGGTATCAGGCAATCAGAAAAAGTGAACGGATGACACGGCAAATTTTAATGTTTTCATTTTCTCCTCTTCCCAATTATCAGTGGGATTTCTGTCAGCCTGAAAAGCGCGCTGACATCTTCCAGGTGAGCTTCCCAAGCGGAAGGAAGAAGGGGGAGGCGGCTGTCAGGGCTCCGGTGGTAGGGTGTCCCCGCGCCCCCTCAGGGAGGCCTTTCTACCCACAGGTGACCCCAGGTCACCACACCGGCCCCAAAGGGACTTGGGGGTCTGAGGCCAGGCCTCCCCTCTGCCCTTTAAGCCCACTAGGTACTGGGAGAGCTGGAACTCTGTCCTGTCCTCCAGGGGCAGCGGAGGCGGAGGACACAGGCATGCAGGACTGGGACTGGTCAAAGCCAAGAGGGGCACCGGCCGCCCTACTGCCGCGCTCCGCAGCCTCCGGAGCCTGCACTTGAGTGTCCATGACAGGCTCAGACGTGACCAAGAACTGCCTGGGGCTCTGATTGCTCCCCCCCACCAAAGGTCCCCATGCCTGTGCTGGGGCCTGTAACTCTACAGAATACGGAAGGAAGGAAGGAAGGAAGGAAGGGAGGAAACAGGGCTGGTGGGTGAGTCATCTTCTGCCTGACCAGGATGGCTTAGCCTCCCTCCTCTCCCCCTGGGACCCCTGGGGGCTCAGTAGCAAAGAGCTGAGGATTTTCTGTTGTGCAGGGTCTGACTCATGTCTCCCCTTTTTTTCCATTCTAGAGCTCAGAGCCAGAGGGGATGCTGACCAGTATCTAATATTTAATCTATTTTCTTTTCTCTCTCCTTTTCCTTCCTTCCTTCCTTCCTTTTCTTTCTTTTCTTTTCTTTCTTTCTTTCTTTCTTTCTTTCTTTCTTTCTTTCTTTCTTTCAGTTTCTTAGAATTAAAACCAGGGGCATTCTACCTCTGAGCTATCCTCCCAGCACTTTTTATTTTTTATTTCAAAACCAGGTCTTGCTAAGATGCTGAGACTGACCTCCAACCACAAGCCTCCTGTCTCAGCCTCCCAGATCCTGGGACCACGGGCGTGCGCCACACGTCCAGGTTCTCTAACCCGCCTTCTGCTCACTGCCCACAACCCTGACACTGGCTCTCCCGCCTCCACTCGCACACCCCAGTGAGGGACACCCATCGGAGGCCCCACCCCTGCTCACCACTCTGGTTGCTGGGATCTTCCCATAACCCCTCCTGGCTCCAGTGGGACGCGAGTGGCAATGCTCCGGTGTCCTGTGTGGGCTTAAGAGGTCAGCCCTGAGTGTGGGCTGTGGCTGAGGTGGCTCTGGACTTGCCCGTCCAGGGGGCCGCCCCCGCCCTGTGGAGCCCCTCTGCAGCATGGGGCCATGCAGCCGCTGAGTCCAGCAGAAGCTCCTCCCTGCCCGGCCTCTGCAGTAGCACACACTTCCTGCCCCCCCTGCCCATGGCTGTTCAGTCCCCACAGGTGGCCCCCTCCTCCCTGCCGGCTCCTTCGCTCCAGCCATGCTCTTCTGACACTGCACGAGCCCCCGTATCCATGCTCAGAATCCCTCTCTCTCTCTTGATCATCAGCCAGCTGAGGACCTGACCCAGAGAGATGGGCTCCACTGGGGCCCTCAGTGGCATGCCGCCCAGACAGCTCTGCCTAGATGCCCACCTGGGGCCCAACTGTCCCCCACAAAGCTCCTGCTGGGGGCTCCTGTCTTGGGGAAAGGCATCACACTGTTTCTCATCAGAACACCACAAGCCATCCTGGAGGCTCCTCACACACCCACGTGCCCAGACCGGCTGCCGCTCTATCCCCCACGGCTTCCTGCCCTCTCCCACCAACCCATGTCCTGCCTCTGCTGGGGGCTTTTCTGCTCGGCCCCAAGAACCCCTGCTTCCTGCTGCGTCCTCTCAGTCCATCCTCTCCCCCACTGTGACAAACTTCTTTCCAAAATCCCTGCAGGCACTCGGGGACACTCTCCCTGCAGGCACCTGGGGATACCCTCCAGGGCATTTCTCATTCCTGTGTTTCAACTGGAGGAGCTCAGATGAATCGTGTTGCATTTATTACACTGGCATCAATAAATCACACTACGTTGTGACACACCAAATATTACTAATTGTCAATCATGAGCCACCAGTCTTGTCAAGCCGTTCCCTTCTCGACAGGCTGGATTAAACCCAAAGTTCCTAAGCCTCGGTCTCCCCATCTGACCAGTGGGCACAGGAGCAGAGTTTATTCTAATAGGACTGGGAGGAAGTGAGGGGGGTCATGATGGGTCCAATCACCTATGCCCTTCCTTAGCCACCAGGTGGTAATTCTTCTATGCTGAGTGTAGGACTTTGTGTCCCATTCTGTCTATCTTGCCCACAGAGGGTGCGACTTGGTCATCTCTGTGTTCTGACCCCGGCCAGGACAGGACTCAAGACCTGATCCCTGTACACTTCTTAGAACTGGATGGACCTCCTGCTTCAGCCTGTGGTATTCCTGAATCCTTCTGGTTTTGTCCCCTTCCCTAAAATTCTTGTCTCTCTGGGGAACCTGAGGTTGATCCAACCCTCTGGACTTATCTTATTAAAACAACAATGAAAAAAAAAAAGACAATAAAAAAGAAAACCAATATATTAGTTAGCTATTGCTGTGTAACAAAAGAGTCCAACACATAAGTGACTTAAAACAATGATATTTGTCATCTCACGGTTTCTGAGGGTCAGGAATTTCGGGCAGCTTGGCTGGATGGTCCTGCCTCGGGCCCTGGAGGTGGCCATTAAGGCACTTCTGGGGCTGCAGGAGCTGGAGGGTCCTCACCAGCCTCACTCCTTGGGTAGTCAGCCCCAGTTCCTTGCCTGAGTGTCCTCGTGATGTGACAGCCCATTTCTCCAGAGCAAATGCTGGGAGAGGGCCTCGGAAGTGACACCATCAGCGCCACCACAGTTCAGGTGACACCGGTACGTGAGGGGGAGGGACACACAGAGGCATGAATCCCAGTGGGTGGAGGCCACTGAGGGCCACCCTGAAGCCTCGCCACCATGCCAAGCCTGATCTCATCTGCTTGCAGCCAGTGTCTGGCTGTTTGCAAAATTCACATAAACACAGCCTGGAGAGGAAGGTATGTGTAGCATTTGGAGAATAAGGCCAAGGAAGGAAGAGGCCACAGGAGGAGGCCATGCATCCAGGTGGGCTGGGTAACAATGCCTCCCACGCCCTGCTGGGCCCGGGGACCAGGCTGTCCCACCAGGTGGGCTGGGTAACAATGCCTCTGACTCCCTGCTGGGCCACCAGGCTCAGTGACCCCATCTGAACAATGCAAGGGAACCAGGCGGTCCTAGGGCCCCTGGGTCTCAGCCCTGGGACGGTGCTCCCCACAGCCTCAAAGGTGCTCTGGGTGACAGCAGTTAGAAGGAGGCTAGTCCCAGGGACCACTGCACAGAAATCAGCTCTGCCCTCCTGGTCTGCAGCCTCTGCTGCTCTGGTTAGGACCCGCAGGACAGCTCTCACGTCCCATCCCTACATGCGGCCTGCTGTACAGGGTCAGAGATGGACGAGGGACCCCATGGTGGGGAAGATAGTAGGAAGTCTTCTCTGCTTGTCTACCAGGCCAGCCTCAGGAACTTAGTGAGGCCAGCATCAAACCCGCAATCCTTCTGTCTCGGCCTCCCAAGAACGGAGATTACAGGCATGCACCACTGTGCTCAGCTAAGGAAAACAATTTTAAGATCCAGGGATAGCCCATAAAACCTCAACCGCTTCCAGAAGAATACGGAACCCCAGATCAGGCGTTCCAGCCTCCGTTCTCTACCCCTCTTCCTACCTCCCTGCTCACCCACCTTTCTGCGGAAGATTCCATTTCAGAAGTACTTCAATGTCAGCCCATCCAGGCCACAGCGCGGGCCACCACAAGGGATGCCACAGCTCCGGGATGGAAGCATTGTCGTGAGAACAAGGAGACTGCTTCCTGTGAGCTCTGATCTTGTTGCCACCTGAAGCACAAAGCCACCCTTTGTGTTCAAAGGGGCTTCAATCAACATTCAGAAACACCATCCCAAAGATCAAAGCTGGAGAAACCTTAAAACAGCACGCAGCCGGGGTTAGGATACAGGTGGCCCTTGTCCAGGTCACAGAATGGCATCGCTCAGGGGCTGAGGCGGGACCAGGGCTTGTTTTTGCCTCTCGGTCTCGTACCCTGCTCTCTATTTATGAGCCGCACCAGCCAGAAGGATGCTCTGAGACCGC
The DNA here is from genome assembly GCF_963383645.1 of Muscardinus avellanarius. NCBI lineage: Eukaryota > Metazoa > Chordata > Mammalia > Rodentia > Gliridae > Muscardinus > Muscardinus avellanarius. Next base: position 10,232,660 of record NC_137799.1, read on the forward strand.
AGTGAGGTAAGGGTGGTTGCCAGAGGCCGCCGGAAATCGCTGGAGGCAAACTAACGCCATGCTTCTCTGTGCGTGGGAGCATGCGGGGACATTCCTGACTCCAGAGGGCAGAGAATTGAGCAGGGCACAGGGATCTATATCAGCGTGGATTCTAGGATGAGCCATGCAGCAAAGAAAGGAGGTGAGCGAGTGAGCACGTGTGCAGCCATGCGCGTGCGCACACACACATACACACACACACACACACACACACACACGGCTACAAAATCATGCTGCAGACACTCCTTTTAAGACAGAAAGTTAACCTTCTCCTATAAACTAAAATCTCATGGAAGAGTGAGGATGAATGGCTGCATTCAGAAAAATCAGTCTGTTTCCCTCCCAATAAAACCATACATTTCCAGTGCGAAAACAGACCATCAAGAGATCAAACCCCCCACCCCAAGAAGGTTCCCAAACACCAGAGCAATGGCGGCCTGCGGGGAGCTGTCCAGAGTGCTGACCCGGCTGGCCCCGCCTCTAATGATCATCTGCCCTGAAACTCGCCCTGTGGTCTGGACAGCCCACCGGGGAGTGCTGGCTGAGCAGAGGACCAAGCCTGTGAGCACACGGGGCCGCTGATTGGTGGAGAAGAGGGACGCGGGTTGCTCCTAGTCACCCGTGGTCAACCTCTCTCCAGGTTTCCCTCTGGAAACGGCCCCAGCCATACCCGAACAATGTCATGAATTTTTCCCCCTTGATGAACTTCAAAGTCTTTTAATGACTCTTCATAAAGGAACAGTGGGGCCAAAAGTTGAGCAAAGGAGATGATTAAAGTACCTTATTAAAAGCAGCCTTGTAGAATTCTCCACATGAAAGCAAGCACCATTATGAGGGCTTATCCTTATAAATGACGCTTCGCTTTTTCGAACATGCTGAAACCTGATTAGAGTGACAAGCACTGACTGATACTGCAAACCTGTTAATAACATGAAAATTAGAAGAGGCTCATGCAAAGAAGGGAGATTAATTTAGCCGGAGTACATCTCGCGCAAATTGCAAAGTTGTGAATATGTTCTCAGATAATGAGCCTTCCCCGTCATGAGCTCACTTGTCATTTTCTGTAATTAATGTTAAGGAAGACGCCTTCCTGATGGTTCGTATTACTCATATACCAAGAAAATTTCTTCAGAGAAATAATTTACATTTATTATCATCGGTCTGTTTGTGTGGTTTATTTCGCGCCGAAGTAATTTATTGCGGGACCGTTTGCCAAGCCTTGATTAGTCGCTCGTCAGGACGGGATGTAATTTTTTTTTACTGGATGGCTATGTCTAACACTTGACAGTGGCGTAACACTCCTTCTTGTCTCTGGATGGTTTTTTTTTTTTCCACTTAAATAAACTTTGGGGCCAAGTGCCCCAGGCTGTCTCCCCTTCGGGATGAGGTCTAGGTTCACGGTTTGCCTGTCTGATTCTGGGAGCAGCAAAATATCCAACACCAGAACCCACTAGAAGGTTCTGGGCCACCCGCCTCACCTGGATCCCCGGCCAGAGCTTGAGGACAGAGCTCACTCCACCCATTCTCGGCCCTCTCCTGTTCAGGGTGGAGATCAGCGTGCTCCCGGCTCTCAGCTCCTCGCCTGCTGCTGAAATATTTCCCTGCAGTTGCTTCTTTTCTCAATACCTGGTTATCTATTTCATCCAAACAGCTAAATGTAAGAGGAATGCTGCTGACACGGGTTTGGTTTCAGAGGCGAGGCAAGTCTTTGATTCCACCACGAATTCCATTTCCTGGTGGCAGAGCACACTGGGAATGTGTCTAATAGACTCACCTACCCACCTCCAGGTCTTTTAAAGTCTCAACAAGACCCAGCACGCTCAGGAGGAGGGGAGGAGTCGACAGAATGAGAGAATCTTCTGAAGCAGGTCTACATCCCTCTCAACATGACACCTTGAGCTGATACCTTTTCCCCTGGGCTCCCATTCTCTGCATCCCATTCATTCATTCACTCATGCATTCATTCATGCAGGCACTGGAGACTGAACCCAGAAAATTCTATCTCTAAGCTTCACTCCCATAATTTTTTACTTTTGTTTAGAAACAGGGTCTCACTAGGTTGCTGATAGTTTTACTAAGTTTCTGAGGCTGTCCTCAAACCTGTGATTCTCCTATCTCAGATGTGACGGAGACTGCTCTACCCATGAAGAACCAGAATTCAAAGTGTTCAAAGAATTCAAAGAGTTTGTTTGTTAAGGTGTTAAATGGTAATGCAAAAAAACTACAATCAACACACCACCATCATCTCCACCACCACCACCACCACCACCACCATCACCACCACGATTACCACCACCACCACCACCACCACCACCATCATAATGACCATCACTACCACCAATACCACCATCATCTTTACCACCACCATCACCATCACCATCACTACCACGATTAACACCACCACCATCATAATGACCATCACTACCACCAATACCACCATCATCACCATCACCATCACCATCACTACCACGATCACCACCACCACCACCATCACCCTCGCCATCATAATGACCACCAATACCGCCATCATTGCTATCTCCATCACCACCACCACCACCACCATCATTATCATCATCATCATCATCACTGACACCATCACCACCACCACCATCATCATCCCTGTGTGCTTGTGTGCTGGGCCATGTGCTTAAACATTTTATGCGTTCAGTCTCCTAGAGGATGATATGATCATCATTCCCATCTTACAGATGAGAAAGCTGAGACTCGGAGAGGCTAACTTACACTTGCCCAAGGTCTCCGAGCCACTATGCAGTGGACTTGGGTCCAATGTGCTCTAAAGCTCAGAAACAGATCTACTGCACTCCACCGTCTCTCCCGATGCCACAGTCCCAGCCTCTCCGCGCATTCCTGCCAGAGCCCTCAGGCCTGCTTTCTGCACCCTCCCCAACCACATTTTCTTCTCCAGGTCCAAACTTGAGATGCATCCTGCCCATCTCCCCAGCAGGGGCGGCCGGGCTGTGAAATGCACAAACAGACGCAGTTAGCGTGAGTTACTGACCCTTGCGCTACAAATGAGGCCGACAATACAGATCAGGGTTCGCAGACAGAGATAATGATTTTTTTTATTGGACGTCTTCATCCCGAACCGGTGGCGTGGCACTGGGTCGACCAGCAGCGCACCGCCGGTGTTGGTTAATGATAATCTATATTTATAAAACGATAGTCCATCAAAGCGGGATGAATATTTTAGAAGCTGCGGACAAATCAAATTGTCTTTGTCAAATGGGTGCGTGCTCCAGCACTGCGCGTGTTTTATGGCTCTTTCTGGGCAGAGAAGCAATGTTCCCGCGCTGGCTGGGGCGCCGTCTTTCTCAGAGGCTGGGAGAGGAGAGCCATGTCTCCGCTCCTTTAAAAAACCCAATGAGCTGTGGAGACTGGCATTAGCGCCAGAGAACTGTACTTTGTTTGATGAAGTTAACAAATAACATTTGAAACCACATCTGTGGCGCCTTTGTGGGAAGGAGTCCATTAGAGTTGGAGAAAGAAATCCATGCCCTCGGAAGCCTGGGCGGGCAGGGAAGAAGGGAGAGAGAGGAGACAGGCTGGGGTCTCTGGCTTCAGAGAGGAGACGCGGCAGGTGTAAGTGGAGATGGGCACCGCCTCCTGGGCCAGCAGACCTGGGAGGCAGAACGCCTCGCCCCGGGGCAAGAACTCTCACTCTGTACCAAACCAGCTGTGCAAACTTCAGTGAGCCACGTCACCTTTCTGAGCCTCAGTTTCCCCATGTGTCCAATAAGGAGAATAGCATCTCTGTCACGGGCCATCGCAGGACGCAGTGTGCAGTCCAAATAAAGCTTTTCAGTCACCGGCACAGCGGGAGTGCAAATGAATGCCAGCTCCCTCCCTTTGTCCCTTAAAATGGGACCCATCCGACAGGGACCCAGGCAAGAACATGCTAGTATCTAAGCTGTGCTCGGGACAATAGTTACAAAAGCTGCCATTTACGGGGGTCCTTTGGTGTGCCCGGTGCTGTGCTAGGCACTCTGAACACATTATTTAATCTTAGGACTGGGTCAGTGCTGGCCAATAGAAATGTAATGTGTGCTATGTCTCTAATTTTTAAAAAGTAAAAGTAAGCCTGTCGTGGTGGCGCACGCTTACGATCCCCGCACTTGGGAGGCAGAGACAGGAGGCTCTAAGCCACGCTGGCTTAAGAGACCCTGTTTCTAAATTTTAAAAGTATAAAAATAGGCCTGGGAGTGTAGCCCGGAGGTAGAAGGGTTTCCAGGAACCCCAGTACCACGAAAAATAAAAAAATAATAAAAATAAAAAGTAAAAGTAAGTGAAATGCCTTTTAATAATACAGCCAGCCCTCAGTATCCTGGGGCATTGGTTGCAGGAAGGATCCCCTGAAGATACCGAAATCTGCTGATGCTCACGTCCCTGTCTGGCGCAGTATCTATGCACATCCTCCCGTGTATTTTAAATCATCTCTAGATGACTTATAGTACCTAAACAATGCCAATGCTATGCGAATAGTCATTGCACTGCACTGTTTGGGGAAGAAAACATGTTCAGTACAGATGCAACCTAACCTAGCCATGTAGAACATGTCAGCAGAAAGTAACTTTTTTTTCTGAATATTTTTGATCCAAGGTTGGTTGAATCCACAGATGTGAAACCCATATATATGGAGGGCTGAGCACATTTAACCCAATAATACTAAATATTGATTCAATATGGGATCAATATTAAAAGTACAGATGAAGCCGGGCACGGTGGTGCACACCTGTAATCCCAGTGCTTGGAAGGCTGAGACAGGAGGATCGCAGGTTCAAGGTCAGCAAGACCCTCAACAACTCAGTGAGACCCTGTTCCAAAATTTAAAAAAATCAAATAAAGAGGGCTGAGGGCATATCTCAGAAGTGGGATGTCCCTGGGTTTAGTCCCCAATACCAAAAAATAAAAACAAAATTCTTTTAAAAAATACAAGTGTGTGCCTTTTGCACCGACAAAGCATCCCAATTTGGATTGGCCACATTTCAAGCATTCAACAGCCTCCTGACACTAGTGACTGCTCTGTTTGTCGGCACCGGTAAAGAAAAGGTCCCATAGAAAGTTCCATTGGACAGTGACACCCTGGGAGATAGAACTATTCTCTTATTCTCAGGCCCTACATCACCCAGTTGATTAGCAGCAGATCCCGGAAGTCAGGTGACTGCTGCCAAAGCCATGTCCTCCTCAGCCGCACGGTCTTCTGAAAGCTCTTACCTCTGTCTACCTCCCCAGGGCGCCAGGTGCTGGCCAGATGACCTCTGACCCCAACCAGTGAGGATGACGGTACCCTTGCGTATCTCAGTCATCTACTGCAACCTAGCACACCACCAATGCCGGGGCTTAGGACAATGACTCTTGTTGCCCATGATCCACTGGGCGAGGCAGTAGGGTCGGGCTCAGTAAAGGTGGCTCATCCCTGCTGCACATGGCACTGGCCTGAGGGTCTTCGCTGAGGCTGGACAGTGAGCGATGGCCTCACGCACACAGGTGGAGCTCGACTGGCACGACCGTGTACCCGGGTCACACACGGGCACAGCGGGGGCAGCGGGCTCGTACGTGGTATTGGCTGGGGCCTCAGTTCTAACTCCGCCTGGCCTCTCTGCGCCTGAGGGCTCTCCCCCACAGGAAGACCTGGACTTATTTACCTGGCAGTTGGCTCCTTGCTGAGCGGCAGGACAAGCCACAGGGTCCCCCAGTCTGAGTCCAGTAATCTTAAAAGTTCCTTCTGCCATGTCCTATTGGTAGAATAAGGTCGGGCAGCTCAGATTGAAGGACTCAAGAAGATAAGACTCCACCTCTGGAGGGAAGGAGGCGTCCTCATACAGGGATGGGAGGATTGCCAATGGTCAGACGGCCATCTCTGCAGACCAACCGTGCACCTCGAGTCTCTGGGACACGGCAACACCTTGGCCCAGCCTCACCCTTACCCATGTCTGAGCACCATGCCGTGTTAAACAATTCCCCAGCACGTCGGGTTGGAAGAGCTTTCCTGGAGGAAGATCCTAGGCATGCTGGGAAAGGGTTGGGGTGGGGATGTGGGGTTGGGGGTGGCTGGCTCAGCTCCTCCCTCAGGACACCAGAGGTGAGCCAGGTCTGAGGACCGCCTCAGAGAGGGAGCCAGGAACCAAGGGAAAATGCTGGAAACCCCTCAACAATCACAAAAAAACTGGGTCAAAACAGTCTAGGAGTTTCTTTCTGGAGCAGCTAAGAAAAAGCAGTTGGAGATAAGATAGCCTTGTCCTGGGAGTGGGGAAATACAGAGAGAGGGGGGGGGAGGCGGCTCCATGAGAAGGAACCCCCAGGAACACAATGTTGAGCAGAGTAAATACTTAACCTTTCATGGTGCTCTGCATAAAGACCCACTCCGTCCTGCAATGCCATGCCGCTGGGCCGCGCATTGCTCGCTTCTAGGATGGCGAGGCCAGGGTTAGAGGAAATGGAGACGGAGGGAGGGACTCTAACCAGAAGCTCCGTGCCCAAGCCACTCCTGAGCTGCTAAGACCTGGGAGCTGAGAGTAGAGGGGAGGGCTCAGCCTGGAGAAGCAGCCCAGCCAGTGGGTGGGATTCCAGACCTCCTCCCCTCATGCCTCCTCGTGTTGAGCTGCCTGGCTCCTGCTCACAGGGTTACCTGATAGCCATCTACTGTGTGTGTGTGTGTGTGTGTGTGTGTGTGTGTGTGTAGGAGGGGTACTGGGCCTGAACCCAGGGAGTTTTTTACCTTTGAGCTACATCCTCAACCCTATTTTATTTTTTATATTGAAGCAGGGTGTCACTAAGTTGCCGAGGGTTTCAATCAGTTGCTGAGACTGGCCTTGAGCCTGTGACCCTCCCATCTCAGATACCCAAGCACTGAGATTTCAGGTGTGTCCCACCAAACCCAATAGATATGCCCACTCCTGGCCACATCTCTTTTGATTTGGGGTTTCTGGGTCCACAGAATCCCCAGGCCAGCTTCATTTCCTGACTCCTGTCCTCCCCTCTCCCAGGGCCTCAACTGCGGCCCTATGGCTTCAATGGTTGACCACTTTATTGCCTTTTGGATGAGAAGTCTCCACCCAGATTGGTGCACACCTGTAATCCCAGTACAAGGGAGACTGAGAAAGGAGGATCGCAGGTTCGAGGCCAGCCTCAGCTCAGCAACCTAGTGAGATGTTGTTTCAAAATAAAAAGTGAAAAGAGCTGGGGCTATAGCTCAGAGGCAGAATGACCCTGGGTTCACTCTCTTGTACCCCCCCCTAAAAACTTCAGAAATGTGTAGAGCCCTTTGATTCTTTCACTGGAAGGTATAAGGGACGAGAAATCCCGGCAGTAGTCCCTGCCGGGATGAGATATGAATGACTTGACTTGTTTTTATTTTTTTATTTATTTATTTATTTTTTTTTTGGTGGTACTGGGGTTCCTGGAAGCCCTTCTACCTCCGGGCTACACTCCCAGACCTATTTTTTATACTTTTTTTTTTTATTTGGAAACAGGGTCTCCTAAGCCAGCGGGCGGGGCTGGCTTCGAACCTGTGCGATCCTCCTGTCTCTGCCTCCCAAGCGCGGGGATTACAAGCGTGTGCCACCACGCCCGGCTTTGACTTGTTTTTAAAATTTAATTCAAGCCGGGCGTGGTGGCGCACGCTTGTAATCCCCGCGCTTGGGAGGCGGAGACAGGAGGATCGCGCTGGTTCGGAGCCAGCCTCGCTGGCTTAAGAGACCCTGTTTCCACATAAAAAGGTAAAAAAATAGGTCTGGGAGTGTAGCCCGTGGGAGTGTATCCCGGAGGTAGAAGGGCTTCCAGGAACCCCATTACCACCAAAAAATTAATAAATAAAAAAATAATAAAATTAAATTCAAGTTCACTACACAAAATTTCATATTTTCATAGAAAATTTCACTGTTTAAAGCAGTATGAAAGTAAAGAACACATAGAGAACACCTGCCACCAGCTAACACAGTTCTCAGCTCGTGGGCAATCTTATTTCATCCGTAACTCCCATGCCTGCTTCCCAGAGAATTTCAAATCAAATATCAGACATCCCATCAACTCTTGTGTCGTTTCGGTTGTATTTCTCCCAGGTTTTTAAGTTACCAAATGTTACTATTACATCTAAACTTGACAATAAGCCTTTACTACCATACGATCCAGTTAAGACATATTTAATAGATTGCCCCATAAATTGTTCTTACAGATTGAATTAAAAATCAAATCAAGTCCACACACGGCCATTGACGGGTATGTCTCTTTTAATCCATAGATTATCCACCACCTCTTTTGTTTTCTTTGCAATGTTTTGTTCAAGAAATTAGACCATTTGTCCCGTAGAATATCCACAAGCCTGGATTTCGCTCACTGGTGTCCCTGTGGTATTATTTACCGTGTTCTTCAGTCCTCTATATTTCTTGTAAGTTGAGAGTTGATCTAAAGGTTTGATTGTAATTGAACTATTTGTTCTCAATATTATCCCATAAGTGTCATGGCATACTTCCATACTTTCATGATTATCTTTTATTTTCTTTTGGAGATGTTTGCATCTATCAAAGTGTATTTCCTATGTCATTTATTGTATTAGAGGCTGAAAACAGTTACATACCAATTTTTCACCCCGTTCTCATTGGTTGGCTAGATAACAACTATAAGGAGAAATTCTCCTTTATTAATTGGCTAGCTGAGATCATGTTCAGTCACTAATGATACAATGAGGACTTTATTCTTTCCCTTTATGTGTCAGTCTTCAGAATAATGTGATAGCTCTCTAAACCCTCCAAATCTACCTGTGAATTTGTTGGTTGATTGATTTGGGCTTATTTTTAGTATCATGGTGAATTTATTCATTTATGCATATTTGATGTTTTAATCCACTGTGGATATCATCCTCATGTGTACTCAAAGTGCACCAACATCCGTAGATCTGTTCTCAGATTGTTTTAACATGTCTTTTCTCTTTGTAAAGATAACATTTCTGGAAAAAAAATTCTGTAAAGAAAACAGAAGAGGCCTATCTTATCTATTTTCTGCCCTAGACCTGTATTCATCCATGTGTTCAAGGAATCTTGGCCTCTAGGGGAAAATGGTGTTAGAGAACATAATCTAAGTATCGGGGAGTACTTATTGCTACTGGGTTACTCTTCAGGAGGCAGAGAGAGGGTTTTCTTTCAAAGATTTTTTTGGGGTGGTACTGGGGTTCCTGGAAGTCCTTCTACCTCCGGGCTACACTCCCAGACCTATTTTTACATTTTTATTTGGAAACAGGGTCTCCTAAGCCAGCGCGCGCGGCTGGCTTCGAACCTGCGCGATCCTCCTGTCTCTGCCTCCCAAGCGCGGGGATTACAAGCGTGCACCACCACGCCTGGCTCTTCCAAATATTTTAGACAAAATGCAGCATGGATATGTACTACTTCCGAATCAAATTCAGCACTGAAGGGTTTTTACTTAACTTCATAGATCTTATATCTGTATCTCTTTTCTCAAATGCAAAAAAATAAAAATAAATTCTAGTCTTCAATGATGCTAGCATAATTACTTCTACAGTTTGGATCTGAAATGTCCCCCAAAGGCACATTCATGCATTAAAGCCTCGGTCCCCAGCCTATGGGGAGGTGGTGAGACCTTTAAAGGTAGCATATTTCTAGTTTTAGGAAGTTAGGCCACTGTAGATGTGTTCTTGATGGGGCTGATGGGTCGGTCCACATCCCCTTCTTGTTGTTCTCTTTTCTTCTTGACCACCACAAAGTGAACAGGCCTCCTCTGCCATGTGTTCCCACCGTGGTACACTGCGCTTCCATGGGCCCAAAGTGACGGGACCAAGCAACCATGGACTTAAACTTCCAAAACTATGATCCCAAACAAACCTTTCCTCCTTATAAGTTGATAAGCTCGGGCATTTTGTCACAGGAACGGAAAGCTGACGGGTTTATTTCACTCTATGCACACAATAGTCTTGGAATGACAAACCAATACTTGACCCACGGTGTGATCATTATAATTATCTTGGGATCGTTTTTGTAGTTCCTTTTGCCCTTTGTATGTATCCCATTATTGATGGATGGCCAAATGCCTGTATCGGAGAGTCACCTTGGACAATTTATCTATCCTCGGCCACCAACTGTTCTCTCCTTTCATTTGTCTTGTCTCACTTCCAACCTTTAAGAGCTCTGTCATACTTATGTAAAATATTTATGTTTCCAACATAAAATTTACTAAACAGTAAATATGCAAAGCAGTTCAGTTTGTATCTCTACCATCCCCTGTAGGTTGGACTCTAGGAAGCAAGTAGTATATTATTAGACTTCTCAGGGAGGAGGATAAAGAGACTCTGAGAGGCAAAGCTACCTGCCTAAGTTCCCACAGCGCGTTGGTCACTCTGTGAAATAAAACAGAGAAAACAGCTGAAAAGAGGAGAGTCTTACTTGGGTTCATGGTGTCCGAGATTTCAGTCCATGGTTGACCAGCTCAGTTGTTTCTGAGCTGATGGTAAGACAGAAGAGCATGGTGGGGTGTGCTGAAGCAAAACTTCATGGTTGCCAGGAAGCAGAGGGGGAGGAGCGATTGGGGCAAAGCGTATCCTCCCCGGGCACACTCCAGTGACCTGCTTCGTCCTCCGAAGCCCACCGTGCTCCCGCGGCCTCCAGCACCTCCCACTAGTCAGTCAGCCGTGAACCCATCCATGGACAAATCCACCGATAAGATCAGAACCCTCGTGATTCAGTCAATTAGCAACCGCCCACCTTCGCACATCGCTGCACTGGGGATCAAGCCTTCAACGTCCGAGCCTTTGGAGGACATTTCATATTGAAACAAGAATACACAGCTAGTGTAACAAAGAACCAGGGTTGAAGCTTGCATGTTCTGAAGTTTCCAGAAAATAGGATTATATCTATCATTTTCTATTACATTCCTAGAACCTGTTAGTTTTTTAAAATGGCAAATTATTAAATGAAATAAACACTTTTTCTGTGGTACTGAAGATTGAACCCAGGGGCATATTACCTCTGAGCTACATACCCACTCTGATTTTATTCTTTATTTTGAAACAGGGTCTCACTAAGTTGCGGAGGGTCTCACTAAGTAGTTGAGGCTGGTTGCAAACTGTCTCAGCCTCCCGAGTACTGAATTACAAGCATGTGCCACTACGCCCAGCAAATGAAGACCTTTCTATTTAAAATGATTTCAGAAATGTTTCGGGGGGTGTTATGGAAAGAAATCAAGAGAGAGGGCACTTCATGGTAGGCATCAGGATCCACTAAGACCCGGAAAGGTGGTCTATGAGGGGCTGGGCAAGAATGGATACCCTTTCCCAGGGTCATGGGATTGGAGTTCCACTCTGACCACATTTTGTAGTAAGTGGCTTCTAAGTACAAATGCTCTGTTGGCTGGACAAGTAGCTAGGCTTGCCCAGTAGCCATTCATATCTGAACAGGTGAGTGAGAAACTAGCTAACCTAGACACAAGAAGGCTAATTTACATCCGAAACCCTGCATTCCTTTCCTGCTGGGCACACATTGCCTCTGAGCACCTGGCCTGTAATCCCCATAGATGCCACCAGATGACCTGCCATTCTGGATCCCTGGACCCACGAAAAGAATTTTCAAGGCATTCCCTTGGCCAGTGTATGTCCTGTCACTGATGGTGGGGACACACTTGTAATACCAACATTCGGGAGGCTGAGACTGGAGGATCGCGGTTCGCGGGCAGCCTCAGCTACTTACTGAGGCCCTCTGCGATTTAGTGAGACCCTGTTTCAAAACATAAAGAATAAAAAATAGGGCAGAGGGTGTAGCTCCTTTCTCCTCTCCCTCTCTCCCCTCTCTCCTCCTCCTCCTCCTCCTCCTCCTCTTCCTCCTCCTCCTTCTTCTTCTTCTTCTTCTTCTTCTTCTCTCTCTCTCTCTCTCTCTCTCTCTCTCTCTCTCTTCTCTCTTCTCTCTTCTCTCTTCTCTCTCTCTCTCTCTCTTTCTGCTTCATGGGGCCATGCCTTAATATCCAGACTCCAGCCTTATATGAACTGAACCTGAAATCTCCAAAACTGTGAGCAAACAACTCTTCCTTCCTCTAAGTTGAGAAGTCAATTATTTTGAAATACAGCAATAAGAATGTTGACAGAGACACTCGGTGACTTAGTGAGATCCTGTTTCAAAATAAAAAATAATAAGGCTGGGGTATAGCTTAGAAGTAGAATGTTCCTGGGTTCAATCCTCAGAACCAAAAAAAAAAAAAATCAAACAAAAAAAATCCCCTCAACAATAGCCTCTGGCCAAGAGCCTGGGGAGCGCAAGGCAGTGGACAGGAAATGCCGCAGACAGGGTCCCGACGGCCCTTCTCATCCATGCCAGACTTTCACTAAGTCATGTCGGCTCCCAGAGCCTCCCTTTCGGCATCTATAAGATGAGAACAAAAGAAACTCCCAGGCAGAGCCTGCTATGTCAAGGACGGACGTGGTGCTGGCAACACGAAGTCCCAGTTAGAATGGCATCAGGACCCACCTGCCCTTGAAGGATCCTCACAGAGTACTTAACACACATGTGTGCACACTGGGACTCCACGAGCACTTGACAATTCTTAGCCGATTTAAGTCTCCCAGCAGCCCCGTAAGGCAGGTTCTCTTAACACCCCCGTTTTGCAGAAAAGAAAGCAAGGTGCACGACAGCGACATAACACATGGGGTTCTGCAGAGCCATGGAGGGAGCCTGGCAGGCCAGGTCCACGGTCCACGGTCCTGATTGTTGGACCTGCCTGCCTCACCAGTGAGCCCCAGGGGTGCCGACACGGTGCGGGAGCCACCCCGCTCTGGAATGCAGCCTCCTCGCCTCCCCTGCCCAAGGGAGGCATCCACACCGCGTCTCTGCTCCCCACCTGCCCACAGGCTGTCCACAGGAACTGCCAGTGCTTTTTTTTTTTTTTTTTTTTTTTTTTTTTTTGGTGGTACTGGGGTTCCTGGAAGCCCTTCTACCTCTGGGATACACTCCCACGGGCTACACTCCCAGACCTATTTTTTTAACTTTTTTATGTGGAAACAGGGTCTCTTAAGCCAGCGAGTGGCTCCGAACCAGCGGGATACTCCTGTCTCTGCCTCCCAAGCTCGGGGATTACAAGCGTGCGCCACCACGCCCGGCCTTCCAGTGCTCTTAACGGCAGGCTTGGGACTGGTCAGGCATCATGACTGCCATATGCCATTGTCCAGAGCTGTGGGTGAGGTCCCCACTACAGACACAGCATCCTCTGCCACGCCCCCACCTGGGGTCCACACTGGGCACAGGGAGGGTGGCCTGTCACCTCCCATGTGGTGGGCACGCCGCAATTCAGTTGTTTTTATTTTCATTTTTTCTCTATACTAGGGATTGAACCCAGGGGCACTGTACCACTGAGCCACACCCGGCCCTTTCAAATTCTGATTTCGATAAGGTCTCCCTGAGTTGCTGAGGCTGGCCTCACACCAGTGATCCTCCTGTCTCAGCCTCTGCAGACACCACTGCACCTGGCTTCCAGTTGTTTCTTAAGACCTCAGGTGGGCCAAATGCTGCCCCTGGGAAGCTGAGAAGGACAAGAGAAGCCAATATGCCGGCCCTTGGCTGAGTTAGAGCAGGGATGCAGAGGGGCCAGGAGGGGCCGTGGGAATCGCCGCAGGACCTCGTTGGCCCATCGAGGCTGAGAAGAGTACCTGACACTGCAGAGAGCCAGGGGGAATCTTCACATGCAACTCGCTTGGCCCTCACAACACCAACAACTGTTATCCTGCCGGTCTTACAGAGGTGGAACAGGGCACCGATGCACTAAATCCCGTGCTCCTGGGCACACAGCTGGTGAGCATAACTGAGATGGCATCCCCAAAGCATACAGCCTGTGAACCGGTGTCCTATCCCAGCTTGAGAAGAACACAGGGCCTCCCTCCTACCGCAACACTGCGTAGTGGACACGGTCCTTCGCCTCCAAAGTGCTGTCACCGGCCCCGCCTCACTGAGCAGGCATGCCGTCCTCCAGGCTAGGGCAGGCTCTTTCTCCCTCTTTTATTTATCTGTCACAGCTCAGACCAGTGGAATATGGCAGATGTGCTGCCTGGCCAGTTCTAAGCCCAGCCTTTAAGAGGACTAGCAGGTCCAATGGAATGCTCACACCAGGAAGCCGACACCAGGCAGGAGACCAGCTGTCTACTCTGAGACCACCATGTTTGGAGGCAGCTCAAGCTAGGTGCTCAGAGAGATGCAAGAAAGAGACAGCAGTGTCTGACCTGCCTCGCCGCCCGGCCATCCCTGCTCAGGTGCCATGTGTAAGTAAAGCAATCTCCCGGATATTTTAGCCCTTGTAAAGACCACGTGAAGACCCGCAGTCTGAGAGAGGAGGCCCTGGTGGAGCCGTTCCTGCATCTCCAGAGGGGTGCTCCCTAGCTCAGGCCCCTGTGGCTGGGCACGGGAGTGTGGGGCTATACCATGCATGTGGTTCTGTGGCTTTGGGCCAGGACCACGGCCTTGTCTGCTTCCCTGGGAAGCAACTGGGAAGGCCTTATCCAATGCGAAGGACTCGTTCAGAGTTTAACCCCTCCTTCTCAGGTTTCTGGGGGCCAGCTCGTGTCTCCATTCCAGAGGACAGATTGAGAAGGCCTCCTGCTAAGGGGTGCAATGATGCCCCGTGGTGTTGGTAGGGCAGGGCTCGAGCCCACTTCCCCTGGTTATTCTGGTTCCTCCCCAGCAAACGCTGAACCCCTAGGCCCAAGGCAGCCCCCCTTCTCCTCCATCCTCCTCGGAAGAGAGTACCCCCATACCTGCGCCAGGTGCAGCCACAGGCCCTGCCGTGTTCCCCAAGAATGCAGAGAGAGAGGGGCAGAGATTCAAAGAGACGGATACAGAGAGAGAACCGGACCAAGACGAAACTGTAGAGGCAAGAGAGAGATGGAAGCAGAGCGGGATGCGAAGAGAGCGACTGAGAAAAAGAGGTAAAAGAGGAGAAAACAGGAGTCAGAGGCAGGGGAGTGCAGCAAGAAGAGGAAGACAAGAGACAGGCAGAAACAGAAACAGAAACAAGACGTGCTGAGAGCCAACGAGAGGAAACCCAAAGGGCGACGGCCACCAAGGGCCGCGGAGGCGCTCGGTTACCTCCACCTGCCCTTCTGCTCCCGCCACCCCGTCTCAGCTCCAGAGCCTGGCCTTGCCCCTGCCCCGTCCACGCTTGGCCTCAGACTGTCCCGGGCGGGCCTTGAGGCTCCCAGGTCTCCTACACACTCTGTGACCTAGTGGGTCCCCAAGAAGAGAAGAAACAGCCCTTCAAACCCCAGAGGCGTGGCCATCTCCCCAGGAGACCCAGCACCTCTGGCCATCCTCCAGCCAGAGGTAGGGACCAGCCGACCTTCACCCAACCCCCCTCACAGCTACAGGGAACGGCCCCTGGGGATGCGGAGCCCTGGGCGGAGGGCCCCAGCCTCGGCCTAGGAGGGGTCAGAAGCCATTTAGGGGGATGTCTCGCCCAGCTCTTCTCTCCCCTCGCCTGTCCCCTTCCTCCCCCTCTTCTCTCTCCTCTCCCTCCCCTCCCCCTCCAGCCGATGGAGGTATAAAACCAAGAGGGCCCCCTGAGCAGGCTCCATAACTCAGCCAGCCAGCGGAGGCCGATATTTAAATCATAGCTTACTTTGCTTTGTGCGAGGGAATTTATTAGCCTACCACATAAATGTTTTATTCATTAGGACACGTAAATAATGCATGCCTGTTTCCATGGAGACTTAACCCTTCCTCTCCCAGAGCTCTGGCCTGCCCTGGTCTCCCCACCTTTGTACCTTCTCCTCGCTCCCCGGGGTTCTGAGCAACCACAAACACAGTCAAGATGGGGACTCGGCGCTCCGTCATTCACGGAGCCCTTCCGGCAGACGGACGCCGTGCCTGGAGGTTTGTCCTCACAGCGTCCACTGTCACAGGTGCCACCATCACCCCGTTTTACAGAGGAAGGAGAAGGGGACGTCTGTCCAGTCACATGGGGGCAGGGCCCATTCGAGTGTGACTGACGCGAAGCCGGGTTGTTTAGACTCTACTTCCCCTCCCTCTGCCCCTCCCAGACCCCCCCAAACAGGTTCCAGGTACTAGAGGCGCCTCCAGGCAGGAATCGTCCCGCTCAGTCCTCCTCTGTCCCAACAGCTTGAGTACCTGTGCGTCAGCAGAAGCCCAGCCCGCCATGGCTGAGGTCACGGAGAGGACCCAGACCAGGCTCTGGAACGGACGCAGAGACCCGGAGTCACGCAGGGACTTGGCTAAGGCCACACTGCAAGTCCCAGCAGCCCAAGCCCTCCATGCCCTGAGCTGCCTCTCTGGAACCTTCTGCCGTGCTGTGTCACGCACCAGCCCCTCCCCACTCTACAGACAGGACCCCCAAGGCACTGAGATTGCGCGCCTGGCTCAGGGTCACTAGTAAATGGGCCCTGCAGGCCCGCGGGGGCCCGGGCTGGCCCCAACCTCCTCCTGTCACATCTCACTGCTCAGCTCGGCCAGCCTGGGCCACCCCTGCCCCCCGGGCTGCTCGTTAGACGGCTCACACCGCAGCCCCTTGGCCCCTCCATGATGGCAGTGCAGAGGCCACGTGGCTCCCCCCGGCCCCCTCCGCTGTCCCCTCAGCCTCTGAAGACAGAAAAATCACACTGAAGCCCAGAGCTGCTGGAGGGGACGGCCCAGCCCTCAGGCACCTGCCCCGCCCTGGCCCCAGGCGGGGCCTGGGGGTGTGCCCAGGACCGGGGGAGCCTCAGCCTCGCCACTGTGAGGGCCCAGAGAGGCGGAGAAGCCATCCCAGGCCACACAGCCCCAACTGGCGGAACCCCAGTGCCTGGCCCACGTTGGCAGAGCTGCTCTCCTTGCTGGCCCCCGGCTCTGCCCCGTGGTTCCCGGAGGACGGCCTCGGGCCCCCACGTGCTCAGCGCCCCCGAGTCACGTGCCAAACGGCCCTTACAACACGGATGCGGTCCCAGGCTCAGAGCCCTCTGCAGGCTGCGGACGCCGGCTGGAACCTAATAACCCGCCGCATTTTCATTGTATTTATTTTCATAGTTGCCCCATCTCTAGCAAGTAATGCTGCTTTCCCCTGAATAACGATGATAAAAATCACAGCTGAGCCATTACCGCACTTAGGGCAGGCTGGGCATTGATCTGAGCTTTGCACGTTTTAACCATCTAATCCTCAAATGCCTGTTGCACAGGGCCGTCATCATCCCTCCCGCAGAGATAAAGAACTGAGGACAGCGTGGTTGGTGCTGACCTCAGATCACCTAGCTGCTAAGCACCCGGGCCACAATTTAAGTCTTCCACAACCGTCATGTTTCCAACAGTGAGGACAACTTTCCTTGTGGGGGAGAGGTACTAGCAATAGGCTGCCGGGCAGTCTGCCTCTGAGCTACACTCTCAGCCCTTTTTAGTTAATTATTTATTTTGAAACAAGTCCTTGCTTAGTTGCTGACAGCCTCGCTAAGTTGCTGAGGCTGGCCTCAAATCTGCAATCCTCCTGTCTCAGCCTCCCAAGTACTGAGATTGCAGGCATGCGCCACTGTGCCCAGCTAGATTTTCCTTTTGTGATACTTTTTTCTCAGCTACTTAGTGAGGCCCTCCGCAGCATAGGGAGACTCTGTTTCAAAATAAAGAATAAAAAATAGGGCTGGGGGTATAGCTTGGAGGTAGAATATCCCTGGGTTCAATCCCCAGTGCCACAAAGAAAATGTTAAAAGTTCCATTTGTAGAATGTTTTAGGGAAGTAATCGTGCGAGGGAAGGCATGGATGTGTCAAAATTCATAAAGGGAACTCAGTAAATGCCGAGTTCTTGCTGCCTGGGCATACACATGAGGTCATCTGCTAAGAGGCCCCACCCCCTGGGCTCACAGCCAATGAGAATAAAGCCCGACTTGGGAGTAGACCTAGGCCCCACCCCCAGACTTGGAGCCAATGAATAAAGGCTCAGCATGGGGCACTGTTCTTACCCATGGGGCCACAGCCCCTGGCCTGAGTCAAGCTGCAGAGGGCGAGGGGCACTGACAGGCATCATGGCCCGGTGTCCTTACCATTCGCCACAGGTAGGTACCATCCTGGCTTCCTTCTTTCACAAGAATGGACCAAAGCTAAGGGCCTCTCCCCGATGCCAGGGGGCTTCGAGCCCTCGCAGGGCCAAAGCAGCCCTGCAGAGCTGCAGCCCTTCACGAGCTGACTCCACACAGGGGCGGTGCATCCTGGGGAGAAGGCGACTCCCTCTGTACCCACAAAAGCCCACCACCGGCCCAAGTCTCCTCACCTCCAGAGGAAGTGGTCCTCATCTCCTGCCTGGACACTCACCGTGGCTCACACGTGAGCACATGGGCACAAGGAGGGGACAGACACATCCTTGTCCCCATCCTCAACCATTCACACTGACCTCCGACCTCCTCTTGAAGCCGTACCTGTAGCCCCATTGCTTCACACCTACCTGCAAGTATGCAAACCCTCCTGTGCCAACCACCAAGTGCCAAACACTACATGTTCTGCTCCAGGCACGACTCCTGGGGCAAAACGGCACCATGCCCACTCAGTGGGGGAGAGAACTCCACCAGGGAGGGCTGCCAACCTGCCCTGGGCCACACAGCTCCTAAGTGGCAGAGCTCAGGCGAAGTCCCCACCCGACCCATGGAGCATGGCTGCTTTGGGTCCGAGAGAACAGCCGTCATCTGGGCTGCACGGCTCCTCAGGTCCCAGGCCTTCAGAAGTCCAGGATGGGTGAGAAGCCACTCTCGCTCTCCAGAGTGATGGGATCCCCAAGTCGCTAGGACCCACGTACTATGTGGGTCTGCAGTGTCCCCCTAAAAGCTCAATATCTGGAGTGTCCCCAAAAAAGCCTGGCTGCCAATTCAACAAAGTTCAGAGGTGGGGCATGGCTGGAGGAAGTGAATCCCTGGTGGTGTGGCCTTGAAGACTGGATCTGTGATCTGTGGTCTCTCTTCTCCCCCCCCCTCTCTCTCTCTCGCCAGCTCTCCTCCATCACCCCTTGCTGCCATAATGCCTCTGCCTTGGAGCTGGCCGACCATGGACTGAACCTCTGAAACCATGAGCCAAATAAATCTTTCCTCCTCTAAGCTGCTCTCGTCAGGTGTCCTGGTCACAGTGACACACCACGGAATCCAGGTCTCCTGCAGTTCTCTGAGCACTGGTTAAGCACCTGCTTTAGATCTTCTTGGAACACAGACACACATACACTTGCTCCACACCTTCCTCCACTCCCACCAGCTTGCTTGTTCCCTACCAGCTTGGTTCTCAACTCTGGCCCAAGTGCTCAGCGCCTTTATGGCATCAAGATAACCAGCCTCCGCGGGACCCAGTGACTGCTCAGATCCCCAGAGCAGGCCACTAGTCCTACCTCTCCATCCTATGGTGTGATCTCTGCTCTGCTTCGGGGACTTTGCCTAATCAGCCCATACGGTCTCTGAGCCAACCCCGGAGAGGGCAGGAA
This sequence comes from Muscardinus avellanarius, assembly GCF_963383645.1. Classification (NCBI taxonomy): domain Eukaryota; kingdom Metazoa; phylum Chordata; class Mammalia; order Rodentia; family Gliridae; genus Muscardinus; species Muscardinus avellanarius. Next base: position 10,252,128 of record NC_137799.1, read on the forward strand.
GGGAACCGAGGGAGGCAGAGGACCAGAGGGCCCTTGGTTGCCGTCAGTGAGGTCTCAGTGGTAGAGGGGACATCCTGAAGCCTCCCTTCCCTGCCGGGTCAGCTCCCAGGTCCCTGCCTCTTGGTTCCAGCTCCAGATTTCTGCTGGGAAGGGCAGGGAGCCTTGTCTTCTCCCTGGCAAGGCCAGGAGCTCTGATGCCCGGGAGGTACTCAGCGGACCTTTATTCAAGGGAAGGGAAGGACTGAGTGGAGGAGGAGTGAGGTACCAGCCCCTGCCTGGTGCTTGCTCCCCGTCAGGCAGCGACACTGGCCCCGCGCTGGGCAACCTCGCTTTTACCCATCCTTGATCACACAAGCGGAGGGCTCCCCGAACATCACCTGCCAGCTTTCCCACCCCCGCACCCCCACGAATGGACACAGCCCCTCCTTGAAGGTACTCTGCTCCCTCCAGCCTTGAGGCTTTGACACCTGCAGTGCCCCCAACCCAGAACACCTGCTCGGTCTCCCTTTTCTCATCCACCTAGTTCTTTCTTAACCCCTTAGGCTTCTGCCACATGCCCTGATTTTGATTTTGCATGTAAAATTGGCCTCCCTGTTCTATATTCTTAATGCTCCTTGGAGTTTTTTGTTGTTTTTTGCTGTACTGGAGATTGAACCCCCAGGGGCATTCTACCACAAGCTACACCCCTGGCCCTTTTGATTTTTGAAACAGAGTCTCACTAAGTTGCCAAGGCTAGCCGCATAGATGTGATTCTCCCGTCCTAAAAATACCAGTTCCCGGAGTGGTTGTTCAACACTGCCTCACTCCATGGGCTTCCCCTGAGCCCGCTGTGACCTCTGGCACATCACAGACCCACAGACCTGCAGCGCCTACCTGCAGCTACCATGGGGCCTCACCCCAGCCTGTGAGCTGCTGCACCCCCAACTCCCCCAAGAGACATAGCAGGAACACTTGGGCCAAGGTCTCAGCTGAGGCTATACGCTCCGTGTGGTAACCTTCAGAGCTTGAAGGGGCAGCCGGGCTGACAGCTCTGGCTGCTACTCCTGAGTTGGGACTCAAATCCCAGGGCCAAGATAGTTCGTAGCAGTGATCATCCTTTGAGTCCCTGGAAAAGGCCCCCTGCGGACCCAGTTACTGCTTCCCAAGGTATCAGGGCTCCTCCCCTTCCCTTGCCACAGCCCCTGGTCCTCAGAGGGCACTGTCAGGGGCTCAGAGACCCCGGTAGGAGGCACCATGTTGAATTGTGTCCCTCAAAATGATATGTTGAAGTGTTAATACCCAGTGCCTGTGAATGTGACCTTATTTGGAAATAAGGTCTTTGCTGATGTGATCAAGATGAGGCCCTACCAAAACAGGGTGGGTCTAAATCCAATCGGAGCAGTATCCTTATGAGAAAAGACAAAGAGAAGCCAACAGGGAGGAGGCCTTGGGACGGCAGAGGCAGAGACTGGAGAGAAGCAGCCGCCAGCCAAGGCAGGTCCCACTGGGGCTCCAGAGGTGAGAGTGGACCCGCCCCTAGAGCCTGAGAGGAGGCACGGCCCGCCAACACCTGCACTGAAGGCTGGCCTCTATGGACAGTTCATGTCCCACACCTGGGAGGCTGAGACAGGAAGATCCCAGGTTTGAGGACAGACTCGGCAACCTAGTGAGACCAATTACTAAAAAAAGTACAAATTAAACACTTCTGCTCTCCAAAGCTCAGAGAGGGTAAATTTCTGTTGCTGAGTCAACAATGCTGTAGTCCTCTGTGATCCAGCCCTAGGAAACTAGGGCTGAAGATTTCCTGTCCCTGTGAGACACGGGCCAGAAGCCACATGGAGCAAGTCCCCATTGTGTGCCAGGACACAGGCATGCAAGCCGGTCCCCACCAGGGCATGGCAGGGCACTGCTGGGTCAAACGTGAAGATGACCCGGTGACTGGCACCCTCTGCACACACGATCCAAGCTCATCCTCCAGTGAAGAAGGAATAACACCGTCCTCACTTTATACAGAGGCGGACGGGCCCCCCCTGAGTGTCTGTCTCCCCAGGGGTGAGAGCAAACACCATGTCAGGGACCCTCTCCTTGTGCAGGGGCCTGCAGGTGGGGGCAAGTCTGCACCCGACTCCCCTGCCCTCCACACCTCTGCGTCCAGTCACCAGGACCTCCCCCTGGCCATTCATGTTTTTCATCTCTAGCTGATTTATTGCAAGTTTTCACCTTGCTGTTTTTTTCACTCCTTGCTTTTTTTTTTGGGGGGGGGGTCCTGGAGGTTTAACCAAAGGGCATTCTACCTCTGAGCTACACCCCCAGTCTTATTTTATTTTTTATTTTGAAACAGGGTCTCACTCAGTTGCTGAGGGCCTCATTAAATTACTGAGGCTGGAATCAAACCTGTGATCCTCCTGTTTCAGCCTTCCAAGTACTGGGATTTCAGGTGTGCACCACCACGGCTGGCTCACCCGTCACTGCTTAAAGCACTCTCCCCCCCCTGCCAGGCGTGGTGGCGCACGCTTGTAATCCCCGCGCTTGGGAGGCGGAGACAGGAGGATCGCGCAGGTTCGAAGCCAGCCGTGCTGGCGTAAGAGACCCTGTTTCAAAAATATAAAATAGGTCTGGGAGTGTACCCCAGAGAAAGAAGGGCCTCCAGGAACCCCAGTACCACCAAAAAAAAAAAAGCACTCTCCCTCCCTCACGTCTGCGGCATCATCCCTCTTGTATTCCTCCTCTCCAGCCGCTACTTCTCTCTCCTTCCGGAACTTTCTCTGTGGCCAGCTGTCTTTAGGCACTGTCCTGTGACTCTTCTCTCTGAACACTCCTGTGATGGCCTCATCCCCTCCCTACTTCCTCCCCCACCTGAGTGCCAATGACAAATCTGTCCCTACAGCCCAAATTCTCATTGATGCTGTGGGCCCAGGAGCCCAGGAGCCTGCTCCAGCGATGTCCAAGTCATCCCAGACTTGGTAACTCAACACTGAGCTTTTCCACTAAGGAAGGACCACTTGCTCTCTAGTCTCCATGAAATATGCCCTCCAGTGACAAACAACTGGGAAAGCCCGCTCCCTCCTGCAAAGAGACACCCTCAAGCTATTCTACCCCGCACTATCTTTCCCATTGGACCCCTCTCCTCAGCTTCTGGCCGCTGCCACAACCCAGATACACATGATTGCTTATACAATCCTTCCTATCAGATGGGGATGCTTAATAAATCTTTTTCAAGAAATAGACCTCATTTAAAGTCTAACATAAGCTGGGCGTGGTGGTGTGTGCTTGTAATCCCAGCACTTGGGAGGCTGAAACAGGAGGATTGCAGGTTCGCAGCCAGCTTCAGATACTTAATGAGGTGCTCTGCAACTTAGTGAGATCCTGTTTCAAAAATAAAGAATAAAAAATAGGGCTGGGGGTGTAGATCGGAGGTAGAACATCCTTGGGTTCAATCACCAGTAACACAAAAATTTAAAATAAAGTCTAAGATACTAGAACTAGACCCTACTTGATCAGACTCAAACAGCTCCGAATCTAACCCAGAGCCCGAGTCTCAGCTCTGAACCTTGATCTCATGTCTGGGTCCGGAGCAAAATTATCTCCCCAAATTCAGAGGATGAAGCCCCAGACCCTGCACCCAGCTCCTCCTGCAGCCCAAAGAGTCCCATATGGCTCATATGTCCGTGCAACCAGATCCTTTATTGTATTTTTCTCAAAGAAAAACAAGTGTCGATGGGGAGAGGGTTAACAGTTTATTCTATTTTTTCTGAGTGATTTTATCACTGTCGTTAGAACATTCATTGAAGTAAGTGAGGAATCCATCACGACTGACAGCAGTGTGCAGACTAATGGCTGTTAGATGGTAATAATTTTTAATATGATTTTTATTTCACTTAATTTCATATGTGCTTGACAAAAGGTCCCCAGTCACTGGGGAGCAGTGCAGAACTGGGAATATGCTCACAGGAAGGTCTATTAAGCCAGGTGCTGGAAGCGTTTCAAAGAAACAACTTTGCTCTGGCGGGGAGTGGAGGGGGTCGGGAACTTGGCTGGGAGAGGGAGCTGGCTTCCAGCAGGACTTCAGCATCACACCCCCACAGACGTGCCTCGTGGTGCTATGAGCCAGAGACAGGCACTAAGCAACGGGCACGCCCACGTTCATACATGCAGACTTGCGAGGGCACACGCACGGAGATGCTTTACTCTGTGGAAGGACACACCATCGCGCCCAATAAGTCGCAGCCCAAGTCTTTAGAGAAGTGCATAGTCAGTACAGGTTCACGCACAGAAACATGTGTTTTACGAGGCAGAAGGGGAAAGGGAGAATGAAAGAAAGGAAAAGGAGGGGTGTGGGGTTGAGAGAGAATGCTGATCAACTTGGTGGAGACTCTGTGTGCCTGGCCTTGGCCACAGAAAGCCAGAGTGGGATTGGTGCCTGCCTGATCCTACGAGAGCAGGGACTTGAACCAAATCCGGGGGCACTGCCCAGGACCCACACTGCTGGGCAGAAGAGGGAGGAAAGAAGAGAGCCTGATGTTCCAAACAATCCTGCATTGTCTAAGCACCACACTCTAGCACAGAGGAGAGACAGGCCAATCGTAAGTCCCCCGGGCAGGTGAAGAAAGCCACACCAGGCTTTGTCCCATTTGCTCCAAGACAAAGCCAAGAGGAAGCTGAAGAGTGGACAGAACCCATCCCTCCTTGGTCCCCTCTAGATGAGGAATCGAGCCACGCCCACCAGGTGCAATGCCACACATCTGTAATCCCAGTACTTGGGAGGCTGAGACAAGAGGATTGCAGGTTCAAGGCCATCCTCAGCAACTTAGTAAGAACCTATTTCAAAACAAAAAATAAAAAGGGCTTGAGGGTGTAACTTGGAAGTAAAATGTCCTGGGGTTCAATCCCCATTATCGAGAGAAGAAAAAATAGCAGCCACTAACCTTGTGGGCTCAGGCAAGCTGCTCAACCTCTGTGACCACTCCATCCTTTACAAGACTGCAATAATAATCCCCCATGTCAAAAGTAATTGTAAGGATTACATGGAAGGCCCTAGGTCATGGAAAATATTATATACCATGATCATTTTCTTCTGATCTTTTCTGGAAATGGTAGAAATTTTCTTTTCTCTTAGGATGGGGTGTATTTATTTATTTATTTATTTATGGTGGTACTGGGGGTGGAACCCAGAGGCTTTCTACCTCCGGGCTATACTCCCAGACCTTTTTAATATTTTATTTGGCAACAGGGTCTCACTAAGTGGCTGAGAGCCTCACTAAGTAGCTGAGGCTGGCTTCGAACCTGCGCGATCCTCCTGTCTCTGCCTCCCAAGCGTGGGGATTACAAGCGTGCGCCACCACGCCCGGCAGGATGGGGCGTATTTTTGAAGGCTGTGGAAGTCACCCCGTGGTGTAACTTTTCTACAAGGTTTTCTCTTCTCCTGCCTGGCCTGGGATCTCGAGTGCCCAAAGGACTGAGGAAAGGGCCAGGCTAAATCTTCTTACTGAATAAACCCATCATTGTCTGGTCAGGGTCTACACAGCCATCCACCCACAGATAGATTAGATAGATAGATGATTGATAGACATGATAGATAGATGACAGAGATGGATGGATGGATGGAGAGATAGATAGATAGATAGATAGATATAGATAGATAGATAGATTTCAGACCCCTCCCTCTAGTCTCTTAGTAGCCCCATGACAACTTGACGCCTCCCGAGATGATGTTGGCAGAGGTGCTCAGAACCAAGGACAGCACCCAGTCTGCTCGCCTCCGAGCTGAGGCCTGGGGCTGCAATGACACCACAGGCAGCAGGCAGTCTGCCCTTCAAGCCCAGGCCTGCTGGAGGTGGTCAGCACCACGGACAGCGGCTGGTTTTGCTCCCTCCAGCTGAGGCCTGCGGGAGATGATCAGGACCACGGACAGCAGCTGTGCTCTGTCCACAGCGCTGCCCAGGTTCCTCTCCCTTTCCTTACTATAGTTGTCCACTCTGAACACCCGCTTCTTCCACACTCCAACCAGGAAGCCCAGGAGGACGCTCACCTGGAGGCTGAAACTCCAAGAGGTTCAGAGTAATTAACTCAGTGATCAATTCTGGGTCTGAAGAAACGGTTTAGAAGAGGAGCCCAGCTGTGAACCTCCCTTCTTGCTTGTCCCTAGGGCATCTTTGAGCTCCCTTTCCCTGGGACGGCCATCTTCAGAACTCATTCCCAGTCTGGAACCCATCATGGGCTGAGAAATAGCCAAAGAGGAAGACTCTGACCTGCACTTATTGTGCATAAACTGTGGACCAAGGATTGTGCTAAGCTCTTTATACTCATCACCCCAGTTAATTCCCTAACAGCCCAGTGAGAGGGTGCGTTTAGCATCTCCATTCTGCAGGACAAAATCCTGACATCCTGCCTTTCCCAGGTTTACAAGGTAAAAAGTGGAGGATCAGGACCCACCGTGTGTCTGGACTATAAACATCAGCAATTTTGTCTTGATTTTGTGTGTGGTCATCGTCCCTGTTGCCTAGGCCTGGTGTTTCAGGCAGCATTCTCACTGCTGCAATCCAAATGCCTGAAAACCACAATGCAGAAGAAGGAAGATTTGTTCGCTCACAGTTCTGGAGATTTCAGGGGTTCTGTCCATGGCAGGCTGAGTTGCCAGCAGAGCTCAGGCACAGCACTGAGAGGCAGAGAGAGCATGCAAATGCTCTGCTCTCCTATCACAAGACCAGAAGCAAGAGCAAGTCAGCAGCAAGGGGACGGAAGGATCCAAGCCCAGTCCATAGGGCCACGCCCCAGCTAGCTAGGTTACCACCCAGTAAATTCATTACAGTGGATTTGTCCACTCGTGAGACTGCAAGCCCTCGTTATTTAATCCTATCTACTCTGACCATGAACTCTTTCTGTATCTGGCCCAAAAATGACCTGACAAAGAAGAAACACTCAATGAACGTCAACTGTATGAATGAATGAATGAATGAATGAATGACCCCAACCCCAGTCCCAGGCTTTTCATCGCTCCCTCTCCTGACTGGAAGAAGTTCACCTTCAAAGCTGTTTCTTTAGCCACGGAGAGTTTCCCACCTGTCTCTATTGGCAGGACTTGCCCCCATCCTACATGGAGCCTGACAAGAATTCATGGCTCTCAGCAGGGCTTGGCCATCACACACCTCCCTGGGTCTGAGACGGAGGGTTCTGAGACCCAGCTCTCCATGGTTTGGTTACCAGAGGAAGCCCTGCCTCTCCAAATGGAAAGTAGTAAGTGCCCCCAAAATGGCAGAAACTGTTATCATTGTAATTTCTGGGAATATCAGGGTTGTTTGCACCTTGGCCTCTACAGGGGACAATTTTTTGTGTAAGGTACTTGGGATTGAACCCAAGAGTTGTCTACTTCTGAGCTATACTCCGGTGCACTATTCTATTTTTTTAAATTTTGAAACAGGGTCTCACTATGTTGTATGGTCTTGCTAAGTTGCTGAGGCTGGCTTCAAACCTGTGATCTTCCTGTCTTAGCCTCCCAAGTAATGGGATAACAAATGTGCACCACCATGCCTGGATGCAGCGAACATGTTCAAACTAGTTTCCAAGGTGGGGACAGGTCCCTGAGAGGAGAATGGATTAATAGTCATACTTTTTACTCCCGGAGTGGGAAAGATTTGCAGGCATCCTCACCTCACTGTGTATATGCTGAGAAATTACCCCACAGACTTGGGACCCAGACACTCACCTGGGGCACATAACCCATTCTTTCCAGAACCATGTGTGGCTGTTCTTCAGGGACACTGGTCAAATTCTAACTTCAAGGAAGACAATGAATAAAATCCCAGACTTGTGTCAACAACAAAACAGTAACAAATTGCTGTTAATTTAGTACCTATGATGAGCCCAGCACTATGCTAGGAACAAGACATACAAGGTTAGCCAAGCAAGGTCCTTGCCCTCAGGAACCCCGGTGATTGACAGAAAAGAAATACAGCTAAACAGACCGTTTATGCCAGACAGTTCTTTGTCAAAGATGACTGAAGAGGAAACAGGTTGGGGTTTCTCCTGGGCCATGTTAGCTGAGAGAGACCTGTCCCCATGACAGCCTTCTGCCAGCCCCACAGCTTCTGCTCACCAACTCCCCTGGCTCCAGGCAGCACAGCCAGGTAGAAGCACTGAAGCCTGGTGATTTTAAAGGCACAAGCCCAGCAGGTAGGTTGCTTTTATTCAGACCCTGGGTTTTCCTCTTACTATCTGTGTGCCTTTGCAGAAGTTATTAATCTCTCTAGACTTCAATATCCTCAGCTGAAAATGAAATAATCAAATCTAACCTATCTCAGGGTGTGTTGTGAGGATTAAATGAGTGAATGATTGTAAAGATCATTGCCAGGCACTAAGCAAAAGCTGGAGAGTTCTAGGTGGTGGTGGGGAGGGGACGTCACCCAGCACACAAGTCCACCGGAGTGCAGGGGACCAGCCTGACTTCATACCTGCTCTGAGTTTCCACATCCTGTCAAGGGCAGTGCCCCATCCGGGCCCTGCCTCTGACTCCAGGTGTGCAGGCAGCTCCCCTGTGCCTTTGCCCCTCGTCCTTCTGTATTAACTATTGCAACCATCATTAATTGGGCACTTATTTGCTGAACACTTGGCATATATCATATCACCCAAGCCCTCCCAATAGCCCCTTTGAGGTGACTCCTATTATGACCTCCATTTTTCAGGAGAGGATTCTGAGGGCCAGGGAGGTTCTAAAGCTCTGAACCATTAGGCTAGATGGTCTTTGTACAGAATAGATGTGAGGAGGCCCTTCCCCATGAAACCTTCCATCAGCCCTGTATCCTTTGAAGTTCCCTCAACCCTTGCTCAGGTGCAGAGTGGAACATAGTCTTACTCTCCCCTCTGAACTCCTGGTCTTGACCACTTTAAGATTTTGCTGCTGCTGGCCCCTTCAGAGTCTGAATGTTCAGCCTCTTCTTTGGGGTCTCCTCTTTCTCAGACTGACCCCTTCCTGCAGGGAGGGGTCAACTGGAATGAAGCTCCCCCCTTACTTGCAGTGGGCATCTGTCCTGGGAGGCCCCACAGGGCCATTCCCTGGGGACACTGGTTTGTACAGCTCCCAAGGTGAACACACCCTAGTTTGGGCCACCCATCGCCACTCCTCAGTTCCTGGATGGGACAATGTCTCCTGGACAGGGGTGGGTCAGCCTGGGCTGCTTCCCTCCCACTCTGGTGAGTGAAACATAAATTCACCTTTCTCAGCTGGACACACAGCAGTTTTTCCAAATATAAAATAGAGAGGGAGGAACTTCAGGGAAGATGGCGACCGAGAAAAGCGGGACATAAGAGCCCCGCTAACAACCAATCTCCATTACCACAAAATCAGCGCCTTTCATAGCCAGAAAACACCATCACCAGAGAAACAAAAAATCACCAGGCTCCAGAGAGAAAGCGGTCTAAGCACAGAGCTCAGAGCCACAGAGGAGATAACCGGCCCCACGCCTGAGGACGCAGCAGCAGTGCCATACTGCCGGCAGCAGCGGCAATTTCACCGGACGGCTACAGCAAGCCGAGGTGAGCCACTGCGGAACAGGCAGACGGGATTTCTCGCCGCAGGTAAAATCTAAAGCTCCCAGTGGCTGAGCACAGCACACGCCGCAGGGATTCAGAGTGGAAATCAAAACCAAGAAGAAATAAGCCAGCCTCACGGCCGAGGGCGTGGCAGTGGCGCCATATTGCCACCAGCGGCAGCAGCAGAGAATTCACCGAATCCAGTACAGCTACATCTGCGTACTCAAGAACAGTGAGTCAAATTGCAGGCCACAGAGGAGAAATCCCAGTACTGTACTCCCTGGAACTTGACACAGTGGGGGAGGGGCGGTGGCAGAGATATCACACCATAGGAGAACATGCAACCTGGCACCCCCCCACAGTCTAAAGCAGCCTCTATCGACTCTCTGGGTCGGAGACTCTGTGATACAACCCAGTAAAGGAGTAGTGGGGTCTGAGATACTACTGACTCAAGATCCAGAGCACCTTAAGTGAAGTCATAGTGACCCAAGGGAAGAACCCAGAGAAGGCACAAACTTCCAAAATCATGGGAAAGAGGAATAATACTGGAGCAATGAATGCCAACAACCCCACAACATCAGAACCCGATAAAACAGAGAATCAGAGATTTCTAGAAGATCAAATCAGGAAAATAACTGTAGAAATAATAGAGGTGCTTCGAAAAGAACTCAGAGAGAGCCAAAAAGAGATAAAGGATGCAATTAATGAAGTAAAGGCCTCAATTCAAAGCACAAACAACTGATTAGACCACATGGAGAACAGAATCTCGCTCTTAGAAGATGATCATTCCAAAAATGAACGCATAGTTTCTAATCTAGGAAAAAATATCCGACAGCAGGAATCTGATATTGAAGAAATATGGGCCCATTTTAAGAGAGCTAACCTAAGAATAATTGGAATAGAGGAGGGAAAAGAAAGTGAAACCAAAGGGATCAACAATCTCTTCAAGGAAGTAATAGCAGAAAATTTTCCAAACATAGAGCAAGAGGTTGATACACAGGTCCAGGAAACTTATAGAACTCCCTTTAGACAGGATTGGAGAAGAGGATCCCCACGCCACATAATTGTCAAAATGACCAATGTGGAAGCCAAGCAGAGAATCTTAAAGGCAACAAAAACAAAGGGCCAAGTGACATTCAGAGGCAAACCAATTAGAATCACTCCAGACTTCCCAAACCAAGTCATGAGAGCCAGAAGGGCTTGGAGTAACATATTCCAAACTCTGAAAGAAAACAACTTCCAGCCAAAAATTTCCTACCCAGCAAAACTTTCTATCAAATTAGAAGGAGAAATAAGAAGCTTCCATGACAAACAGAAACTGAAGGAATTTTTGTCTTCAAAACCAGCACTAGAGAAAATACTCAAAGAGATTAACTACAAAGAAGAAATAGGTAACACACACCAGAACCAGAGAAACAAGAGTTTCCATCCAACAGTCAACTAAGATTGGTTATCTGTGGAGATTCATTATTTATGTTAGTCTTTTACCTATCTCTAAATGGTATTGTTTGCCTTTATTGTTGTTAATTTTTAGGATTTCTAGTTGGAATATTAATATACCTTCAGATATAGCATTTGGAAATATTTTATCCCATTCTATTAGTAACTTTTAACTCTGTTTACATTGTCTTTGGATATACAATTTTTTTTATTTTTTAGGGAGTTTGTCTACTCTTCTTTTGCCTGTGCCATTGAAATCATATCCAAGAAATCACTGCCAATTTCAGTGTTGTGAGGTTTTATGACCCAGATTTTCTCCTAAAAGTTTATAGTCTTAAGATTTATATTTAGGTCTTTTATCTATTTTGAGTTAATATTTGTATATGGGATTAGGTAAGAGTCCAACTTTATTCTTTTCCATGTAATTATTATGTTTCCACAATATTTAGTTAAAATATTATTATTTCTACCACCAAATGTTCGTGAAAACCTTGTCAAAAATAACTTGACAATATAGGGAAGAATTTAGCTCTAGACTTTTATTTAACTCCAATGGTTTATATATCTGCCTTTAGAATAGTACTACACTGTTTCAATTATTGTAGTTTATATGGTTTGAAATCAGAAAATATATATCTTCTAGCTTTGTTCTTTTTCAAGATCGTTTTGGGTATCTAGAGTCCATATTCCATATTAGGATAGTTTTTTTTCTGAAAAATAAATATATAAATATATGATAGTTTCACCTAAAAAAATAGAAAAAAAATATTCTCTGGTAAGAAAGAAAGTAAAAAGAAATATTGAAATATTATCTTTAAGTCATCAAAAGCTTGGTATCAGACAAATGAAACTGTTATGTGAGATTATCATTTTTAATTTTGGATAAATTGCTATAATACTAGATGCCAACCACTAAGCCAAGCATGGGAGGGAGGGATGGGGAGAGAATGGGGTGGGGATTGGGTGGGGGCTGACTGGGCGATGTGTGCATGTATGTCTACAAAAGTTTGTATCCCACTATGATGTATGAATACAGTACACCAATAAAAAAATAAATAAATTTAAAAAATAAATAAATAAAATAAAATAAAATAGAGAGGGACTCCATCTCTAGGATCTAGCCTGGCCTACAAGAAGTACACAAGCCCAGTAATATGCCAGTTCCCCCAACCCTGGGATCTCAGCAGCTCAATAGACGAAAGGAGCAAGAAGCCCATACAAAGGACAGAAGAAACTGCCTTCGCTAGGCGCCTCCTCCCCAGGTCTCCTTTCCTTCCTCCTCTCTTTCATTTTTTTTCTTTTTTTTTAGAAGAAATTAAACCCAAGATTGTTCCTCCAGAGAAATCCCCCTCAGCTCTTTTTAATTCTTTGTGGCAAATCAATGATATCAAGAAAGAAAGAAAGAAAGAAAGAAAGAAAGAAAGAAAGAAAGAAAGAACAGACAGCAGACTTTGGTTGATGAGAGTCTGGGCTCTGATCAGTTTCCTGAAGTCCCTCCTCACAGACCCAGGGAACCCTGCTGAGCCCCGAGAGTCCTAGGCCTCAGGGGAAAAGTGCCACGTGTCCGAGCCCCTGCTGAGGGCAGCTGCCGGGTCACCCTAGAATAGGCATCTCCAGAGGCAGCAGAAACCGCAGTGATGAGCAGGCCTGAGCACAGCTCAGCCTCTTGCAATCTTATGACCTCGGGCAGGTTGCAACTCAGCTTCCATGTCTGTAAAATGGGAGAGCCTGCCATTGCGCACCTCACCAGGTTGTCTTGAAGATTAAACAGGACCCTCGGGTGCTGTAGTGCGTGTGTCGGCCACTGGTAGCCTTGAGCTCTTGGTCAGCCCCGCTGCCATCCCTACCAGGAAAGAATCACACTCCCCACTTTACAGACTTAGCCGGGCCCCCAGACACACCGTCCAAGGTTCTGGAAAGCAGGGATGCAGTAGGGAGGGTGCTATGGCCTGGATATGGGGTGCCCCCCAGAAGAGGTCATGTGTCAGCAATGCACAAGTGTTCAGAGGTGAAACGATTGAACCAGAGCTCTGACCTCTTCAGTGGATAAGCCGTTCCACAGATTCATAATTTAAAGGACTTACTAGGTGGTGACTCTGTGCAGGGGGTAGGCACTGGGGACGTGGCCTTGGGGACTACATCTGTCCCTGGTCCCTCCTCTCTTGAGCTCTACACTTCCGGCTGCCCTGAGCAGCTCTCCCCTCACCACACCTGTGTCGTGATGTTTCTGCCTTGCAGGTGGTAGACCATGGACTGAACCTTCAAACCATGAGCCAAATAAACCTTTCTTCCTCGAAATTGTTCTTCTCGGGTAATTTTGTCAGAGCAACGAAAAGCCGACTGACACAGAGGGCTAGGATGGACCCTTGGGGCTTTGGGGCCAATTAGAAGGCTGCCGCAGACAAACCACTAAAGGCCTAGGAAGGCACCCAGAACCAGAGCCGGCCGTGCATGGGGCAGGGAGGGGGAGGGCAGCATTGCATCTCACCTCAAGGGGGCAGCCAGGCTTGCTGGGAGGCAGAGGGAGCCCTGAGGCCCCCTGGCAGGGAGACAGGGTGGTGGACCAGCAGGGTCTGAAGAGGCCAAAGCCACGCCTCTGCGTGGCGCTGTGAGGAGTGGGGGCCTGCGGGAGCCTGCGGACAGAATGCGTGTTTCCCTGGGAGATGCAGCGCTCCCTGGCTCCAAGCTACGCAGTTCTGGGGTCTTCTCCTGAATTTCCACGGCTCCTGGGTCTGGGCAAAGAGAAAGGTGAGCACCCGGCGGGCCGGTTAGCAAGATGCAGGACCAGTGGACGGCTGGATGGAGGTACTGAGACAGACAAGCAGGCCAGCCAGTGGACACACCAACAAGCAGCTAGAAAAACATCCGCAGGACCACAGGACCGAGCAGGCAGGGCTGCTGAGATGTCCGCCCCTCCTCCTCCCGCCCCGCCCCCACCGCTGACACCTCCAGGCCTGGAGCCCAGATTTATTTCCAAAGGCTGCCACGATTCTGCTATTGGATTTGCAATCACAGGCCCCAATGTTCACAGGATAAATATACTAACAAACTAATTGTTTGTTAGCTCTGAGGTTGGGGCAATCAACACGTCCAGCGTGAGATATGGCCCAGTTGCCGCCAGAGACCAGGCAGTCCTGAGGCCCTGGGGCCTGGCGCCATGGGCCCCCCGACAGCCCCGCCGGGCTGCGGCCCGGAGCATGCCGGGCCTGAAGGTGGACGCGGGTGGATGGCTGCCTGAGCGCTGGCACGTAGCGTGGCCGCCCTGCCCGAGCCTCATCAGTGGCAGACATAAACTAAGTCGGTTCCTGGGGACCCCAGAGGAACAGCAGGAACTGTTTGGTAGAGAATTATAGCTGTGGGTGAAATTAGATGTACTCTGAGCCCCAAGGCTGAGAGAAATAAAAAGCATTTTAAATGGAGTGTAGAATTCATATTCCTCAGTCACCTTCCAATAAATAAATCTTGTACCATTTTTTTCTGTAAACAGTGGTTACACTCAACCTCTATTGTCTTCACATTCAATATGCCAACTGGCCAGGAGTGGCAGGGCTGTGCTGGGGTGGGGGTCGGGGGAAGAAACGGGGGCATACCCGAAGTTTGAGGGGGCAGATACCTGGTGGCTTTCCTGGAGGCGCCCCCCAGCTTTAAGGAAGTGTCAGGAGGACTCCGGGATCACAGTCCAGTCCTGGATACCCTTCAGGGATCCCCAAGGCAAGATGCCTGAAATGGACCTCCCAAACCCCAAAATTTGAGAACCAGAAACCCAAGGCATCCGCAGTGTTCTGGTCCCCCACTGACCCTGGCATATGGGGACAGAGAGCAGGGGACAGCAGGGGAGACCTGCAGGCCAGTGCTCAGAAAATCCCATTGTTTCTGGGTTCCTTTTTAAATGTCTTTGCCTTTCAATTGAGAAAAAAAGGAGAAGAAAGAAACAAACATAAATGGTGCTTCCTCATACTAAAGATGTGGAAAGCACAGAAAACCGCAAAGAAAAATATCACCGGCAATCCTGTCACCCTGGGGAAAAAAATCACGGCTGGTGTTTCAGTATTTTTCCTTCCAGATTTTTTTCAGTATGGATATGCACATAAATATGTACATGTTTTACAAAACAGGCGTAATCCCTACATTTATTAAGTGCCTCGTGTGTACTGGGTACTATTCTAGCCATTTTGAATAGATTATCTCTCGATCTTACAATAATACAGAAAAAAGTATTAAATATCACTAAGAGAAAGAATATGGGCTCATCCCATGCTGGGGTCACTAGATGCACACCTGGCACTTTCTGCTTGGCACAACTGTGCATAAGCCCTTCCACGCCCCCGAGAGGCAGGCACTATGGACACCAGGGAGGGGCGTGTCTGCCTCTGAGTGTGCCCCCATCAGCCCAGCTCTGCTCCTCAGAGCCTGGCCCAGTGGAAGCGCCCCCCATCCTCAGAGAGACGTGGCTCGAGTCCTAGCTCGGCCTCTGACCAGCTCCCTTGGGGAAGTCGCTGCCCACCTCTGGACCTTATACTCTTTGCCTTGAAAATGGAGATATTAAGAACACTCACAGCTGGGTGTAGTGGTGCACGCCTGTAATCCCAGTTCATGGGAGGCTGAGACAGGAGGATCGTGGGTTCGAGGACAGCCTCAGCAGTACAGTGAGACTCTTGGTGAGACACCGTTCCAAAATAAGTGAATAAAAAAGGTTGGAGGTGTAGCTTTGAGGTAAAATGCCCTTGGGCTCAATCTCCAGCACGCCGCCCCTCCCCACACTCACAAAGAACATTCACCGACTCCACAGGGCTCTCCCGAAAACCAAATGAAGTCGTTACAGGAAGTACTCAGCACAGCACTGGCACATGCTACAGTTCCCCAGTCTATGCGCTCTTTTAAATTAAGAAGGAGATAATCAGGGCCTGGGGTTGTAGCTCGGGGTAAAGCATTTGCCTCACATTTATGAGGCTCCGAGCACCATCCCTGCACTGCACACATGCACACATGCACACATGCACACACACACACACACACACACACACACACGACACAAAACAGTTGTGTTTTTTAAGAAAAAAAGCCACAACCCCAAAAACAGGATGCTGGGACACATCCCGGCCCCGCTCTGTTCCCGCGCCCTCCTCCCTGCTCTATTGGATTGGCTGGCGTGGTCCCACTTTACAGAGTGCCCGGCGACTGCAGTAGATAGTCAGTAGCTGTAATCCCCATACTTGGGGAGCTGAAACAGAAGACCACAGGTTCAAGGCCACCCCCAGCAAGTTAGCGAGACCCTTGGCAACTTAGCGAAAGCCTGCTTCAAAACGAAAAAGGGCTGGTGGTGTAGCTCAGAGGTTGAACGTCCCTGGGCTCAATCCCCAGTACAAAATGGAAGGAAGGGAGGGAGGGAGGGGCTGACTCCCGAAAAACAAAGAACAGAGAGGAGAAGTGGCCCCTTCACGGAGCCCACAGACACACACACAGTCAGCATCCCACATCCTAGGAGCAGATGGGGTCGCCTCCCTGACCTGGGAATCTACAGTTCCCACTAAAGGAGCCCAGTAAAATGGGACCATGGGCTGGGCAGATGCAGGCAGGTGTCTTCTTTGAATGGAGCTGCGGAGGTAGGAGCTGTGCTCAGGACTCAGTTCTGCCCTGACTGCCCAAATCTGGGGGCACTCGGAGTGGACCCCAAGTCTGGGAGCACTTGGAGAAGCTGCTCCACCTTCCTGGTGGAGGGGGCACCAGGAGACCCCAGCAAGAAGGAAGGTGAGTCTGGGCAGAAAGGAGGATCGTGGGCTGAGCCCACAGGATTTCTGACTGAGTCCTGTGGACTCTGGGCTGGCACCTTGGCCTCCCTGGGCCTCAGTTTCCCCCTCTGTGAAATGGAGATGGCAGTGCCCCATTTAAGCACACATAGCAGCTCACTAGAGTAGGGGTTCAGGGGAAGCTGGACTCCCTTCTTCCCAAGGCCCTTGGTCATTTGTTTTTGGTTAATTAAATGGTAAGATTTTCATGTCTGATTATTTACCGCCAGCCAGCTTCATTACCAGCTCCCCCATAAATCACAGTGGGG
Source organism: Muscardinus avellanarius (assembly GCF_963383645.1). Classification (NCBI taxonomy): domain Eukaryota; kingdom Metazoa; phylum Chordata; class Mammalia; order Rodentia; family Gliridae; genus Muscardinus; species Muscardinus avellanarius. Next base: position 10,269,127 of record NC_137799.1, read on the forward strand.
GCGCCTGGTTCCCGCAGACCCATTTCTGTGGCTGCTCCCAGACAGGGACCCCTCCCTCTGCATGTCCCCCAGGGGAGCTCAGCCTCGGAGGAAGCCCAGGAGTCTGGACACGTCCTGTCTGGAGATCTGTACAGACATCTGCTGACCCCCATCACGCCCAAGGCCGCCATCGGGGCCCCTGCGGTTCCTGACTGGAGTCTCCAAAGGGCTCCGCTGGTCCATCGCCAACAGCCAGGCTGGAGAGCCACGTGCAGGGCACCAGGCGCCTCGCCAACTAAGGACAAGCGTCCATCCGGAGGCAAATTTGCCCGTGGGCCCACAGCCGAGAACAGAACTTGGCCTGCCGCCCTGGGGTCCAGCCCCAACCACTCAGCGCTAAGTGAAGACGAACCTGGATTCAAATCCCAGCTCAAAAGTCTACAAGCCGCGTGACCTTGACCAAGGTCGTCTCGGTTTCCTCAGCAGCCGGGCAGGGACAGCAATGCTTCCTTGGTGCAGTGTGAGCCCTGGACATGTTGGGGGACAGTAGCAGGCCCAGCGGGTTCCATGCTGGGCGCTGGCTGCGTGCCTACTCCCTGAATGACCTGGACCCCAAGAGGCATCAGGAGCCACGCACCCGGCCCGGGGCTCCTTCACCAGACCCCAGCACCCAGCCAGAAACAGGGAGTTCTTAGCTCAAGTCTGCTGGGTGAGCGAATGAATGAATGAATGAACGAATCAAAATCTAAATAAATGAATGACTGAATGGATAAACGTATGAGCGAATCACTGGCTGCGGTTCAAACCAGTGACCCAATGGCGGGGCGATCAAACGATTGGATGGTTGGATAAACGATGGAGACAGGAACAAACAACGCCAAGTAAACCATGGGCTGGACGGGAGGGTACCGGAAGGAATAATTAGACCAAAAAATTTAAAAAAGAACAAATGGATGGTAACTGACCAAGAAGGAGCCACGGAAGGGAAGAGGAGAGGAGGGAAGCGCGGAGAGGCCAGGAGGAGGCTGGGCGGCCAGGGCAGGTCCCCGAGCAGCCCCCAAGGCCACGTGGCCCTCAGGTGAGAATGTGGCACGCACCCCAGCCCCGGCCTCCGCGCCCGAGCCTCAGAGGGCCGCGGGAGGCGCGTCTGGAGCGGGAAGCCGCCTCACCGCTGGCGCCAGAGTGCCAGGCCTGGGGAAGCCGGCGGGCTGTGCCAAGCACCCGGCAGAGTCCGTAACTATGACATCGAGCATCTGCTTTGCCATTCACAGATCGGACGGCATTTTACCCCTGAGATATCTGATTTTATTACCTTCCAGGGAGAGGGCCAAGCAAGTGTTATTATTGATTTGCACATTAAATATATTAGTAATAAAACAACATCTCCGTAAACCAATTGTAAAATCAATATTAATTGGTACCAAATATCACAAGTAGTTGAATTACAATTGAGGGAGGGGCGAGCCCTGCCTCGGGCACAGGAAGCGGAGGACCCCCAGGGCGAGGGGCTGGGGACGGGGTTTCTGCATCGGGCAGACCTGGCTCTCCTCTCTGAGCCTCAGTTTTCTCATCTGTTAAATGGGGATAACCATCCTGACGACCACAGCTTCCTCCTGATGGCCACAGCTTGGAGAGGGTGCGGTGCGGTACGTGTGTTGGGGTAGAGTAGTCTGAGGGGGCTCTCGGGACTTTGAGGGGAGGACTTGAGGGTCCCCAAGAGCCAAAGAAGGGGTCTTGGTGTGCTGAAGGAAGGATCGTAAGCCCTTTTTATATCCCAAATGCAATAAAGCAAATCAATCAGAGAAACCTAGGACACGTGGCAAGGTTGGACCTGCGTGCTGGGTGGGAGCTCAGGGAGGGCAGGTAGGTGCTCAGGGTGACCAGGGTGCCAGGAGGAGCTGCTCTGCTCTGCCTGCAGGGCCAGATTCAGCAGCTTTTGGTCAATTGATCCCACCCCCAGACCCCCTGCCCTCCTCCCAGGGCAGCCCCTCGGCTCCCCGGAGTCAGCATACGTGGCGGGCGTGTATTTGGTGAGCTGACTGCTGGGCCTTCTCAGCAGTTATCACAGTTGACCTCACCACAGTGACTTCACGAGATGGCTCGGACTTACCAACTCCAATTATTTATATTTATTTATTTATTTATTTATTTATTTATTTATTTATTTTGGTACTGGGGATGGAACTCAGGGCAGTCTACCTCCAAGCTATACCCCCGGCCCTATTTTTTATTCTTTGTTTTGAAACAGGGTCTCACGATGTTACAGAAGGCCTCGGTAAGTAGCTGAGGCTGTCCACGAACCTGCATCCTCCTGTCTCAGCCTCCCAAGTACTGGGATTACAAGCCTGCGCCACCACGCCTCGCTTACCAACTTCATTTTACAGGCGAGAGAACGGAGGCTCCAGAGCAGTCACAGGCTGGGTGTGCACCAGCAGGTGGCAGCCTGGGACCTGGCCCCGGGTGTGTCTGACTCCCGCCACTACTGTGCTTCCAGCCCCAGCCACAAACAACTTGACTGGCCCAAGAACCCAGGCAGGAGGCGTCCACTCACGCTGAGGGTGCTTCTCCACTGGTACTGCCTTTCTGGTACCCCATGGATAGTTTGGGTTGTTTTTTTTTTTCTCTTCAGAGATGACAATAATGACAAAAGAAAGTCAAATCAGAGTGAAATATCACATGTTGATGAAGGACCATGCACCCTGCTAAAAACCTCACCCACATTTTCTAATTTGATAGACTGCATAGCACAGGGGCTATATTCGCAGGTTTAATTAGAACCAGCTTTGCCATTCCAGTGATACAACTGTGTGTGTCAGCTATGGCCCAGCAGTGCTGCGTAACAAAACGCTGCACCTGGCCCTTCCCCGCATGGTCTGACTGACCCTGCACAATCCTTGGGGCGTGCTGGCTCCATGGCGGACACTTGACAGAGAAGGAAACTGGGGGACAGAGAAGGCACACAACTTTCAGGTCACACAGGGATTCCCAGGCAACTCTGTCTGCCTCCCCAGGCCACCTTCTCAGCCCACTCTTCCCCTCTTTGGCCCAGAGATTGCAGCGGAGAGAACTCAGAGCTTGGCCTCAGCCTTGGGGGCCCCACCACCCCACCCTTCCTGGCTGGAGAACCCCGAGGATCAGGGCCCCATGGCCAGCATGCAGCCTGCCCACCCCCAAGGGAGGCCCAGCCCCAGAGTTTCTAGAACACAAAGCGGGAAGGGACCAGGGGACCAAACGCATCCGCAGCCAGATCCCAGTCCTGCGGGTGCCGGAGTGTGTGCACACGTGCATACACCTGCACTTGTGGAGTGAGTGAATATTTGCACACCTGCTTGGCTGTGCGTGCCCCTGTGTGGGTGTGTAGAATGCATGCTTGAGCGTGTACACAGACATGAGTGTGCAGACATGCACATAAGCGTGGTATATGGGCGTGTGCAGAGACAGCGGCACAGGGTAGCCTCCTGTGTGTGCACACTCTCACGTGCTCTGGGCCCGTGCATCTGATGAAGACCACGCACATGCAGGCGGTTGTGAAGATGCACATCCCTGTGTGTGCGGGGAGGCCTGGCCCTGCCGTTCACCGCCCTGCCCTGGCGCCCGCTCCCTCTGCCCATGTCCAAGGCTTCTCTAAGTTGTAAGCATTCAGCGCTGTGATTTGCTATTAATTCTTGGTCTTATCTCTTTATTTTTTACCTTTTGGCTCTCAGTAGATGCCACTACCTTTACAGCAGTTACTGGCTGAGTTTTGAGAAGTAATTACAGACACTGGGACTCATGCACCCTAAAATAGAGGAACACAGACTCCCGCCCTTGCTACCTCCTCCCTCCCGCCTGCAGCCCGGCTCCTTCCAGTCCGCTGGAGGATCGGGGACAGAAGGTCGAGCAGGTTATCCAAATCTAAAGTCTCACCCCGGGGCTCCGAGGCCCAGAGCCTCTTCCCCCAGGAAAATAGTGCGACCAAGAGCTGCAGATGGAGGCTCCGGCCTCCTCCTGGGGGCGGCCAGAGGGGTGTCAGGTGTCCCCCTCCCGTCGTCCCCTCGTTGTAAATAATGCCAAAAATGAGTAGTTTTTAGAGTGTCCAGTGGGATTCTGGAGGTTTGTTTTAATTATACAAAAACAGCATGGGTGCTTGGGCAGATGTTGGCGCTAATTGTTTTGAAAGCGAGCCCTCTCGGCTCTGCAGAATCCCTCATTTGGGCGATTCGCTGCGATCCCCAGCCAGGCAGGTGAGGCGGTTCCCTGGGGCCAGCTTGCCCTCAGGAGCCCATCCTGGCTTCGCCCTTACCTGCTCCCGCCTCCAGCCTCCGGCCTCCATCCCCCTGACAGCAGTCGGTCAGGAGGCTTGGGGCCAGTGTTGGGAGGGAGCAGCCGCAC